>NW_024884755.1:5715121-6059804 GCF_019232065.1 Centrocercus urophasianus | reverse complement strand
ACTAAGCAGTGTTGTATATATAGTTTAAAAGGTGCCCTGTCACTGAAGTCACATTACATCACCCCACTGAAAATAGATACGCCTTGTTCACTCAGCTCTGTGCTGATTTCTAATGAGGAGGTGAACTCTGTTGATGAAAGTCTCTCTAGAATTTCTGGTCGAATAGTAGGGAGTAACATCTCTCCTCATTTTCTAGGAGGAGCACTTGGTGGACTGCTTGGTGCCTGGATGACCAGTGGACAGTTCAAGCCAGTCCCTCAGATTTTAATGGAGTTGCCTCCTGCGGAGCAGCAGAAACTCTTCAATGAAGCCGTCGCAATAGTCAGGAACATAGACTGGATTGATGTTTTTCAGCTGACTGTACTTGTAATGGGAAGTGGTGACCTTAAGTTTCTGCTGGCAAAAGCAGTGGAAAGGTTCTTAGTCAGAGAGCTAAATGCACAGATAAAGTATGAAGAATAAACCTTTTGGGGCCTGGTTTCTAGATTTTGTTGAATTTTACTTTGACAACTGTGATTCTCTGATGTAGCAATTATTTGGATTAGGATTGTCATTGTAGCTTTCATTTCTCAGCTGATTCTGAATATTCTGTTTTCATTTAAAAAAAAATGCTAAAAAGCATCACAATGGTCTCTGTTTTGTTTTAGAGAAAAGGAATTGATTGAAGAAGTGGGCACTTAGTATCTCAGCCAATTTTTCACTCTTTATTTCAAGGCAATGAGGAAACTATTTATTAGGTTTGATTACACAGTCCTTCTTGGGTGGAGGCATGTACCTATTTTCAGAATGGTAGCAACATGTTTGAGACAAGGTTTGCACACTGTTTTGAAACTGTTGAGTGCAGCCCTCTTCTATTGTGTTAAGATCACCACAATTTTTGCCTTTTAGGTTTATCAGAGGATTTGGGCATTAAATAACTGTTCAGCAGATTTGATCGTAAAGAACTGCTCAAGAATGCATTAATATCCCTCTGTTACTCTTCTTTGGGACCAATGTGGCTGTCTGCCACTGTATCCCATGGTACTGGAAACAGCTACAGGCAGGGGAGAGTATCTAGTGAAATCCATCCAGTTGCAGTGTCCAGGTTAAGTATGAGATAGAGCCATCACCTAGGAAACAAGGTAAAGCAGTGCCAGCAGTTTTAGGAAGCAACTAGAATTGTGGCTATGGGGAGATGTACAAACTTATATAAATAATCCATCTGTGATGGATTTTATTATTAATTTTGTTCGGTTGTAGATGTGAAGATGTGAAAAATCAAGCTAGATTTTCACTGGCAGGTAGTGTATTTTTAGATATTTTTTTTCCTAACTGTCTGGTTTAAAAATGGAAAGCAAACATGATTATAAATAGGTATGTTAGCATAGAGAGACTATTTTTATTTACTTGCTTTATTATTTAATGGCAACCCAGAATTCCAACATAGATTAGTAATTGAGATCTGCCATCTAGTGGCAAGTAGATTAATTCTTAAATTCAGCCTATCAGGGCTGCCTCTGTGGATAACACAGCTGTGTTTTTCTGTGAAAAGTTGGGGTAAATGAAATTGTATTAGATTACAAATATCAATCCACCTATAACTAGCACTCATGCGCACTCATTTGCATTCCCCTGCAAAGAGGCTTTTTTAAATGATCATTATCATAATTGGGCTGTGACTGCACAAATTTTTGCTGCAGCTGCATGACAGTTTTCACTGTGGGAGAAAATATGTAGTCAGGAGAAGGAGGACAGTTTGTGTTTTTTGTTGTGGCAGCGTTCAGAGATTCGCACTGCAAGGCAAGTTTTTGCTATGAAATCCAAATAAGTTGCAAAACAATGTGGAGATACCAAAGGCTGATCTTGAGTTTACGGCTGGAAATGAGAACCTAGACAGCAATTTCAGTCTGCACACAAGGTAGAGCTATTTTGAACCTCAAACTTGAGGTTCTGCAGGGTATGTGCGTCCCCACACACGAGGGTCTGGTGGCTCTTAGCTCTGATTGTTTAGTTGCCATGTCAGCAATAACCTTTCACTCTGGTACGCAAAGTAACACAGATCAGCATCACGTTGGCAGTTTCCTGAGGACAGGTCCCTGTTCTTCCAGGATTGCACACCTGCAGCTGTGCAGGGCTTTGCAGGTGAAGGATAAGCACAAACCTGAGTCTCCATCTTTCTTTCAAACGCAACTTGTGAGCTGCTGACAGGAAGGAGGGCTGAATATCTGTCTGTGTAGGGTTTCTGACCTTCTGGAGGGAAAAATAGTGGCTGCATTTTCTCTAGATGCAAGGTCCTTCCCTGCCTGTGCTGTAATTACCTTCTCACTTTGAACAAAAGAGTGATTTGGAGAAGAGCTGTGCTGGTTGACTTAGGGCAGCTTAAGAAAGCTGATTAATCTGCTATGGCAATAATTTGCTGGATGATTTGATCAGTATTTCAGCTCCCCAGTGAGATGCTTCAAGGTGAGATGGCAGTGACAATACCAAGCTCCTGGTGGAGGGCTGTGAGACATGACAATTACCTACAGAAAAAATGGGGTGTGATAGTATCAGCACTGAGTTATTATTTATTATTATTTGACTATTTCTTACCATGTTTGCAATTTCTCTAGTGGTGTGATACCATCTACCATAGTCTGATTATAGGCCACTGTGCTCTAGCAGAACTGCATTTCCCTTTTACAGTTTACACTCCAGTGCTCCTTCCATATGTGCTTCAGTGCATCATGACATGGGTGAGTTGGAATGGCTGCTTTCTCCTACTCCTGATAACACCCATCTCTTTCTTAGGGAGGAAAGCTCATGCTCCAGAGGACTCAGGTGTGCTAGGTTAGCTCTTCTTTGGAAGAGACATTCTATTAAATACATATGATATAAAAAGCTACTGAGTTTGTATTTCAGATAACAGCTATTTGGTGACTAAACATCATGACTGTCTAGGTGATGATGGTTAATATGTCTTTTCTCCTTTTTAGTTGGTGTATAGGAAATCTGTTACGAAACTCAGAGAAAGATCTTGTGGAAGGGAATGGTGATTGTATTATTCAAAGTCACTAAGCAAATTGATTTTAGACAGTCATACTCTCATGACAAATCTGTTCAAATGATCTGACTGGGATTGCTTGCATTTAACATGAAGGATAAGTCAAATCCTCACTTCATCTCTTGGATTCTTCTTGATTGCCCAAAAATGAATTATTTTTTTAAAATCCCTTAGAATATCTTTGACAGTAATTCACTGTTGTCTTTCTGTAAGCTTTTCTGCAACCCGTTAGTCTGAGGGGCTAAAAGCAGAAGGAATGGCATGTGTGATTTGCTATAACCTCTGCTATTGTCCTTGTGTCACAATGCAGTGTTTCCTGTGAACAAGATGCTTGTGCTGTGGTCTTATCAGAGAAGGGTCTTCTGTTGGGCTCAGTAGGAACAGCACATTCCTCAACTTGATGAAATGGGATCCCTCATTATCAATGTAGGCTTCTTTTTTGATTATTGTTTTGGTGCTTTCACATACCTATTTCCAGCCATATATAATGTATACCAATTTAAATAATTTAGTCAAAAATTATGCCATTTCATTTAGAATTTTTTTTCTTTCTTTCCATTTTTTGTATTGCAGCAGATTCAGTAGCAATAACTAGTGAAATATGGGCAGATCTGTGGGGTTTATGCTACACAGATGCAGGGTAGGACTCATTAAATTCTGTCTGTACTAGCAGGATAGAAGCAACAGCACAGCCAGATGGTGACTACTGGTAATATAAAAGCAATGCATTTTTGCCCCAGAGTAAAAGATCTTATAGAGAAAGCAATAGCTTCTTAGGCTGTCATTGCTTGGCCAGTTGATGAATATTACTCAAGGCTAATTGAATAGCAGACCTTCATCAGAGTTGGAAAGCTTTAAAAAAAAAAAAAAGTCTTCCTACTGCAGTGAACTGAAGCTATTAGCCCCTAATTAACACATGGGGTTTCATCTTTACCTTTCTAGAGATCACAGAAATCTATGTATTTTTCAGGCTGCAAGCCAGAAATCAAACATTCATTACATAATTGCAGTAAGTCTGAGC
The DNA here is from genome assembly GCF_019232065.1 of Centrocercus urophasianus. Taxonomy (NCBI): domain Eukaryota; kingdom Metazoa; phylum Chordata; class Aves; order Galliformes; family Phasianidae; genus Centrocercus; species Centrocercus urophasianus. The sequence continues at coordinate 6,055,761 of NW_024884755.1, read as the reverse complement.
TAATACTTCTCATTAAGTATGATTTATGAATTCCAAAAGAGCCTAAGAGATAAATACATAAAAATTATTCTGAAGTCTGCAAAAATGAAAGCATTCATTTCTCTGGATGATTGTGCAGCAAGAATGATTTAGGCAAACATGAACATTTGGTAAGGACATGGCATTTAAATATCTGTACTTTTGTGATGCTCTCAAAGTGGTGTGATTTCATCTAATTTTGCTGCTGATCTTTCAGCAAAGATGATGTTCTGCCCAGAGAATCAACCAGTGCAGGCAGAATCAGTCTCCCACGGATCAACATTCCCTTGGAGCTGCAGGAGATGGGCATCTGCCATGATGCAGTTTGTGAGCCTGTGGATAAACCTATTTTGGTTTTACAATTACAGGTAAGCACATTTTTCCGATATTTGTGTGTATTTTCTTCTTAAATTGTTCTCACTCAGCTGACTGTGCCGGTGTACAGTAACACTGAGGAAAATATTTCTCGCATCTCTGATACTGATGGAAGTTTTCTGCATGAAGACAAGCATCCTTTGAGTTTAGACTTCTGTTTCAAGCTCTAAGAATCTTTAGGCCAAAATTAGAGGGGATCTGATTTTTCTTCCTTGCCCTTCCAGGTTAATTTTAAGCCCACCAGTAACAGATTTTCCAAAGTCATAAACTGAAGACTTGCTCCCTACAGAGCAGTGAAGACAAGATGCAACAGCTGAATGTGGTAGTTGGGCTTGGGACAGATGGCGTGCAAGAGCAAATGCTCCAGGTTAGTTCAGAAGGGAGGGGACTGGACAAAACTGTTTAGCAAATATTGTGTTAGAACTAAAGACTTGATGAAGTATCCATAGGAATGCCAAAGTAGAGCATATTTTTTACCAAGCTGCAGTTTATTAATTGCTTGTGCAGGAGCAAAATCTGTAATAAAATACTAAAGAGGGAGATGGTAAAGCAGGGCCTTGAATCTGTTTTTGTTGGTTTCCATAAAAGGGGCTTGCTTGCTTTTTCCTGGCATTCTCTCCAAGAATTTATATAGAAAATATTTTTTCCATAACCGCAGTGAACAGCCTTCAATTGCCTGGCAGCCGTTTGCATATTTTAGGCTTCCTTCCCTCTCTGAAGTTTAACTCTGCAGGAGCTTGTGCTGCTGCCAACTTGGATCTTTCTTTTGGTCTTTTGTGTCCCTAGCCCAGGTTCTGTGGAACTTGGACTGCTGAAAGTGGCTGCAGCATGTCTCACTTGAGTAAAGGGCAAAGAAGAGCCTCAGTATTGTAGTGCTAATGATAAGTAGCAATGAGGATAAAATGGAGTGCTCCTGTAGCTCTTTACATCTTCAGAGTGCTCCACTGATATTAGTTAATCTGCCAAAATAGCCTTGTGACAAAGCCTTGTGTTTGTATTATATGTGATTTAACTCTTCTATATTGTTCTGCAATAAAACAAAACTGGATGCTTCTTCAGATAAAAATCAGGAAATCAGTTAACCAACCTCAACAATTAAGGTGAACTTCAAAGCCGTCTCGCTTCTTTTGGTTAGCTTTAGCACACCTTTGGGAACCTCAAGTATTTGTGCAAAGCAGCATCGTGTCAAGCATTCAACAGTGGCCTCAGTGTTATGCAATAGTTTGTTTCCATTTGCATACACCAATGTATATGGCTTCCGCCATTTCTTAACCCAATGCAGGGATGTTGTCCTCGTGCCACTGGAACCAAAGTTAAACCTGGGCACTGTGCTGGTCTTAATCAAAGAGCCCCAGTTTGTGTGCTGCTGGTGCCCTGCTGTCCTTATTATCGTATGTGTACCCTGCCACAGCAGAAAACAAAGTCATGCTGTGTGTAGGTGCAGTGCCGGCATGTCAAGGAAGAACACGTAAGCTCTGTTACAACTGCAGGATTTCAATGCCTTTCTGTGCAGTTAAGTCATCTGCTCCCAGTACTCCAGTGTCTGCTGTCTTCTGTCTGCATCTACTGCTAGCTTGAACTTGAGCAAGTCATCAGTAGAAAGGTGGATATTGCCTAGTATTGAAAAACACCCACAGAAGAAAGATCACCCTAAATATATAGTCCTAATGCTGAGCTCTGAAAGACCTATTTCCTCTCAGGAAAGGGTTTGAGGTCTCTGTGGACAGATTTCTGAAAATACAAGCTCAATGCTGTATTTTCAGCAGATCAGAAAACAAATAGAAGGGTTGGAATGGACCAAGAAGGAAACCAAGGACAAAGCAGTTAACTTGCTATGTCACTGAATGGATCCAGTTTACAACCACATCTTGAGTCTGCTTGTCCCATTCTCATCAGTCCTTTTTGAGCCCAAGAGAGCAATTGTAGAGCTAGAAAAGATTCAGAGGATGATGTGGTATGGAGGTGCATCTATATAAAAAGGGACTGATTACTTGAAAATAGTTGAACCTGGAAAAGATACCAATGCAGGGAACTTTAGTGAAGGCTATGAATGGCACACAGAAGAACAAAAGAGCAATAACATTGCATAAAAGTCAGGGTGTACCTATTGAAACAATTGAGGTAAAAGGAAGTGCTTTTTCACAGTGTTAAAAGTGAATTGTGGAGCAAATTGGCACAGGATGTTCTGGATGCCAAAACAGAAATGTGTTCAAAAAGTGATTAGGCAGATTAATGGTAGAGAGGGCCAGCAAGGACTATTAAACACATTAGCCCAGAATCAGCCGCTGGTTTGCAAGAGACTGAAAGAGAGAAATATCAGTCTATGGATGCTTGTTACACTTTCCCTAGCAATTTTCAGGTAGGTGACTTGTGGCTCTGGTTTATTAAGGCTACTTATATGTGTTATGCCAAACACAGTCTAATACAATTCCCGTAGTGTTATGCCAACATATGTGCTGCTGCAAATAAAACATGACATATGTGCTGCCAAAGCAATCACATTCTGAAAACAGTGCAGCACGCTTCACATGTGTGAATGGAATCTTTTTCCTTTAAGAGGGGAAGACCTGCCCGCTTGCCTTTGTGCATGTTATCCCTTCTCAGGAGTGGAGCCTTCCTCCCTGAAAATTTCCAGTGTGTAAATAAGCACTTAAGCAAACCAGAGGAAAACTTGACCTCTCGGTTGGTTGCAACCGGATATTTCATTTTCTCAACATTACAATATCAACTTAAGAATTAATCCAAAATGTTTTTATTCTTTGCACCAATAAGAAAATGCATCCGTGGCACAAGAATCTAAAAACAGACAATATTTATCAAGAAACAAAGCTCATTCATACTCGGGTTCAGTAGAAGTTACATTAAAATACTGTCATGCCATTGTTCTGTTCTGCAGAAGGGAAAGTGGTTCTACTCAGAGAGATTGCATGAGCCCTACACAGATGGAACAGTCCTGCACTTCTTTTTGAATGTTTAACTGCTGTCACAAGACTGAAGTTGATTTAAGTGCTGTCTTGTTATTCTTCCCGAAACTGTAGCAAACTGTCAGTTTGCAGATACAAATGCGTGAGGTTTGTTCAGTTCCAGCATTCTGCCAGATGCTAGCTTCCTAGAGCACAGTGTATTCTCCACATTCCAGCACACATTCCAGGGGTTGTAGCTGTGCAGAGTTTGGCTCCAGGAAAGTTCAGTCTCCAAAACACAAGGGAGAAATTCTGCTGGGGAGTGGGAGGCAGAAAGTTCAAGTGCTGCTGGGCGGGAGGCAGAGCTTTACTGGAGGTGGATCAGTCTGGTCTGGTCGAAACAGCTGCTATGACCACATCTGGCTCTTGAACTGCCTTTGGAAGCCTGTCTTATGGGAGCTCTGTGGCTCACGCTCACTTTAATGACTAGATTCTCTGCTTGCTTCCAAGACAGGTCTCCTCCCCATCTCCCACGTGGAAGAGGAGCTGCAGTCCTCATGGGCTCCCTGCATGGTTCGTGAATTTCCCAGATGATTCTCCAGAGTGGTGAGGATGCTGAAACTGGGGAAGTTGTGTTGAGGATTAACCCTTTTTTACCAGGATCTGTTTCTAAATTGTAATGTGTAAAATAACAAGCATGTGTTTTAGAATTGCTGCTGTGATACAGTCGTGTGCTAGATTTTGGTTATTGCGTTCCCTGAGGAGAGAAAGAGAACGTCAGCTAAAATGTTGAATGCTCTGTTAGTGATTGCTAGCATGCTTCAAAAGCTGAAGCTCATGGAAGGAGTGGGTTTTCAGCAACAGGGCCACACTATGCAAGACTGCCCTGCTCTGATGGTTACACTAGCTGTTACAAATCCCGCTCTAATGAGGGTAACATGCCTACGGAATATAAATAGAATAAACCTGCTGTGCTCACATATTAGAAGCCTGTAACTCAGTGGCTCTGCCTTATACGTGAGTTATGTAAATGCCATTTTGGAAATCGTCGCCTCACTTCTGTCTGCTCCGTGACAGGAAGCAAACTCCATGGGTGTGTTGGAGTCCTGCAGGCTTCCTGCTCCCATCTGGCTTCATGGACTGGGCTCTTGCTATAAGATTTTGCATCTCTCTTTGTACCTCCTGCTTTGTCTTTATTGCGAGGGAGCAATGTGAAATATGATAAATATTTGCTCTCTACAAATGAGGGCAAGTAATAAGCAGATATAGAAGCTCTATGATTTGGTGGGAGTATTTGTAACAAAGCTGGGGCTATGAAACTGGCATTTCTAGTGTCTGCTTTGAACCAATTTTATTCCACTGTGGAACAAAGAATTCATTTTTTTCTGTTGAAAAGATGGCAATATTAGGAAAATCCATGCTGTACATTTACTGATAGCGTTGTTCTATCATAGCATTAACTGCTGTATTATAGCAGCAGAGGTACTTCTGAAGTTTTGAAACAGCAAAGTGTGACAGCCTCTATCTGTCACCCTTCACTAATCAACACTGTAGCTCTTTACCATCTGGGTTTTGGAGAATCTCTCATCATTAAGGCTCCATCCTTGCAAACAGATGGCCACATTGTGTGATGTCCCTGCTGAAGTGCCTGCTGGGATCTATACAGACCCGTTGGGACAGATGCGTGGGTTTGCTCAGCCTGCTGGCATGCACGTCTTGCACTTACATAGAAGGTGGTTCTAAGAGAAAGAACAAACATGGAGACTGCATGATACCTGTAGGCCAAGCCCTCCCCTGGCCACATCACCAGTGCCACTGACACTGGCTGGGGTTGGGGATGAACGAGCAAAGACCTGCAGGCTGAGAAAGCCATCATCTGTGAAGTCTAGCTGGGCTGCTTGGTTTCTAGAGGCTGGTCAGTAAACAAGATTGTTTGAGCACATTTTGAAGTGCTAGAAACTGGTTTATCTGAAACCTGCTGCTGAGTAAACATTCTTCAAGACAGAAACTCTGATGAAAACAAAATAGTGACTTGGGTGCAGCGAGCTGGGCACTGGTTGTTCTGGTGTGTGTTTCTGTGTTGCCAGCTTGCACTGCAGTATCCAAGCCATTCAGGTGGTCTGGACAGTCGCTGGGTGCTGCTGTCAGTGGTGCTCAGGCAGCTGGGGCAGCGTGTCACATATGGCCTGTTACTGCTGGGCCTGGCAGTAAGCAGGCTCTGGCAGCTCGCACTCAACCCAGCTGATCTCAGCCAGGCTGCCGCGCTCCGTGTGCCTGAAGGCAGGCTGTGGGGATGTGCCATGAAGATGGTCCCTCTGTGGGCTTTCATGGGAGAAGGAACAGATCTGCTGAAAGGCCGTGGTGCCACTCTTATTTTCCATCTGGTATCTCTGGAGGAGCCTTCATGTATGAAACAACTAAGGCATCTGCTTTTACCTTATATGCTGCATCTATGATAAAAGCCACGTGTGACCTTTTCTTCTTCTGTTAGAGGAAGAGGCCCATCTGGCCTTGAGTTAATGCTTTTCCTTTCTCAAATCCTGTTTTTCTAAGTGTCTCACCAAAACACTCAGATTGTCTTTAGGACAAATATCTAGAGACCAAGTCTGCTCTGATGAAATAGGTACAAAAGCTTCCCTCAATGCCCAGCGTCCACACACAGCTGGCACCAGCAGCACTGTGCCCATTGCCCAGCCCAGCCCTGGGCTGCACAGAAGTGTTGTGAGAGCTCTGGCTGATGGAACAGCGACAGGGAGATTGTGTAACATGCCCTGGGCTGTGAGAGTCGGAGAGGTTAACAGAGAACCTGCTTATGGTTTATTGTCACTGCCAGGTCTTGCTGGAAAGGAAGCCCAGCACCGCCTTCAAAGGGAGCTGCTCAGTGCTACGGCATGTTTGGTAACCATTTCCCTGCATGCCTCTCCTTCAGCTGCTGCCTCAAGAACGCAGCACTGAGTGCTGCTCTGAGGTTTTATGAGCAAGTGCAGAGGCAGTAAAGGCTCTTTCTCATACAGTGTGCTGCACCATGATTTGTGTGTGTGGTGTATGGTGTAGAGCAGCCCTGGCTGTTTGCTGCACCCCTGGTGAAGAACGTTTCTGGGAGAGCCCCTCCAGTGTTTCTATCTGGGGTGGCTGGGCAAGAGTTTCTTGGAGTTACTTTCTGATACTGTGTCTACAGTGGAAATAACAGTAAGCATAGAGTGGCTTGGAGAGGCTTGGAGCAGAAACAGCCAGAAGTAGGAGCCTCTGTTTTTAGTTTGAGACGTGTCTCTTTAAAGCTCTGCTGTGGTTGGGTCCATCTGTGCTTGTCATTCCTTTGTTAACCAAAAATCCCAAGCTGAGGAAAAACTGCTTTGCAGTTGTAGTGAGATGGAAGAGGCCCTGATGGAAGAGGGCTGTGGCAGAGCCAGAACTTCTGCCTGGGATAAAAACTATTTGAGTAACTTGGAACTGTGGAGCTGGCTCGCTTCACTGTGCTGCCTTCAGATGGCTGGACGTTGTGCTGAGTCAGCAGTGTGCTCCAGAGCTTGTGGTGTTCCTTGGCTGTGCCTCAGGCAGGAACACGCCTCTCCACCGAAACCCTTCCATCCTTTCTTTTCAGTTTACTCACAGATCACATTTCCCTGCTTTTATTCTGCTTTTGTGACTGGCTGCTGTGGCAGTGTCTCTTCTTCCTTCCCATGGATTGTGAAGGGCTAATGTGGATTTCATCACAGCAATGCCTTTATCTCCGTTTGCCTGTCACTGATGGAGAAACCCCAGCAGCTTCAGTAGGTCTGGTAACATTCCAGTTTTGTTTCTCTTGTTCTCTTGCAGCTTTGGGGACTGTCTTCTGACTCATGTGCCCAGCTGCAAAGCAGAGATTTTGCCGAGTGCCAAAAATCTCTTGCGTTTCTCTTACAGTGACTGGGTTCCAGATTCTGCTCAAAGGAACAGAAAGACCCAATTTCAGCCAGTTGGATTTCCTGAACCAGCCACCCCTGCTGGAATGGTCACACAGTGCTGCTGTGTTTGGGTCTCAACATCTTCAGGCAGGAACCTGTGCAAGGAAACCTTTCTGGCAACTAATCCCCACACATTGTGTTTGGGAGTCCTTTAGGGAGTGGCTGTGACTCCACAAACTCTCCTGCCTGCATGTTTTTTCCAAGTGAGCATTCAGACTGCTGCTCTTTCTGCTGTTTTTTTCAGATTTTAATGAGTCCTTGGCAGCAGAAGTACTGAGCAAAAAAAAAAAAAAAAAAAAAAGGAAGTGCCCCATTAATGCACTGCAGATAGAATCAGGCTGGGCTGGAAAACTCCAAGATTGACTGTAATAGCACTGACCATAATGTAAAACCCGTATGCTGAGGAGGCCAGATACCTCTCTGTATCTAAGGTCTTTCAGAAGCGTGATCTCCAACCTGTGGCAGCCCCAGACTTTCCAGGTCTCCCTGCCCATCAGCACCAGCACAGTCAGCATTTGCAGGAGCAGCTGCTGAGAAATGCCCTCAAGCTCTGTCTGCATGGCTGCAGCACTGAGAGCAGCACTGACTGTCTTGCAAGAATGGAAAACTGAGAAAGAATATGAAGGTACAGGAAGTCAGTGTGTCCGTCTGAAGTTTATGGAAGTGCAAGTGCCAGTGTGCACCTCGGGCCTAAAGCAGCAATCAGACTGATACTTGAAGTAGTGGTGCGTGTCTTGCCAGTTGTCCTTAGTCTCACGGGTGTCACAGCTTTTCTGTGCTTGACTGTTTTTCCATGCGGAAGAAGTGGTGAGGCATTGGAGCAGGGTGCCTGGGCAGGTGGTGGAGTCATTGTTCCCAGAGGTGTTTAAGGAGAGGGTACAGGTGGTACTCAGGGACACAGGGAGTGGGCAATTCTGGTGGCAGGTGGACTGTTGGACTAGATGATCTTAGATGTCTTTTCCCACCTAAATGACTCTGTAATGATTAGAGGTGTGACTGTCCTCCATTAGTGGATAAAAACAGTTCACAGATCTCTTGGGAATTGATAATAATAAGACCCTTGGATATAGAAGAAAAACTGATCTCTAAGAGGACTGAGGAATAGGTTTAAAACTGGAATATATTTCTGAAGCCAATTACTGGGAAGAAACTGAGAGATTTGCCTATGGAGTACAGAATTGGAACTTAAGTTATGCACACTGATTCAACAACTGTGCTATTTTTGGCTTGTGAACTGTTCTGATGGCTGTTTATTTTTAAGGTCATTTTCTGTTTGCACAGCATATACACCCTTCTGGTGGGTGGGAGGCATTATAAAAACAATCACTGCTGCTCAGAATTATGAACTAAACTCGAAGAGGGATGGAAAAAAAACAGAACTTGGTGTACTTACTACTTTAAAAAACATCTGTTTAGGTCAGAAGGCTTTGTTGACCCATTCCAAGCTGTGGCCCCACCGGAAAAATCCCATCCCAATTAACATAGATTACCACAGGGGATTGCAAAAGACTTGGGAAAACTCGGACAGAGTATAAACAGAAAGGAAGCATCAGGTTTGGCAGTTTCTTCCCAAATACTCACCTTCTGGTAGCAAATACAAGACTAAAATGTTCATCTCATGGCTGAAGAGTTGCTAAGAGCTGGATTTCATGCTGGCTGGCCATGCCTGAATCCCAGCATCTGTCTTTTTTAAGGCTCATGTAAAATAACAACACACTTCACTGACATTTTCTGGCTTCTTCCTGGTGGCTGTATCTTTATTCCCACACAGTCAAGTAATACAAATTGATTGGACAGTGGCAGTTTACAAAATAAAGTAAGAATGATTACTCTGAGCTTAAATTTTAAAAAAATCTAAATCTGGACACGTGGAATTCAGTGCCATATTTAGACCAGAAACTGGTAAGGAAATGGTTCATAACATTGATGGTGTATTCTCAGCCATGTTCCTTTCCCAGAAAATAAAATACACCATACAAAAATATACTAAAATTATTAACTGAGTTGGTGGAAATTGTCTGCTGCAATATAATTGCTGTTGTCTGATTTTCAGCATATTTACTCCAGCACTACATTATGACAGAAGTAAACTGTGTTTATTCAAATATTTGAATTTATTTTGAACTTTCAAGTTCATCTCAAATTAATTTTCTTGTGCTCCAACCCTGAAGATGCATGAAGGACATTAAGTTTGGACTTGTGCAACTGATACAAGTGAGGGAGCACAGGAGTGTTCAGTTCCTTGAGGTCTTTTTCAGGAAGGGAGTGGGAATCAAAATGCTGAACCTCTTTGATTTTAAAAATTCTAGAAAAATGCCCCAGATTAAGACTTGCTAAAAGTCTTCCCTGGGCAACTCTTTTTCCTGATAGGCTTGAGGTCATCAGCTCTCTAGCAATCTGGTGAAACTGCCTGGTTTCGAGATCTGGGGCTCTGCTCTTGAGTCAGCTGCAGTAAACCTTTTCCTTCTCTCCTTTGTATAAACATACCTGTCCCTCTTCCCATCCCTCCCTTCCTTGTCTGATATCACACATATCTGATATCACGATTTCTTTCTATGAGAGCCCCAGCCCTTTGATAAGCCTCATATGCATTCACAGTGCCATTTCCTTAGTGTTTCCGAAGTTCAGAATTCCTGGTGTAGAAGTCAAAGTCCATACCTATCTCACCACCCACTGAGGAGAGGCAGGTTTGCACAGCTGCAATGACAGTCTCTAAAGTTGATGTAAGACCTGTGAGAAGAGCCTGCCCTAGAAGTTCTCTGTTCTTTGCAGAGAATGCCTCATGGGAAGCAAAAGCACCAGTTTTCTGCAGAGCCCCAGAAGGGTCTGAAGGTCCCGTCACCTCCGAAGGAGGAATTCAACATGAGCAGGCAAGCGTATTTCAGCCAAGGATTGCTAGCTCCTTTTTTCTCCCAAGAGTATTATTGCTCCACTTTTGCAGACAGGAAGATTAAGGCACAGAAAGGTGAACTCACTTGGATCAAGACTGATCTCTAGTCCAGCCTCTTCTCTAAGCTGTCATTCTGTGCTTGTGTATAGGAGACGTTCTCAGAATGACCTGGGGTAGTCCATGACCTTTGTTCCCCTCGCAGACAGCACAAACAGGGGCCAATATCCACCTTCCCAGGCACGGCCTCCACAGAACACACCAAGAAGGACATGCATTGGAGGCCAGAAGTTGGCTTCCCAATATTGAAACACCGCTGGTTCTCAAGGAGGTCAGCTATGGAAAGATGACCAAGATACCTCTGAGGTATAAAACTCTGTGTCTGCTGGCCACTGGTCAACTTTGTAATCATCAGACTTGTCACTGTCATCACCGCTGGAGGGTTCGTAGCCTGGGATGGCAGAACGGTACCGCCCCGGCTGCCCACAGTCAGCCTCCTCTTCCTTCTTCTGTTCTGCCAGCAGCTGCCTGTAGCACAGGTTGCAGACCCTCAGGGGCTTGGGGGACAGCCGGGGCATCAAAAACCTCTGCCTGGAGCAGTCTCCACACACCACAAAGCCACACTTGCGGCAGTGGTGCCTTCGAGTGAGCGTGGAGAACTTGGTCTGTGTGCAGCGCATGCAGATGTCTGTCGCCTTGTCGGGGATCCAGGGGGCCGCGTGCTCTGTGGAGGGCTGCCTGCCCGTCTTTGTCAGCAGGTGCCTGATGCACTCCTCCAGATGGCTGATCCACTCCTTCCGCTCCGTCAGGGAGGCCGCAGAAACCACAAAGGACTTTTTTGAGGTTTTGATCATCCAGCGGTTCTTCATCTGCAAGGTGTCGGGCAGCGTCTCCAGAGTGACATCTTCAAGGGGAATGATGTGCTGGGAATTGTACTTCCTTTTGTTAATCACTATGCTCCCATACACGAGGATGTCATTGAACAGGAAGAATATGCGAGGCTTTGGTTTCTTGCGGCATTCTTTGGTTAAAATCCCTTCTCCCAAAAGGACTCTCCCTGGCACAGCTAAGGGTTGTCCAGAAGCCCCAAAGCAGTTTTCCACAGCAGCAATGCGCTGGCTGTTGATCTCGGTGTTTGCGAGGTGGTCCACCATCTCCAGCTCACCCTGAAGAGAGGAAAATAAAGAAGTGGTGAAGCTGCACTTGGCAGACCACCAGGACGAGGCTGAGCAGCGAGCCTGCGTGCACGTGATAAGCTTCTAATGTCAGTGGAGGTTAAAATAATCTCTTTTCCACTCTTCACATCAGTTTATGACCTTTTAGAATTATTTTTTCAAAGTTTCTGACTGCACTTTGCAACAATCTGGCCTGCATTGGGGTGGTTCCATTCTCAGCAATGGAAGCTCTCTAATACAGAGCCCTCTTTTCCGTTACAACCGTGCTTTTTACCAGTATATCTGCATTCCCATATGAAAGAAAGCAGACTGGCCTGAAATACTTCATACACGGGGAGTTTCTGCACTGTGACAGCTGGCGGGGTCCAGGGCCAGGCCCTTCTGTCCCTGCCAGCAGTGAGCACAGCTGCACAGGCGCTGTGCTAGTGCTGTGAGCTGGCTGATGATGGGCTGGATGCAGTGCAGGGAGAACATTTGTGGTCTCTGGAGCCAGTCTCCCATTTCTGCCTGCGCGCTTGTTTTCTTGAAGATTACCTGCAGATACACACCGCCCAGAATGCTGTTTTGGGTCAGAGCTGAGGCAGACTTTTGGAACCAAACAGAGTGCTCTACTGTTTGTTCCCACTGATCCTCCCTGCATGACAAAATGAAGAAAAAAGGAAGGAAAAAAAAAGAAAAGCAAAAAGGCAGCAGCTACATGAATAAAAAAAACACACAGCCAGCTCCTTCCTCCATTGCCCCAGCTGTGCTTCGGCTGCCTGTGCTTCCAGTTATAAGACACATCACTCTGAAAATAGCCTGATGTCTGCTGAAAGGGAAGTAGATCGCAGCATGCTTATCTTTCCCTGCACCTCTGCACCCTTGTTCTCACACAGCCCATGTGCTTGTGGTTTTTTAAAATGTACATAAAGGTAGCTCTGAAGCAAACGCTGATGTTGTGCTACTAATAGTTTGCAGTAAGAAAAGTGCTTTATGTTGTACATTAAATTTTTCAGTGCACCTAATTCCTTCTGAGTTTAATGGTACACCAAGACTATTCAGGCCTAACAATCCACGAGAAAGTGAGTCATTTCCTCTTACAGAGAGGTAGTTCAGCAATCACGAGGTAGCCCACAGATCACAGGGATCTGTGCAGTCCTAGTTTCTGTGAGCATTTCAGGCCATAACCCATATAGAACCTCTCGCCACATTTTTCCCATCTTTGAGTCCTTATAGCCAGTGTTGGAATGTGGGGGAAAGGGAAGGCAAAGACAACAACACGCTGAGTTCTGAGCATTTGAGATGACGATTTACATTCTTGTCTTGCCCTTCGCTCCAAATACCTTTCAGAATGCTACAAGGGAAACCGCAGAATAGCTGTTCGAGGTCGCTGTGCACTGTTTATGTATTGCCTAAGCTATTTAACAGACTGCTCAATTCTCTCTAGTCCCCAGATTTTTTTCTTTAGAGCAGGCCAGCAGTCCCCGTACAAAGTAATGGTGCTGGTTCAGCCCTGTGAGGGAACCTGAAGGAAATGACTCTGCATTAATATGTTTTTGTAAGTAGTGCTGTGTGACCAGTGCTTCTCAAAAGCTGCAGCTATTGGGATTTCTTTTCGATGCACAAAGGCAGCACCTTCTGCAGCATGGGGCTTGTCTTCAGGATACCAGCATGGCTTCCACCAGCCCTGCTTGCTGCCTGACAACCTTCCCAAGATTTGTCTTGCAGGAGCTGCTGGGATCTTGGAAACGCACACAGCCAGGCAAACCCAAGCTGACATGTCACCAAAAGAGGACAACCCAGGGTGAATCTTCTTCAATTAAAGGCAGGATGCCAAGGCCTCCCAATTCTTCCTGCAAGTATGTAAATCTTCAGGGTCCTGAAGTCCAGATGTGATGGAGCTGGACAATGTGAAACATACCCACTCGTGTGTGTCCTCCAGTGTGATGTGCAATTTAAAGCTAACCATAAGTTAAATAGTTACAAAAAAAGCATCTGAGAGATGGAAGTAGTATAAGAAAATACCTTCAGAGGAAGTCAAAGTGAGCAGCTATGTAGTAAAAAAGTGTGAAATGTGAAGGAAACAAAAAGGGGCTCCCATTAAATGTCATGCTTCCACACAGAGAGTACCTTCTTCCCTCTGGATTGCTACACACGTAAAAAGCCATGAGTTAACTAAGAAAAGCTAACTCCTTCTTGGGAAAATCTCCCTGCTACAACTAGAAGTGTCATCTGTTGCTCTAGGCCTGGATATTTCCCTAAGGAGTTCTCACAGGGAAGCAAAATAAAAGCTTTTTTCTTCCATTTCTATCCCCTCAGGCGTAATAACGTTCCAGTAAATAACTGGAGCACAGAAGTAAAAAAAAAAAAAAAAAAAAAGTGGGACTCACATTGCTTAACTTCAGGCTTGGACAACAGCTTCAGTACAACTCTGCACTCCCTGTTCAGCTGTGGGGAGGCAGCCAGCTGTAAGGGGTGGCTCACCCTGTCCCACCATGAGGGAGAGCAGCCCTGCCCCGAATTTCTACACAGCCCATGGCTTGACTAAACGACAGACAGATTCCATGTTAATAGCATGACTCACTGCAGATAGTGCTCAGCGCTGCTTTGGAATGGAACTGCTATGTATGGCAGTTTAAGAATAATATGGTTTCCTTACTATGAAGCATCCCTGCCTTTAGGAACAACAGTGATGTGGTATAAAAAGCAGAGCATAAATTGTATTCTAGTCATTCTAGTAGATATTTTTTTCCCTTTTTCATCAGGTTTGCTCTGTGACTTCAGATTGTGCTGCCTGTTACCGAGTGATGCAAATGCACATATGCCTCACATGGTAGAAGAGTGGGAAGATGTACTTTACTGGCATCCTACTTTACATGAGAGTTTTCAGCATGGCAAAGTTTCCATTCTTTTTTGTGTCATGATCTGTTGACTCTGCATGTGATCAAACATATCCAGTTTGTACAGTTGGTATTCAAAGGAAAAATACTATTTTGTCTGCACCCAACTTCACTTTTCAACAATGAGTGCTTATTAACTTATGAATATAAATAGCCATGCTGATGCTTGCCTGGCAGTACTCCCGGGTCACTCAGCCTGGGCTATGCTTTTGAGGCTGTATGCAGCTAAAGTGCAGGCAGAGCAACGCTGGGAGCAGTTCTGCCTGAGTCTTCAGCCCCGCAGCCAACCTGCGCGGACAGGTCTCGCTATCCGCAATCACACCAAGCGCTGGGCCGGCCCGGCTCTGCCGGCACCCGCAGAAGCACGACGCTCCGCGCCTCGCCTCCCTCCAGACTTCTCCCTCCTCCAGGTTCTGGCAGCTGGGAGGCCTCGGGACACAGGGCCGACAGAAGCTCCTCCCCACCCAGCCCTGAGCGCCCGGGGCGAGCAACGAACACCGCTCCGCTTTTCTTTTTGCCCGCTTGCGGCTCGCCTCTCCCTCGCTAGCAGCCGGCAGAGCCCCGGGCACCCGAGTGCGGTGCAGACCCAGCTGACAGCGGGCCGGGCTGCACAAGCACCAAAAGAACAGCAGCGCACGGGAGCACGCAGCAGTCACTCACCGGGGGACCGGAGGCCTCCGACCCTCCCGGTGCCCCTAAGCACGGGCAGGTGCGAAACGCGCTCCCGCAGGCTGAGCAACAAGCTTTGTCCCCGCGCCTTCGGTTCCGTGCTCGTTCTCGCTAAGCGGAGCGCCTCCACCGCGAGCGAGACGGCTGAACCCCCACAGCCCCGTGCACGGCGAGCCGGGCACGCCCGTGTCCCGAGCGGAGTTCACGTAACGCTCAGCACGGGCAGCGCGGCCGCTCGGGGCGTTCTTTCCCTCTTTCTTTCTCCCCCGCCTTCTTTGCAGCCCGCCCCGCTCGCCGCAGAGCCGCCGATGGGCGCCCGCGCGGACCCCGGCCAGGCACGGCGCGAGCTCCCGCGCTGCTTCACGCAGTCCCTCTCGGAACGGAGCCCCGCGCCCCGCGCTCACCTGACGCCCGTCCCTCCGCCCGCGGTACCGCTGCTCCCCGGCCGCCCTCGCGCCAAGCGGCTCCGCACGGCGACCGCCCCGCCCCGCTCTCCCGCTCCGCCCACTCAGAGCCCGCCGGCCAATGGGCGTCGCTCGAGCTCCGCGCGCCCCGGGGGCACGCTCCGCCTTTTCGACGGGCAAAGCTCAGCGCCGCCGGGGGGCGCTGTAGAGCGAGCACGCCGTGACGGCCTGCTGGTGAAGTCTCCCGCGGGCTGGCCGCGGTCACGTGGGGCGGCGGCGGCGGGGCGCCTTGTGTTGTGTGGCTGCGGCCTCGCGGGGCTCCGTCAGAGGCGCTGGCATCTGGCTGAGGTGCTCGCTGGCTGTAATAGCTCTTCTATTTTTAATGGGCACTGATGGACCTGTCAAAGTACTAGAAATGTGTTTTTTTCCCCCACAGTCTCCTTTTCTCAGGCAGCGGTAGCGCGGGCAGCTTGCAGCAGCTCGGGGCCGAAGCGCTTCGCAGTGCGGCGTTCCGCGCGGCCGCACTCCACGCGCCGATGCTGCGGGCAGTGAGGGGAGGCTGCGGGCCACACCGCCTCCGGGCTGAGGGGCGGAGCAGCTGCAGCCTGGGTTAGCAGCCTTCGGTGTCCTGAGCTGGCGCCGGTGCCGTTGTCTGATCCGTCGCCTCCGTTGTTTGCTCACAAGCCGCTCGTTTAGTGGTAGCAGAACTATCGTGCCCGAGTGGGGTGCAGTGGTTTCAGAGCAAGTAAAGGGAACTGCAGCTGCAGGTGAGCTCTGCGGGGAAGAAAAGGCCTCGTTGTCATCATAGACCGGCAAAGTTATCTCTGTGCGAGTGGTGTGCATGGAGGGATGAGCGTCGTGTCATCTGGCTGCAGGTGGAATCACCCTGTGGTACACATCTGTGAGTCTGTGCTGCGTCTCGGCACTGTGTGCTTCAAATATGCGGTGCTTCCAAGTCTGGCAGTGCACAAATCACAGAGCCATGCTTGGTTCCATCACTACGGATCCAAACTGAAAACGTTTCCATAAAATTACTAGCTCAAATACACTGAAAGCACTGGCAGCAAACCGGCTGCTGGGACCTGGTGGCTCCTCTCTGCCGAGGACGGGAGTGCCGACTTGTTGGCTTGTTCCTCAGGGCCTGCCTGCAAGGAGATTGCCAGCGATTAAAATATTGCTGAGAGCAGCCATGAGACTTGCTTGCTGCCGTCCCCTTTGTGTTGGGAAACGACATACAAGAAAGGTGCTTTTGTTTGTACAGCAGCATTGCTGTGTGGTATGTGAGCAGCCGCTGATAAACAGCTCAGCTCAGGTCTCCCTGCAGCTGTGACAAACGCTGTGCTGTGCAAGGAGCACAAAAACACTATTCCATGCAGATTCTAAGCTATCAAGTTTGCATCATAAAGAACCTTGCATTTGCTGTGCCTTGTCCCTCCCTACTCACATGTTCAGCTGTGTTTCTCCGGTGGTGCGCGGTACCACCGTGGTGCTGTACGCAGCCTTTAGGAAGAGCTGGCATACTGAAGAACCAAAAGTGACCAAAGAGGCCAGTGGCACAGGCTGAATGTAAATGCTGTGTATAAATACATCATAATGAATTGCTCTTTGGTAGGTTGTAGGAAAAAGAAAGAAAGACATCCGCGGTTGTCAGTGTGATGAGAAATGTTTCAAAGTCATTTTGTCTACACTGGTGTTTGTGTTGAGCTTTGGCAATTGTCTGCACATCTCGGTGCTGTAAAGTTGTGAGGTATTTTCCTTGCTCCTTAATATTCAGTGATGAATAATGGTAGTGGTGAAACAAGTAGTGGGAATGAAGGATGCTAAGAATCTTCCTGCTAAGCCAGTTTTGGTTTAATAGCTTGCTCTCTTCACAGTAGTGTGTAATTGTAATCACAGAAGTGGTCTGAAGGTCTGATCCAAAGCTTGGTAAGAGTTCTGATTTCAGTGGAGTCTTGGATCAGCGTGTAATATGTAATTCTATTAATATATACTGTTAAATATGGAGGGTATTTTATTTCTAAAATCTTCTTCATATGATGTCATCAGTGTCATTCTGCATGGTACTGAGGTCTGATGGAACTTGAAATTTAAAGCCACGAGCAAACCAGATGCACCAGCATCCTCCTGCAGGGCTGGGCCAAGCAGGCAGCAGGGGGGTCTCAGCGGGAAGATGCAGCAGTGATGGAGAAGCTGCAGTGGCCAGGACTGTGGGTGTGCTTCCCTCACAGTGCAGACCTGGATCCCATCCCTGCCTGCCCCATGTCACCTCTGGCTGCTTCCGTGTGGGCTGTTGGGTTTACAGCAGCGAGAGCGCTTTGTAGCTGTAGAAGTGAGTGTGAGAAGCAAGGAAGCAAGGAGTTGTGTTGTTTCAGTAGAGAAGATTCTTTTATCCAGGTTACTTAGGCTCAGGTTTTTTGGGGGGTTGCATTGCTAACTGTGCTTTCTTTCACTCTTAACAGGGTGCGTGCTGGATTGGGCATTGTGAGTCTCCACATTTCACAGAGAAGCTGCCCAGAAGGGAACTCGCAGCAGAGAACATTGCTCTGTTCTGTGGAGCTGCAGGGGTGAGTACCAGCAATGAGCGAGCAGTAAGCTGGGTGTGCTGCCCTGTCACTGTGTGTAGTGTTCACCCAGTGATTGCAGCAGATGCTGATTGGTATGAAAGAGGATGAAAGAGGAAAGTGAAAAAGAGGTTTGAGGTGAGAGTGTGAAATGCCAGAACCATGAAACAGAGTGGGTGTTTGGTGTGGAGAGAGGTGTGATGTTGGAGAAGAAACGTGAAATTAATAAGAAGAGAAATGTCTAAAGCAGCATTTTGCAGCACGCTCTGAGGGAGGACTGCATTTTTGGGTTTGACTGTCCTTCCCTAGTAATGTAATTCTGTGCACGTTGGTCATTCGAACTCTTCTAGTATTCCTGTTATATTTGAACAGTGATCTCATATTCACTGTGTGCTTTTGTTGCACAAGATAAACCATGGTGAACAATTAGGTGTTTAAAACAGTAAACTTACGTAGATAAGGCATTTCAAATATCAAAATGGAGAAAAAAGCAGAGGGAACAAGAGTGTGATGATCATCAGTTAGTTTAAAAAGATGTAAATGTGTTCACCTATGATTGACTGATAAGTCAAAGACACGCAAAGAGTTTCATTCAGAAGCCCCGCTTTGTGAGTGCATATAGATTCTATTTATGTGACGAACATGCTTTGGTCGCTTTCCTTTGGAAAACTCCTTTGGAACTGCTGCCCAAGCTGAGTGTGTGTGTTGCTCTGAAGGAAAAAATCATCTCTTTGTGAGGGATCCGTGCCTTGCCCCGCATCAGTGCCATTTGTGCAGGAAAGGAGCTGTCGTGGTTCCCTGGGGCATCTGAGGAAGTTCTGTGCACTGAGTACATACTGCAAAGAGTTCTGTGAAAGGAGAAGGAAAAAAAATGTAAGGAAAAAGTAAGGAAATATAGTTTCCCTTTGCGTTCTTCAAATAAAAGGGAAAATCAGAAATGCAGTGTTTCTTCAAGGTGTTGTGCTGATATCGTGGAAAGAGCATGCTTCAGTTTGGCTGGAATCTCTGCCCATCGGCACGTTGGATCTTGAAGTGGGAAGGTGCTGAGCTGAAGGAGGAGCCCCAGGGATTTCTTACAAGATGGAAGGCTTATCTGCTTTTAGGTAATGTCTCGCTGATGAGGTTGTGCAGGGTAGGAAATGTGACACTGGCCAGAATGCAAAGGATGTGTGAGAAGGATCTCACTGTAAGTGTGAAAGTTGTTGCCCACTTGAGAAACCAGAGGGATTTTGTGTGATAGGGGTGTGCAGGAGTTGTCCATATGCATGAGCTACCATCCTGCCTTTTTGGGAGTGGTGGGTACCTGCAAAGAGTTAACATTTCCTGAGATGTCTCTTTTTCTGGTATAATGAGATATGCAGAAGTCCTTATTTTGTTTTTTTTTTTGGGGGGGGGGCATTTTTTTTTCTTCCAGAATGAAATACTTTGACTCTAACCTCAGTCCTGAAGAGCAATTGAGGGGAGGCAGGGGAAGGCAGTGCAGTTTGGCTCTGTACCTTTTGGGCTGTCTGAATTCATTAGTTTTGGAGCCCGCCAGGTGCCTCAGCCTGTGTAGCTCCTCCTGCACCCAACCTGGGAGACTCTCTTACCACTACTGCATGCATTAGCCTTCATTAATACAATTAGCATAATATCAATTAGGATTCATTATTCCCTACGAAAAGATAAAGCCAGTAATACGTATCTCAGAATCAAATTCCTTAGCGCCTTGTCTTGGGATTGCTTTATTTTGGAGTTGTTTGCCTCTTTATATCCTTCCATCCCCTAGAAAAAAAGAAAGCCACTTAATTGTAAAACTGTTTGGGTCGGAGAAATGTGTGGAGATGATTCTTCACGCAGGCTAAAGAGGTGAATTGATCTATGGGACCCACGCGGCTCAGGCACCACTCAACAGTCGGAACTGCGAACTTCATCTTCTTCAAGCACAAAAGCTACTTAGTTTCCCCATGTTGAAGACTTTTTATAATAGCAATAAGACAACTCTAGAGAGAACCATCTAATATTAACTCCGGGGAGTAATCATCTAATCACAATCTGGGGGTGATTTGAAGCACTCATCTGGACCAAATGCCTCACAACACCCCAGGAGTGGTTTTATTGCATGATAGCAGTACCCCATTGAGCCTTATTGCTTAATTAAAAACAAATTCCCAAGTAATTTTTTTGCCTTTCCATAAAAACACAGTAGTACATAGCATATATAAAACATCCATTAAGTGATGGTAGATGCAAATTTACATTGTGAGATACAATGCTTTTCTTTACCACTTGGGGTTGAAGCTAAATGTAAAACCATTTCCTATAATCTGCGCACTGCTGCGTTTAGAGAGGAATAAATATGGAAAGAGAAGTTCATCGTAGGATGCCTTGTTTTTATTAAGTGATCTGTTTGGTTTCCTTACAAAGCAGTTTGGTTTCCCGTCCATCTTACAAACACAGCGGTCTACCAGCAGCATGGCCTTTGCTGCCTCCTCCTGCAGGCTGCCTCTGCTCGCAGACCTCTGCCAGTGCACATCTGCAGTAGGAATCCCAATTTCTCTTTGGGGTTTCTGTATCTTTCTGAGCAGAGAGAGCAGTAATGTGGGTGACGTATCAGGAATGTATCCAGCATACTGTACAGATGCTGCCCCTGTGTCCTTTGTGGGTTTTGTAGACTAACGCAGGTTAAGCCTAGTAGACATGTGGTAGAGCCACTTGTGGTGGTCCTGCAACCTGCACCAGGCTGATAGGGCTCCACCTCCCACAGTTTTACTGGACTTGCTGCTACAGCTGTGTCTGCTCTGCAGGAGGGCCAGGTGGACAGGTGGAGGGGCAGGAAAGTCCTTTTTGTACTGCTTCAGGATCTCAACCTATAGCTTTCTTTACACATTTACAAAGTGCTTTCATAGCTCCAAAGTGATCTCCAGATGTCATGTTCCCCAAGGATTCTAAGTGTTGTCCATGTATTACAGGCAGAAGCAGTAAGTCCGAGGTTTTACGTGATGGTGTCACAGATGTGTCAGTATGACTTTTTCTTCATTAAAAAGCACCCAGTGCCTTTAATTGGTGAAGATGTGTCTGCAAGTACGCCTGTCCTCGTGCCAAAGCCCTCTTGTGGCACCACGAGCTCTGGATGGAGGCTGACAATTGGATCAGTCTCACCTGCTGTGGGCTCTGCACAGCGCTGCATGCTCCTTTCTGCTTTTCCCCATCAGGGGCTGGTGGGAGCTGAAGCTGCGTGTGATGTGCAAGTCTTGCTGACGGCGGTTTGCAGCATTCAGTCATGCTAAAGAGGCAGCCTGCTTTGTCCTGTATTTAGGTTTTGTAGAAATTAATTATCTTTATCATTTGGTGAATGTGTTGCTAGAATGTCTTGTTAAAGAGATGTTAAGCGTTGTGGTGGAGGATTTGTTAAAAAGAGGTGTGGCATTGAAGTGGTGAAAAGAATGAAAGTAAAGCTCGCTGCTGCTTCTGCTGCCTGAGGTTAGTGAGGACAGTGCATAGCATAACAAAGTCTGTGTATTTAATCTGATCTGTAGCAATGTGTGACAATGCTGGCTCAGAAAGGGATGTGAAAGGGCCTGACAGTGTTTTGAACAACACCCATTTTTACCTGGCAGACTTGGGTTTATTGGGGATGCCTTTACCTTGCTGCGATCTGACAGCATAGAGCTGGCTGCTCATACAGCTGACATGGAGCATGTAGCCAACAACAGGAAGCCCTAATAAGTTTAATACCTTCAGCAAAGAATTTCTTGTCCCCTCAGCTGTACATCGCTTATAAATGCTCATTTCTTCTTATCATACCATGAAGGTGGCTCAGTACAGTGGGACAAAGGTGCACAGCAGCTCCCACAAGGCACTGCTGCAGCCCTGCAGTGAGGGTGTGAGGAGAGCTGCCCTGGAGCAGCACCTGAGGAGCGTTGTTGCAGTATCTCCTGCTTCTCTTTTTGCAAGTAGGCAGCAGAACAGGAGGGCTGTTGGCCTGCATTACACTGAGCAGAACCAGCTGTGCCCAGCCTTGCTGGCACCTGGTCACGCTGCACGTCTCACCGCATGGCAGCAGCACTGAAGGTTTGCAGAGCGCTCTCCTGATCTGTTCTCTCATCTGAGCGTACAGTTTTAAACTTTAGGACACAATAAACATTATATTAACATGTATTTGGCCTTTAACAAGATGAAGAGCTAAGAATTTTACATGGATGGTTCTGGGATATATATGACTTCTTCATAACATATCTCTTTTTGTGAGGGAAATGAAAGGTATGGTATTTTAGCAGTTGAAAATGCCTACCTTAGTTTGGTTTTGTTTCCTGATGACATTTCCGCACAAAAAGCAGTTTAGAAAACATATCTGTGTTAAGTAAAAAGCAGGTGTTACAGAAACATCAGAGGAAGGCGGCTGTCATAGGGTAAGGGATGCACCGGGTTAGCTGTATACATATGCACAGTAAAAAAAGCAAGTTCATACAAGGTGAGGGAGCTTTCTAAACACTGCTTCATGGACAGCTTTTCAGAGCAGAGCGAAAAAAAATCCCTTTAAAACTGTGAGCATCTGGCTCCATCTGCTGGTAGCAGAGCAAAATACGTCGTTCTGGGCTTGGAGGGAGGTGAGGTTTGTGTTTAAGATAGCTGCAGCAAAACCCAGCAAGGACAATCATACTAACAAATTAAGTGCCTGTGCCTCAGAACCATGCCCCTGCCCTGCACTTATCTTCCAGCCTCATCCATTTCATTTCATTGGTGGCTCCAAGCTTTGGTGTCTGAGGTTGTTGTAAAGATACCGTAGGAGTAGCGCCTTGTGCTGAAACTAACAGTAAGCAAATACCGCAAGCTTCTTTTACTGGGAAGCACAAAACAACAAATTCTGCCTGGAGTGTGTTTGATAAACCAGATCTTTTGTAGACATCCGGAGATTGTGTTTGCAAATCCCCCGCCAGCTCATTTTGTAGTCATTGTTACCGTCATTCAGGTTAATTCCTCCACTTTTTCCTTGCTAAAACACGTGGTACTTTATGGCTGAAGAGAGTGGAACAGCAGTTCTTTTAAAGCCCTTCCTGAAGTTTGCTATTTGGAGAAACAAATGTCAGATCACTCACCCTAGCTCAGAACTGCTGCTCTGAAAATGTAGCTGTGAAAAGAGATTACTTGGATACTAGATTAAGAATAATGCAGCAATAGGGGCCTAAAATAGCAAGTGGAAAAAGTACACTTTTAGCTTTTCCTGCAAAGATTTGCCTAAAAAATACTGAATTCCAAGCGAGAATACTCATGCCAAGTTTTAGAATCTCATTTGAATTTTTACAGCAGTTATAATCTCTGACATATAACCTTGGAAGCGAGGTCTCATAACAGAAATGCCGTGTCCCTTGACACCAGAAAGGAGATGCTGTGGTAGGCTGCAATTCTGGACAAGTTTACAGGGCTGGTTTATGTCTGCATAACATCACCTACATGGCACTGAGATTTTCTTTCCTTTCTCCTCCATATTTCTATGCAGAAAAAATTGAAGTTGCCAAGAGCCCAGGCTGCAAAAAGATCCCACTTGCCGGTGCTTTTTTTCCTCTCATTATCATACGCTTGCAATCAAACTCTAATTTCTGAAATAAAAAACCTGCAGGATTCTTTATTGGGACTATTAAACCTTCAATCTTCATTATTTAGGATGGCTACTTACCTTTTGCTCAATGAAGTCATAATGCAACTGTTCCGATAAAAACTATTGGAATGGTTACTGTGGCAGCGGGTAGATTTTCCTTCGTGTAAAATAATGGGCTGTGAGTGAGACATAACTATCATTTACATTAATTAGGCAGCCATATAATGGGGTGTTCAATAGCTATTACATCGTTTAAATTCTTTGGTGAACACCTCAGCCACCCAAGAACTATCCAGCTGAACATCTCCAAGCCCATAATACTGAAATAAGCCTCTAGAGGAGACACAGTGTTGCACAAAAAGTCATAAAAAGAAGAAAAATGTGAAACATTCATATTTATGGGATTATTTTAAGTTTTACAGAAAATGCACAATTAATTCAATTTCTCCCTCCCCAAAAAAACCCACAATCCTGTTAGGTGGAATTGGCTCTGGGGCTGTTGCTGTGGGTTTGTTAAAGACAGTCAAGGAGCTTGCATTGAGAGGTCTTCCTGTTACAGACCTGGGGCTTTGGGCCTGCAGAAGTGTGTATGTATGTAGTAAAGCTCATTCTGAGAGCTGAAAGAAATGAGGCTGAATTTATTAACTAATGCGCCAGGAAGAGATTTGTATTGATAGGGTATTGATTTGCCTGTAGTGCAAATCTTCAACGTGCTGATCAGCTGCCTGTAGGCGGTGGTTATCAGATCAGTCAGTATCCAAGATGAAAAATAATACGTTTTAAATCAGTTTTGTTGGTCAAGTGTTAGTGGAATAGGTCCTAACAGAATGAAAAATGAGTGGCTGGAAACAAATGGTTGTCTGGGGAGTAGGGCAGGACAGACCTCGATGTTTAGGTTGTGACTTTCCCTTCAAGTGACCTGGTTCAAAACTTTTGGTCATGTTACTCTGGTCAGTGGTATACTCATTTGTTTTCTCAATGATTGGAAGGTACCAAGCCTTATCTAATAGTAAGCAGCAGAGCTTCTTAGTGGGAATAGCTCTTAATTCAGTGCTAGTTGTTGCTGGGATTTCTTGCTGCAGTCCCTATCTACAGCTGTGCAGCCCAGGTGTCAGAATGGTCTGTAAGCAGAGCACTGGGTGCTGCTGGCTGTGCAGCCCAGGTGTGGCTGCTCCTCTCAGCTGCAGTGGGTGCCTGATCCCGTATTTTTCACATTTGTTAATTAATTTAATTAAAGCAGTATGCTGAGGGAGGCTTCTGTCTTAACAAAGCAATACCAATTAATCAAACACTGGGAAATGTGGCTCAGAATAGAAATGACAGAATTAACAAAGGGGAACATGAGGCAAAGGTGGATCAAACCTCTGTGAAATGCCGTGGAACTGCTCATTGCTCCCATGTAATCTGGAATTGTATTTCTTAGCAAAGTACGTAAGACCATGGTTTGGTCACCAGTGATGGATGGAAAGATTTGTAAATCCAGTTTTTCTTTCTGTTTAAGAAAACATTTGAAGGTGAACATTTGTTATGTAGGTTAGCTACTGCGCTTTACTCACTGAGGCCTCCTGTGCTCCCTTGCTGACCTTGGGAGCCAGGAGGCAATCAATACAGCTGGGATAAGAGGAACAGCCAAGGAAAGTTAATCTTTCAGAGCACTCAGGTGTTTGCCATATTGAGAAGTCTTGTTGCCTAGGAGATCGGGCACTGGGCAATTGTTGGGTGCTGGTCTCAGCTGTGCTGTGCAGAAGGTTGGTTACATAGTGCTGGTGGACACTGGACACCTCATTCTCTGCTGAGGTGTAGGCTGGGGAAGGTTGCAGAGATGATGGTGCTAAAAAGAAGAGCTGATGTGTTGCTGAGGTCTTATACTTGCATCCCAAGGTAAGATCACTGCAGAATCAGTGAGAAATTAATTATGGAAATATTATCGGGTAGTGAGGGAGCATTATGAACAGCAGGAGCCAGGGATTAGCCCTCCTGCAGGGTGGGAGAAGCTGCAGTAGGAGCAGTAAAGCGACTGAAACTTTGGATTAGAAAACCTACATTTGGATGTTTAGAACACCTTAATAAGGCAAAAACACCTCTTCAGGTTATTTAGCAACAGCAGTAAAGGTTTTTTGAATGCTTTGGCTGTTCAGATCTCTTGTTAGACTTCATTTCATCTAAGTACCTTGGAGACCTCTGAGCACCTCTTCAGCATTCTTCACTGTAAATAATTATTGCTTTACCATTATTTATTGAAAGGGACTGCTAAGCAGCATGTCTTCTGGTCACTGAAGTAACATTTAGAAAAATGTAAATAGCAACAGCAGTGGAAAATGCTTTTGTGCTTGTCTGTGTGTACACGTGGCAGAGTATGGCATGTCCTTTACAGCACAGTGAAATAGAATTGTGCCTAATTCCAATTTGTATGTCACTGCCATTAATGATGTCTAGTTAAGACATCTATTAAAGGTCTTTAATGTTAATTAACAGGACTATGCCAATAAAGTTCCATTAGCTTCCCTCTATTAATTTAGTATTATAGGCATTTAACAGATGTCTTAATTAGATACTACACTGATAGCTATAAGCAAAATGAAAATGAAGCCTTTGTCCTGCAGGGACAGTTTCTACTATCACTTAAGCTTTCTGCCAATTTGTTGGTATTTCCTTGTGGATTCTCACAGAGAACTAAGGGATGTCAGAGAATTTTGAGAGGAACAGTGCTTAAAAGGGAGATAGCTTGGGTGTAACAGCTTGAATGCTCAACTAAGGGCCTGTTAACTTTAAAAGGACTCATGAACAAAATCCAAGTCCTTGATCAGCAATTATGAGTAACCACAAGCTCAGAAGAGATCCTGATTTCTGCCTGTGAGGTACTGTCCTGTTTTAAGTGCCTGTAGTTTAACAGATGTCTCCCTTGCTTAGATGCATGTGTTCAGATAGAAGTCTCTCCTCCACTTCACTTCTTGCGTGTTTGCATTTTAACTATTACCCCAAACAATGTATTTTTCCATTTGGGTAGATAATTCTATGAAAAAAGCACAAACGGTTCCAGACTAAGATGAGAAAGTTACTGACCTTGGTATTTATCAGTCCTTGCAAGATGGATACTAAAACATTCCCTAGTGTGTAGTGGAAAACAATCTGGAAAGCATTATTGATACTCATGGAATGAGTTCTCATTGATCTGTCAGAACGCGATACCTTTTGCAACATAGAACACCTTTGTTGCTGACTTGGTGCATGTGAAAGACTTTTTGCCCAATGCTCTCTTTAGAAGGTCTTTCAGAGTAGCACAGATGTAGCTGAACAGGTAAAGATGGTAATCCAGGCACAATTACAGAAAAAGTTACCAGCTGCAGTCTCCTTATAGAGTAAAATAGGCAGATAGAGCCCGGTTCACACAGAAGGCAGCAGTAACACCTGTCAAAAAGGTTATAAGATATTCATTGCATAAATATGAAGTCAAAATTGAAACAAGCCAGGCAATCAGTACTAATCACAAGTTTAATAGAAAGCAGAACATTACACACAGTTTACAAAAAGATGCAACTAAGATTCCAGCAGTTTGACAGACTGCTTTAAAGACAGGAGAAACCATTCTTCAGTACGAAGAAAAACTTAAGAAAAATTTCTACTAGTTAACTCTGTTTTCAGTCTGCCAGAAAACCTGTTTATTAAACTGCAGGAAAACAGCAGACATGTTAAGTTTCCTTTTGATTTGCTATGAAATCATAGGTCAATAGTTCCTTTCAACTTGAACTTCTTTGCAGACCGCTCACTTGCTCGAAGCTGGAACTTGCTTCCATAGATGTAGGAAATGAATCCATCAGTCTCCAAGCTAAATACGTTGTTAATTTTGGGAACAACTGTAAATGCAGAAGAAATTAGCAAGAAGTGGGCTAATTAAAGCCCCTACTCTGAATAAATACTGATGCACCAGGGAATACTGTTCGCATGCAGGCTTCAGGTCTGTAACATTTCAAGTTTTCATACTGCAGTACAAGAAATACAGCCTAAGCCTGTACATTTAAAACCAAAACTGCTAGAACTTAGTCCTCTTTCACAAGCATGCATTAAGTGTCGCAGAGAACAATCTACAGTGAATCAGGTGAACAAGCCATGTGCATAATCATGTTGGAAATCACTGGAAGTGTGGTTTTTTTTTTTTAACTACTTCTAAAATACATTTTTGGTACACTATTGGACTCTTATGTGGTAGATAAAAGACATTAGCTTCTGCCACTAGGCAAAGAATTATATAAGAATTACATGAGCAGTGGTAAAGAACATCGTGTGCTTGTATGTTTGCTCAGAAGTATATTAACATTTGATAGATTTTTAGTTACTCACATTATAACAAACACTGAAAAACATTTTGCATACCTTTTAATTTGTTGTCTTTAGTAATAATTTTGAAGACGTGTTTAAATTCCTGTAGAATTATTCCTGTTATCCCAACGTAAGATGGGCACTTGGATTTTGTGACTGAAAGAACAAGAGTATGCACGTATTAGAGTAAATTCAGGTGCAGTTTGCTTGCCATTCCATTGTTGCCTCATGATTTTAGAAGCTTGTTTTAGTAGTCTGAAGTAATGCAATTATAGTCATAACTGGTAGACTTGCAGTTAATCTTTGCAATAAAAGCAGTCGAAAAAATTAAGTAGTGCTGGCAAATGGATAAAGACTCCAACACAATCACAGTTGTGTGATTCTAGAGTTGATACTAAAAGGAATTCAATGAGCACCTGAAACAAAGGAGAGTAACAAATTTCAGATAACTTTGTAGAATAAAGCAAACAATACCTGTAACAACAGCTCCATGGAGGTCAGCTTTTAGCAGTTTGCTTTGAACCATCTGTGGTTGCCTTAAAGAAAAACACATGGAAAAGTGTGTTTATAAAGTGTGACTGTGACTACTGAAATAATGGTCAAAGCTTACAGAAATAGTATATAATCCTTACTGAATAATTGACACAAGTTTATCCAGTTACTACTTGAAGTATCTTAAAACTGGTGGTGGTTAGATCAGTAGATATCTCAACTTACGCATCTGGTTTAAGTCCATAACATAGGTCTCTGATATATTGCTTCCAGAGTTCATGTAGTGGTAGAAAGAGCTCGTATCTGCAGTTAGAAGGCAAACATTATACAAGAACTTAGTTAAAAAAAAAAATTGCTTACTAAAACCATCTATAGAGTTAACACTAACAAATCCAAATGTTGTCATCTGTGCTGATCACTTGGTAAACCAGTCCAAGTGACAAGTTTGTTTGTTTTTTATACAAAAGCTGAATAGGCTCCTATGAAGCCCAAAGGGGGTGGGGGTAGGGAATGTGTTTCAGAACATTCTGCTCCTCTCCCTCCCCCTCACTTCATTTTAGGAGCAGCACAGGCCTTACTCAGCATGCAGTGGGTCAAGGAACGCAGTGCAAAATGGAGGTTCTCTGCTTACAGCCAGTCTGGAGATTAGAACTGAAGTCACAGGTGGTTGTGTTTAGGAAGGGGAATTGCTCAGCGCTGAGTTAATCACACGGGCAGCCGGGTACCAGCCGCGCCGTGGCAGTGCCGCACAGGGCGCCTTCTGGGGCCGGCCCACCGCACGGGGGCGCAGACTCACGCACCTCTGCTGCTCGGGCTCGATTTCAAACAGGCGCAGCTCCCGCCTCTGCTTGGCCGTGAAGGTTTTTGTTTTCCTCCTCTTTGGCTTTTTCCTCCTCCTGCAGCGATACTCCAGAACCACGGCCTTCCGCGTCAACACGTCCTGGATGGCTTCGTCCTTCTTCTTGGGCATGCTGCGCTTCAGGAAGGCGCTCACAAACGCTCTGGCCTCCTCTGACCCTTGGGGCTAAAAGTGTTTTAAAAACACTCTAAAACAGCCGTTATAATTAAATAAGAGCCAGGATGCCGGCGGGCAGTCCGTCGAGCTGCGGACGCCAGGGCAGCAGCGATGTTCAGACACGGTCGGGGTAAACGGGAGCAGTACCTGCAGGCGCAGCTCCTTCGCCGCCTCTTGGGGCAGCCCGTCATACAGCGCACCTGCGGGCAGAGAGCGGCGTCAGCCCCCTCCATCCTCCCCATCCTCCTCCCCCCGCCGCACTCACCCTCCATCGCTGTGCTCCGGCGCAGGCGGTGACGCGTGCGCGTTACCGGGGCGGGGAGCGTGAGCGTGGCTGCGTCCTCCCACCCCTCCACCCCCTCCCCCCCGCCGGTCCGGTAGGGGGCGCTGCAGGCGAGGCAGCCGCTAGAGCTGGTGGGTGGCGCTCTATCGAGCGGACGCCCCGCTTCCCAACGACGCGCTGCGTCCTGCGGGGTCCCTGAGCGGAGCTCCCGGCGACGAGCTGTGCAGTAGCAGCAGCCCTGGGGCTGAGCCCGGCCGACCCTGGAGCTGCCTGCACGTCAGCGCCTACAGTGGTGTGCTGCCTGCTGCTAGCTAGGTCTGTGCACCGCACCTGCGTTGTAGTGTAAGGATACACATCTGTGTGCACGTAGCACCTCCTGCTCTCCGAGGGGTTTGCCTCTCCTGGGTTGATGCACCTCTTGGGATAGAACGCAGCCTGCTCTCCGTGCAGCACAGAGGTGCTCTGGAAGCAGCGCCGCCAATTCACCAGCCTGGCCAGCCAAGTCCCAGCTCACGCTAAAATAAAGGAGGCGTTTGTATTCCTGTCACGGGGTGGGCATCAGCCAACACGTAATCGAGTGCTGCCTGGGGAAGGAGACTTAGAGCTGCTCAGACAGAATGGAGGAAATGTGGCTATTTTGTTGAGTGCCGCTATGGAGCTCAAAGGTACTAAAGTGGTACGTAACAAGGAACAGAATTGCAGATAAGTGCGTGTATTTGGAGAAAAGAAAAGGCCAGTCTCTTCAGATTAATAAGTGTGAGGACTGGTTGGTGTAACAGTCAGAAAGATCAACACGATGGAAAGGTGATATAAGAGGTGCAATTATAAAGGAACTAACATGATAGAAAGGTGTTACAAGGGAAGGAATAAGGACTACTCACCTGCCTCTGAAGATCAAAGCTCACGGGGGAAAGCATCACCAAGGAGAGATCTCCAACCAGAGATCTTTCCTTTGAGGCAGTCAGCCCTAAAATGAGGTCTAAGAGAGGTGCAGCCAGGCTCCACCCTGAAGCTGAATTGCCTTCACCTGTGCTCCTGGGGCTGACCGAGTCCTTTCCACAGGTGCTCAGTTGGTGGTTCAGGCCATGACTCAACAGTTACCATGCACTGTGTATGAAAGCTCTCCTGGCAGTGAAGGATATTGCCACAGCAAGCAGGTCCCTTGGTTTTACAAAGCAGGGACTCCTTGAGTTGTCATTGCTATTTAAGAAAAGATCAGTTTTCATGAATGGAGTACCAGGATGAACACTATGGGTCTTCAGGGCCGTATGAGTGCTCCTTGGCTGGATTTATGCTGCAGTTTCTAAGGCACTTAAGGGATTAATAGTCAAATCAGTGTTGGCGATGCCGCTGTAGTAAATCCAATGATCCAGGCTAAACAGGTGCCTGGGGAAGCCAGTCTCTTCCAACAGCTTTACATCTTCATTTCCCAATCTATCTTCAGAGACGTCTGAGGAAGCTGGGTCAGCTTGTTAGCGTGTGTCCCAGGGAAAGGGCTCTGAGCCAGGAGTGGGGCTCAATCAAATAAACATGAAAAAGAGCAGGAGGAGAAAGTAGAATACGTGGAAACAGATTTTATAGATCAGTAAGAAAGAGAAGGCTCAGAGAAATTAGGGAAAGTGAGTAAAATGGGAATATAGAATAAAATCAAAGCAGAAATATCTAAGCAGAAGTGCAAATAATTATAATGCGTGTTTCTGAATGTACACTGTTACCTGCTCCACCTCTCTTAGTGTCATAGGCCTTTGAAGCTTTTTACTTTTTCAAACAAATCAGCATGAAAGCATGATACAAGTTTATGGTTATATAAACCCCTAATATATAGTGTTTATTCCACTTTACAATGGAACGTTGGCATTTCTTATTCCGTTAAGTCTGTGTATGGCTTTATTTATTGTGTTTTAAGTCTGTCTATGTATATGTAAAAACCCAACAGTGAACCACCATACGTGTGTACAGTAGGGGGCCGTGTTGCTTCGGCTGTGGGTGTGTTGAATTACAGTGGGTGATGGGAGAGACACGTGCAGGCTAAGGCAGGTAACAGCAATGTCCTGGGGGAATTTCCAGCGGGCACAGAAAGCTACAGGTGAGGTGCAGAGCATCCAGGTGCAGTAAATGAAGATGTTTGTATGACATAAGAATAGAAGATCAGAGTGTTGTTTGTTGTTCAAGAGTAATTGTGAACTGAAGCTGGAGATGGAGATGTGTGGAAGGTGTCTGGGCTGTAATCATGGACATGCTTTTCTTGATTACAGCTGATACAAGAAATAGATACTGTCATTCTCCAGGAAGAGCGACTCAGCAAGCATTTGAGTTCTTAAGATCAACGTAATTTATTCCTCTTGGGCCAAATTGTAAATTGGAAAAGAGCAGCGGCAACAATCTATGGAGGAAAACTTATTTTACTATAATAGAGTCAAATTTGGTTCCGCTGGACAGGTGTACTGGTGAAAATAATTGCCTCTTTAAACCCTCCAATCTGATTTCCCTTATCCAAATACCAAGTTGTTAATACATTTCCCAGCTCCTCCCCATTCTGCTGGCTGTGCTGAAGCAGTGTACAGCCAGCCTAATTCCCGTCTGCTTCTCAGCCCCTTTTCCACATCCTCCTTTCAGTCCAGCCAGCTGGGAGCACAGATCAGGCCATGCCGGCACTCCCAGGGCTCTGGCTGACTGTAACACGGCTGGCTTCCTTGTGGGTGCTGGGCTGCTTGGCCATGGTGTCCTGCCTGTGCTGTCACTGCTGTCCAGAGAGCCTGGGCTTGTGTGTGGAGTTGGAAAGGCAAGCGATAATCTCAGAATATGTTCAGAACTTTAAATGATTTAAAAGCTGGATTTTAAGCCAAGAAAGAAGCCAGCTGTTGGGACGCAGCTGGGTAGGCTGTGTAACGCCGCTCCTCGCCAGAGGGCAGCCCAGCACCGAGATCGGGGTGCCCACGGGGAGACACGGGTGCCAGCGTGCTGCAGTGCTGCCTCTTGTGAACTGTCCAGGCCTGCTCCTACATGGGGCAGAACCCAGCTCTTTCAAGTATCGAGAGTTAATAATTGTTTTGTCCTTGGAGAAAATGTGGCTGTTTGCAGCTTCTTGTAGTGTGCAAACCTCAAGTTCTCACGTACACCGGCCTCTTACATCACAGTAAAATTATCTATGGAAGGAGGCTTTGGGGGAATTCATTACTCTAAGGAAATGATTTTTTTTAAACACTATTGTCTTTTCTATATCAAAATAATAAGCCATACCCTTCTTAAAAAATGAGAGCCTAGAACACCTGGTGGTAACTCCTGCAGAAGTGTGAAGTGCCTCGCGGGATGCTGAAAACAACGCTTGGTCCCAAAAACAGTAACGAGGAGTCAAAAGCTGAGCTGCTGGCAGCTGACGTTGGGCTTCCCTGTGTGCTGAGCTCACGGCTGGCACAGGCACGGCAGTGTGACAGACACTGCTGCTCCGCCCCAACAGCTTGTATTTCTAATTAATAGCAGCGTTCTGTACCCATGTGTTAAGCCGTGGCAGTCTGTCTTGGGGTTGCTATTTTTGCTGTCTTTAATTTTTGAGTCTTAAATCTTGTGTAATATTTTATTTTTAAACATGGCAAATACTGGCTTGTATTGCGTTAGGGATGCGTCACACAAAATGAGTATTAAGTAAAAATGATAAAGTAATAGAGGTCACTGGAGCTATAGCAGATTGAATTGCTTTATGATGTATTTCATTCGGTTTTGGTCAAACTACATTAAATTAACATGATTAAAATTTGAGGTATAAAAATGAAAAGGTTTGAGGCTCAAAAACATTCATTACATTGGATTTTTCATCAAAGAGAAGTTTATACCTTTTTCTCTAGGAAATGGTTGTCAAATTCTTCAGGTCTGCATGATACAGTGTGGTTGTGTTGATTGTGCACTTTCCCAATGGTAACTGCTGGCCAAAGATGCATTACATCATCCTGTGCATCACTCTGTAGGGTGCAGGAGCCTGCTGTGCAGTGCTGGGAGAACATTCCCTGAAGGCAGCTGTGCTCCCAGGGTGAGGACAGCCCCTGCCCCATTGGCCAGCCTGCAGCTTGGGGATCTGGGCTGAAATCCCAGGAAATTTGAAAAGATTCATTAGTTAGAGACAAATTTCTCATCTTTGCTCTGTAATGAGGCATCCATCTCCAAGGCATTGCTAGCTGGCAAGGCCCTGTTCCTGCCAGACTCTTTCAAAGTAACACAATTAGGCTGTCAGGACTGACATTATTTTTAATAAAACGAGTCAGCTGGCACTGTCCTTGTCGAAGAGATGCATTTCCAAGTCCACACTAATAAAGGTGTCAAGTGCCAAGGCAGCCAGTATCTTTAGGTCCCGCAGGTTTGAACGTGCCTGTCACAATTCCCCGGGGTGCACTGAGTCCTGCCCGCCTTGTGTGTGTGTCCCTGGAGCTGGGGCTGAACAAGATTCGTGGAAAGGCACTGCCCCCACAAAGCAGCTTCTGAAGAGCCTTGCAGCAATGGTGCAGCTGGCTGACCTGTCACGTCATGGCCCCCAGCACCCGGGCTGTGTGCTGAGCTGCTGGCAGAGAGGGAGGGTGGCAGCTCACAGCAAGCCTTGCTGTCAGGGGAGTGCTTACAGGGCACAGTCAATTACCAGGGATAGCTGTAACAGCAGTGCCTGTACTGGGAACTCGTGTAGGCTGGGGTTATTTCAGTGTTGCTTGTAAATATATTAGCTTTTTATGACCAATTATAAAGGTGTCAATGGCAGTGGAACCACTGGCTCAGAACATGGTGGAGGAATTCAGGCAGATCTCACTCAGTGGAGTGCAGCTATGGCACTGATCTACATGCTTGGGCGTCAAAACTGTATTTCCACGTTTGTGTACAAGGAAAAAAGGAAAGGAAACACATCAAAGGAGCTGATGGGTTTGCTTTCTGCTGTGGGCACGCTCGTTAGTAAGGGCGCTCAGGGCAGGCAGCTACCAGGACCCACTGGAAAGCTTTCATCTCCCTGTGTGCAGTCTGATTTCCTCTGAAGTGAAGGTGTGTGCCGGGCACTGAGGGGGTTAATGCTGCTGTGCTGCTTTGATAATTGAACAGACCAAAAATGCTTGTTTGAGTTCAGTGCTTCAGTAAGAACCTTTCCTTTAAAAAAAGCGCAACACAAAACCCCGCAGCCTCATACAACAGAGAATACTTTGTCCATCTCTTTGGGAGAAATCTGATAAACCAGGGTGAGAGGCAGGTGTCCAAAGAGATAAAAGTAATAACTGTGGCCATGGTTCTAGAGAGAGCTAGCCTGTCAGGCGTTTAATTAAGTGAAGTTCCTGCTCAGGAAATGCTGGAAGCTAATAGATATACAGCAATTCATTCGCCTTAGCAATATATGTTAATTTTAGCATGAGGTGAATTTATATATTTTGCAGTGGGGAAGACCTGGGGGGCAGGCTTTCATCCTGCCAGTAGTGGGTTTTTTCAGGAGGTAGAGACTACTGAGCGCTTTGTACTTCCTAAAAACAGAATGGGGGTGAGAATGGCTGAGAGAATGGTTTTGGTTTAGGTGGAGCCTCTAAACAGAATTGACTAATCACAGACTCATAACCGAGCTGACCCATGTTTGCTGTTGCCACGGGTCAGTGAGCACAGAGCCCTGGCTAACAAACACCTTGAGCCCAAGTCTCTTCTGCATTAGTTTAGCTTAAAAGGATTTTTCTCTGTGTTACATTTGTGTGAAATTAGGACTGCTGCAATGGCATGTGGCACCTAAGGTCAAAGATGCTTTGGTAGAGGCACAGAGGAGATGCAGTGCAGGAGTAAGGATTCTATGATTCTGTGACTCTATTCTATGACTGCCTTGTATGTAAAACCGCTCCTGCAATCTGAATTTGGGGTGGGTTGTTTCTGGAAGTAACGATGAAGTCTCTGTTCGGGTCCCACCAGCTCTGGCACTGCAGCGCTTGCTGCTGAGCCGCCCCCTGGTTTGTGGCAGTGTGTTGTGGAGCAGTTCTTTGGTGTGTGTGGGGCCTCGGACAGCCAGGTCCTTCTTGATGCTTCCAGGTGTGGTACCAAGGGCACCACTACAGTTGTTTCAACTTGGAAACACACTGCAGCACAGCAGGCTGCTTTCTGAAAACAGAATCCTCTGATCTGTGAAATTATCAGCAGTGAGACTGAAGAACAGAACACAGATATTAGTTTATTTTCTTCTGTTTTGTTTGTTTGTTTATTTGTTTTTTGGAAGAATACTCCCTTGCTCTTCAGCATGATTACAGCCCATTTAGCAACAGTTCTTTTTGAATTTCAGACCTATTTTGGAACAGTCGTAAGCAAGACGTGTTTCTTTTCAGAGCCCAGTGCAGTCAGTCCAAGGGTAAAGTTTATTTAACAAAAAGCATCTTTCCAGTTGAATGCACATTGTGAAATTACAGGTCCATTTAAAGCAAAAGAAGAACAGTGGCAGGTTAGGGTCAGGAAGGAGGATAATGACATCTGCTGCAAAGAGTGTTCGACAGCTGCCTTCAAAATTTTAAGTTTCTATCAGACATTTTTCCTTTCTTTGTATAGTTATGCAAAAGAATAAAACTGAAAGAAATGTATGGATGCTGAAAGCAAGCTTGAGGCTTGTTCAGGCACACAAATTCCAAGTGGAGACATTATAAATGATGTTTCAAATGCCAGCGGATTGCAGAGCTGTGGGCTCTTTCCTCATGTCATGGATGGGGTCAGGTTTGTGCCCCCTGCCCAGGCGTGGCTGCAGGGCAGTGCCCAGCATGGGAGCCGTCCCCATGGGGTGCCCTGTCTGTGCCAGCCTCGTGTTGCAGCCTGTCCTGATCCCACAAAAGTCAGCTCCATCCTTTTTGGCTCCATACTGCAGCTGTCAAAATGCACTTTTTTTTTTTCTTTCTAAATGGGAAAAAGGATTGCTACCAGCTTTTTGTAATAATACCTGAAATGTACTTTGCTCTTGCCACCCTTGCTAATGCAACTGCTTTCTACTTTGTCTTCCAGGTTCTGTGCTTCTGCCCTTGCTCCGTGGGAACCCTGACTGCACAAGCACAATGAAGGAAGGTGAGCTAGAAAAAAAGCCCTCTCTAGAGCCTGGGGAATTACCTGTGGCCTGTTGAGATTATCAAAGAGACCTATAGAGATTTTAAGATACTTTGGGGCATTGCTTTAGTGTATCTCTGTCTTGGCACTACTGAATCCTGCTGAGCCCTGAAAACCTATTTGAAGGAGAAGGTGCTTATGGTTGGTCTTTTCTTGTAAGTTAACAACAATAATGATACAGTTGTTTCACCTATTCTTTCCTTGTCTTTCATGTAGCAATTCCAAGCTCCAGAGCTGGCCCCCTTTTTGCTGGCCACACACTTAGGGTTGGTTCTGGGGATAGAAAAGGGGAACGTTTAAGTTGCAAGTGAAGATACATTGCCTGAAAATGACAGCTAAAGTGTGCTTCAGCTTGGTAGCACCCTGAAATGTTTGTACTATGAACACAGGCAGCCAACAAACAAACCAGTTTGAGCCTCTTTTTCTCCCTGAGCATTGGAGGAGCTGGTTCTGCCCACCTCCAGCACACTTCAGGCCCAGCACAGCACTCACTGCAGCTCCACTTCAGGTCCTGGTGCTGCCAAGGGCTGAGGGCTCACAACTGGCTGAGCTTCACACATGGCACCATGATTTACTAAACCGCTAAGATATTAGGTCAGCATTGTAAATCATTTTAATTATTTCACTAAACAGGTTGCGGAGATAGATCAATAGAAAATATAGCACTGAGCCTCACAATGCTGCACATTCATTATGGGAATGTAATTATGTTAACTGATTTAGGATCTAATAATAACTGAAAATAACAATTTAATGGATGCTTTCCAATCCTACACTTTGAAAGCAGGATACAGCTGTACACAATCTACACATTCTAATCTCAGTCAACTATACGTAGCAATTTTTTGACTCTCAGAGAAACATCAGTCAAGTGCAAGTAACTGGGAAAATTGTAGCATCCCATATATTACATTATAATAAAATAGAAAAGAAACATTCAACAGCATTTTTATATACTGGCAGGGTCACATGAACCAGTCACATGAAAAATAAGAAGATGCATCGCAATATAATAAAGTAGAGATCTTGCACACTGGGAGCTATTTTCCACTTGCAATTACCATTGCCATGAGACTACTTTGTGCTGCTGGGCTTAAGGGGTATGTACTTCTCTGAAGATGTTGGGTTTGGTCTGAGGCAGCTGAATAAAAAATATACTGTGTATATATATGAAATATTTATGGAAAGAACCTAATCTCTCCTGAGCAGCGATAGCCAGGTGCTACCATTCATTAGTCAGGGTCAGCATTTCTCTGTTACAGTTATTACTGTGGCTACACTGAATTTCGTTCACTATGTCCTGGTTTTTTGTTAATATGTGCACAGGAGTCACCTGTGCTATTTAAAGTATTTTCTTTTGAAATAAGCTGTGCATTGTGGCTATTTAATACCTTAACGGCCATTGACTGAGTATACTGAACCAAGCAGGCATGACTTGGGCAGAATTTAAGCTGCGGTCAGATAGTGCACCTGTGTTACCTGCTCTTTTGAAAGCCTGCAGCCTGCAGATAGGCAGTTGTCACATCAGCTATCTGCACTCTGTTTTGCAGAGAGAGGTAAGCTTTTCTTTAAGCCCTCAGGCTAGACAGCATTGAATTATGCACTTTATCACACCCCAGTTAGGTAGATGCATGGGAAAAATCATTTTCAGTGAGTTTGTTTGGGAAAAGACCTTATTTTGCTATTTGGCTCAGCATATGAAGGAAAAACCTGCAGTTTTCTTCTGACTTAGAGGAGCTTGTTTTAGAGCAGAGTGGAAGTTTGAGCCATGGGCAAATTGTGCTGCTCCTGCTTATTCAGCTGTCTCCTTGATCTAAGCTTCATCTGGCTTTTGGGAACATAGGTTGCTCAAATAAAAATAAATGGCTTTGGCATGACCGCAGAACTGACGTTAGTGCATTCCCTGCACAGGCTGTCAGCTGTCTCCTACTTCAGTGATCCTGCAGCAGGTGAGGTTCAGTGTCTGCAGGTAAAAGCTCCGTGCAGCCTCCCACATCACATCCCCTCCTCCCTTACCGTTTTGTAGTGACATTCCCAGCTGTAAACAGATCAGACGGAGATTTTTCCCAGGCTCTATAAATGCCAGCAGCAACAGAAGCTCTGGATAAAGGGAAACGTGCTGTGTGGAACACATGGTGTTTTCATGGCTGAACACTGAGCAGTCCTTTGTCTGGTGCTGCTCCAAGAAATGGCAGTGGTAAGGTTTGAATTATCCCTGGGTAATGATCCTAAACTTAGTTGACTTTCCCGTGCACATTTATGACTGCACTGACAAATGCTTCCTGAACCCAGCAAAGCTCCAGGTATTTGCTTCTGAGATTATTTGTTCTAGCGAAATACTTTAGTCTAGAGTAAGTAGCATAACACCTATCTAGTTTCAAACTAATTAACTCCTGGGTTAATAAAAGGATTTTATGTTCTTGAAAAATATTGAATTTTTTTTTAACTTTAGACTTTGTACACTGTAGCAACTTGAATCCAATTTCATTGGATAAGTCTTGCTGTTAAATCACATTGCAGTTCAGATTTTGACAGGTGCATACCGTGTGTTTCTGAACTCCTATTTGTTTTTAGTTGAGCTCCCACAGTTCTGGATGCAAAGGTTAGGCTTTGTTCTTCATCTCTCTACGTGCTGAAGAAACTGCAAGGTAGCCAAACCAACAAACTCACAACTGGATCAGAGCACCAGTACATACTTAATTTTGTGTTTTTTCTGCCTTGTCAAACCCTGCTTACTTCCCTGGGGACTGAAATGCCAGTATTATTAATTATTAAAGGAGTCATACAAAAGAATTCACTAAATAAGGAGTTTCACTGCTGACTTCAGTAGGAATTTAAGCTAGTTAGATTAACTAGTGTTTCTTTAATCAGCTTGTACATTTTCATTGTTGCATTTGATAGTTTGTCTTGCAGCCTTTCTTGACTTTTCCTCAAGGCAGTGGGCATCACTGACAGGCACAGTTCAATCTAGACTTCCACTCAGTATTATTCCTTGGCCTGACTGAGATGTAAATGTACACCCTGTGTCCTTACCCAAAGATTTTTCAGCACTCCCAAGCAAGTGCAGCTCCTCAGCTGACACACTGCTCAGCATAGCTGGGGCAAGGCAAGCTGATTAGGTGCTTCCAGCTTTCCAGAGCTCAGAGCAATGTATGTTCACTTGTGGTAAAATAAAAGCATGGGTTGTTTCAACAACATCCCAGTTCCTGTTGGGAGTCACAAAACTGCTCAGCTTAAGTACAGAAAGCAGGCTTTAAATTCCTCAGGCAGTTGAAGGCGCCTTCGAGATCTAATGCAGGTGACTTTTCCTTGTGTTTCTGTTACCTTTGCTGGCTCCAGGCTGGGGAGGAGCTCTCCTCCCAAAACAGCATGGGAGACTGAGAGGCTCCTGGGATGCACCAGGCACAGCTCTGGGAACCTGGCAGTTCAGGCCCACCACTATCCTTTAGTGCAGAGGGGATTTGGGTAAGCTGAGAAGAAAAACTGAATCCTTACTCATCACACTGGTGATGCTCTAGAGAACCCAGAGGACTCATTCTCCCAGTACAACTCTTAGTGCCTTCTCTAGTTTCTCAGAGCAATGACTGCCAAAGGCTGCCTTGTGCCATGGGAGGCCACACGTCCCAAGACATAACTGAGGTATTGCACCCTTGGTGTTCATTTCTAGGTGCGAGCAACCCACCATGCTGCTCTTCTGGGGAGGGGGAATGAAACAAACCCCCCTTCTTCTTTCACACTCCGACAGTGTAGAAGCTCCCGTGGGGCCAATGACATTTTCAGATCTGCAAAGAGCAGCTGATTAATGACACACTGACACATTCAGTCACACAGATCACTTCTGACAACTCTGGAAGCACTGAAATGCAGCTGTCCTGGACAAGTAAATAAATTACATGTTAAGGGGAGGCTCTGACATGGAAATTCAGAGCTAAATCTTATGTTTATGGTAGACTAAGCATCTTTGAGTTATTTATTGAGACCTTGTTCATTTAATTTTTATTAAAGATGATTTTACATATGAGATTTAAGAATCATTTTAACAATAACAGGAAGACAAATCTATAGCCAACAACAAGGACAATCCGTTAGCAGATCTCTTTGATTCAGCTTTACTATGACTGATTTGTTTAGAATGCCCCAAATGCCTATAGTTACTATAAGGCTAACAGACAACAAAGGTAAAATAGAAAACTTCAGTTCGTTGGTTAACATTGGCACAGATGCTAAGAAAAGGCCATTTTTTCTAGTCATGTTTTGTACTGTCAGTGATGCAGATCTCAACCAAATTACTTTTCCTGGCTGGCTCTACTTACAGTAAAATCCATCTTTTACTTAAGAGACGTTGTTGGGTTTCAGAAAGATGATCTAAAAAAGAATGCCACCCTTCTTTTCTGCCTTGTCAAGCCCAGGGCTGTGCCTGGGGAACAGGTGTGCAGCACTGCAGCCCTCGTGCCTTGCTGGGTTTCTCCCAGCCTTACTCCCACTCCCTTCACTTCAGGACCAGGTAACTTTGCTGTGGTAACCAGGTAACTACAGCTCCTGTGTGGATTAAAACAAAACACTTCCCTGTGTGCAGCCCCTGGCTCTGCCTTTTACAGAGCCTGCATTTCCCGTGCATTTTGCTAGCGAACAAAAACACCACAGAAGCCCAAAATTGTGAAAAGAAAATCCCATGAGGATTTTTACCATCCAAACAGTTTTAATCAATCAGGATAATTTGTGTATATCGGTATCTTAGTTCTCTCCCAGGGTGTGTAGCATGGTTCCTCCCTTAGCTGGTGGTGCAGATGCCCAGAGCTGCACCAGGCTGCAGGGCTGAGGGCTGGGAGAGCCCATCCGCTCGGGGAAGGAGCAGCTGCTGGAATCAGGTAAGCACATTCACTGCAATTTCATATTCCCACCACACCCCTCCAATCAGTCTTTGCTAAAAAGCACTAATTAAGACTTGAGCATTTTTGATTCCATCAGTTTTCCGTTCTTTTCTTTATTAAATAGATGTACTGGAGGGAGCTTGACTAATAACCGCCCAAAGTTTAAGGATAATGAATCAATGGACTTGGGCAGCCTCTGGCTAAGCATGAAATTTACCATGGAGTAACAAATGCAGCAGAGGCAGCTCATACATTAACCAGTCCAGTTCTGACACACAACTTTGGGGGCACGTTATTTATTTTCTTAGTAATGCCACATGAGATGTGTGGAACGTCCAAAATGTTTTACAGAAGAAGTGGAGAAATGGCACAGTTAGTTTCCTACATTCTGTGTGTGTGCACCCCTCCATCACCCACCTTTCCTTTCGGTGTGTTGCGTACCTGGCAGTAGGCAATTCTACTTTTTCCTTGCAAGGCCTTGGCATCTTGAAGGTGATCCATGTGGTGTAAAATCTGCTTTTGTTCCACATATTTTTACATGTGCATGGCTCTAACATTAGATCTATTATGCTGTTGTAAATCCATTCATTTTTGTTGAAATCCATTAACTTGCAGTGAATTTATAGCAGTATAACTGTGAGCAAACTATGGCTGATGGCACAGGCTGGAAATATTACAAGGAAAAGTGCAAAGTTCTATTGATTTTCTCTCAGGAAAAATGTGTGTTTCCTTATGATTATATTACAGATGACTCAGCTCTGGCCCCTCACAGCCATCGCTCACGCTTCCCAGCTCAGCCGTTGCTGGCATTGCAGGCGTGCTGTCTCCTGCTGCAAGGAGCAGGGGCCAGGGGCTGCCTCCCCCCGCTGCCTGGGGACACGGCCAGGCCACTGCCAGTGCTGGGGGAGCTCCTGCCTGGCTCCGTGCTGGTCTGCTCTGTCCCTCGACGGCTCTGCAGTCCGAGCACTCGCTCCTAATCGATTCTGACAGCAGACACCAGTAGGAATGCTGAGATTTATGAAAGAGCAAGAATTGCCACTAGCCTCTGTCCATTAAGGGTACAGCAAAAACTGCCTTTGCCCTTTGTAAATATAATCAGCAGAAGTGAGGCAGCTGCCCTTTTCAGAAAAGCGAGTGCTCAGGACAGATGTTTTAGCAAAAGCCCTTAATGCACTCACAGGCAATAAGGCTACCCAGTTCTGTACTTCTTTTCCAACAAAATTTCGCTCATTCTTTTGAGTGCTCCTGGAAGACCAAATTGCATACCAAAGTTGCAACCTCCCTTTTCAGCTTGTTGTTTCCCCAAACATAGACTGAGTATTGGCAAAAAAAAAAGCTGAATGAAATGTAGAAGCAAAGACCCCAAAACCTGGAGGACTCCTTCCATGTGTTTGTGAATGTTGAGGCAGCTTCTCTTGGCAAGGCGCTCTCTTGTCGAAGTTCTCCTGTTTGCTGGGAATGAGTGATGTCTGTATGTGTGTTCCTCAGTGGAAGGAAAAGCAGCCTGCTGCTCTTGTTAGATTTCTCATCAGAGCCTCAGGTTGTTGTTCAGTAGTTCTGAGGTTGTACTGTGAGTGAATGAGAATACAGGAATTGTTATTCCTGCAGCAGCATACAATTCTGATCTCAGAGAACAGTGCTACACTTAGTTGCAGATTTAATACTTTTTTGCTTTCAGTACGATTAAGATCAAAAGGATCTTGTTAATTCTACTCCTTTTGCTGCACACAACTTCCACATTCTGTCACATGCCTACACAGGTAACAGTCTACAGTATGAGGGGAATGACAAAGGCGAGATAATGCATTTCCTCCCAGATTTGCTGCAAAGCACGCAGTATGCAATTCAAGAAATAACACAGCCTGTTTGTTAGTCATGAAACAAAAGTATCAGGGCAAAGCAACTGATCTCATTACCAACAGACCACACTGAGGTACAGTCAGAATGAATAAAAGCATCACTGTTAACTCCTAGACAGGCTCTGCAACTTCAAGTTTCAGCTGTTTATTCAGATAAATTTAGACAGATGTATTTCTTCCTCTTGTGGAAAAATTTGTTAGGGTTTTTTCTCTTAGAAGGAAGGCAGGTCACTGAGAAATACTTACTGCCCTTGAGAAAAAGCAGCAGTGATGAGCTCACCAGGACACACAGTTCAAACCTGGGCAGGTTTCCCTTCCATCACCAGCCATTACTCAAAAGCTCCGTGCTCCTGTGACACGGCAGGCTCCACGCAGAGCCCCGCCTTCAGCGGTTGTCCTTGAACAAGTTTCCAGACAAGGATTAAACGTCAGAGTTAATTGTGGCAGGGACCAGCACTCCAGTCTTTTTCTACCTGCCGTTTCCTTTCACGCTGTGAAGCGCTCACCCTGCTCTGCACACACGGGCAGGATGGAGCTGGGCAGCATCTCACACGGGCACCTCCTGGCTCACAGCAGATATCTCCCCACGTCTTTCTGTACAGCACTTCTGCTTTCAGTGAGATGATGATGGATTATTCCCCAATCCGGAGGATACAACAGGAATTAAGAGGATGAAAATTCTTATAAAAAAATTTATCACCTGCAGATCCCTACGGTGAGTCCGCCCCAGAGCAGGAGGGCTTCTCATTGTGCCAGTGCAGCAGCATGCAGGGAACACAGACGTGTTTTGGTCTCACACTTATGAGATGTGGGCAGCACAAGTCCCTCACTATGACTGGCAATCCTAGGAAAAGCAAATGCTGACCATCTGAGAAACTGAAACCCCCTTCCTACCCTCTCCTAGAAGGGGAGCATGAGCTGAGGCAGCCAGCATGTCCTGCTTTTGCTCCACGCCTTCTGCTGACAGTCTGCTGGCGCCGTACCTGTCTCTACCATTTCCACAATTAAGGTCCTTTCTAGAATGCCACATAAATGACAGGACAAGAACCACAGTCAGGCACAGGAGATTTCAAAGCGCTTCAATAAATGCAGCTAAAGAAATTTGTGATTCCTTGCCAGGTTATCCCATTATACACAAAACAACAGGCATTTTGAACAAAAATTAATTAACCTCTATTTACTGTAGAAAAGCATTTGGTTCGTAAGAACAAACTCTTGCTAAGAAAAAATACACAACTGTGTAATCCTAAAAAACTGAATATATTTTAAACCAATACTGGAACAA
The DNA here is from genome assembly GCF_019232065.1 of Centrocercus urophasianus. Lineage (NCBI taxonomy): Eukaryota > Metazoa > Chordata > Aves > Galliformes > Phasianidae > Centrocercus > Centrocercus urophasianus. The sequence goes on along the minus strand of NW_024884755.1, from coordinate 6,011,166 downwards.
AATCTGAGCAAAGTTCCAGAAGAACTTACTTACCTTGGAAGTGTCAGGCTGGCACACAGAGCCCACGCTGCACGATGTGCCCCAGCTCCCCAGCAGCCCACAGCAGTGGCCGCACCGTGCTACAGCTGCAGCACACAGCGGCACGGGGCCGTGCGAGCGCAGCCAGTTCATCTGCTGGGCACCACCTGTCCTCGTCTGTGCTGGGACGAGTTAGGGAATGGGACACAGCCACAAATCCTCCTCACAACACGGGGAAAGTCACACACAGCTGCAGAAACTTTATTTCAAAATCTTTTTATTCAACTGTTATTCAGCAATATACAATACAGTTTATAAACAAATGTCTTACCTTGTTTCCAATCTTCATTTAAAAATAAATATTATCAGCAGTGCCTATTAATTATGGTAAGATGTACCTTTTCAATTAAAATGTCTCCAAAAGAAATAATTTAATTAAAAAAAAAAAGAAAAAAAGAAAAAGGAAATTCAGAAAAACTAAACACAATCTACTAAGAATATTTCCTTTCTTAGGAAGGGTTTTGACCCAGCATCTTTACATACTGTCATAAAGATAACTGCTCAACAGTTCGTGCAAAATGAAGAGTCTGAAGAGTCAGAGGAAAGGTTTAGAAAAGAAAAATATTACATTAAAATAGAGAAAGCATAGGTGCTGTGCACAGAGCAGGGCCTTACACCATAGGGTCTGGAAACTAGATGCATTATTTTTTGTGGTTTACCTTCTGTGACATCCCCAAAAATATGTTTTCCCCTCATGTGGAATTTATCATGCTTCTTTCAGTCTCTTTCTGTCCATCCTTCCAGCTGTGGGTAATGTTTTGTCAGGGGCTTGTCCTGTTCTTAAATAGGTTCCTTTTGTTTGGCTGAGGAGTAGTGAAGGAAGTAGTCCATCAGTGGTTTACTAATAAATGTACAAGATTATGCAGTATTAACAGGAACATGTATAGGAGTGGGTCTGTAGCATAAATAGGTCCTGTGCCTAGAAAAAGAGACAAGGGAAAGAAGGAGATTTTATTTTTTATCTTTTCCAATACAGAAGATTAAACGCAGAAGAGAAATACAGGAAGATTTATTTTTATCACATCAGAGCCAGGGGTCAGAAGCTTAATTTTAATAGTAAAACAGTATCCTCAAGCTATCCAACTCTAATAGCTTTCTCTTCCCCTTCCTAAATCTAACTCCACTCAGGTCATTTCATTATGCATCACTAATGGTATGCCTAAACTTGGCTGTGGCCAAGTTACCAGCAATTGAGATTTCTATTTCTATACACCTTAATCTGGTATATAGTTTCTTGGGAAATGACAGGTATCAACCACCCATTATTTTAAAGGGAAATGACAAATGCTGCAGCCGTGCTCCTTGATTAACAGGACACGAACCCATTTCATTTGGAATGGGAACAGCAAGCCCTTGACATCTTCTTTACCTTCTATAGGAAAGAGCAGAATTTTAAATTAAAAACGTGCACAGGAGCTACAGAAAAACAGAGGTCAGGTGTGAAACACATCCCTTACAGACACTTGGTCCTAATGGCAGGATTGCTCGCTCTCCTATGAGGTAAGCTCATGTGACGCAGAGGGGGGGCAGGGCAGCAGTGGCACACTGCAGGGGATGCTGCAGGTAGGGCAGGCACCCGTGCATTGGCTCACACCAAGAAATGCCATCAGAGTCCGTGCTGCAACTGAACAGGCTGTACCTGCCTCCTATCTGCTCACACTAAGATATTTGCTGTTTTTTTATTTTCTAATTACCCATGCCAAAGAGAGAGGAATTTACTGTGTACCACTGTGGTCCAACCTCACCAGTGCAGGAGGCTGAGCCCTGGAGCCCAGGTACACAGCTCCAGCTCTGTCAGCCATGGCAAGGCCCCAGCACTGATGTAGGCCACACTTCACACTGGACCAGCACGGCAGAAATCCCATGCAGAAGCTGTGCCATCCTGGCACGGCCTGCAGCAATGCAGCAGGAGAACAGGTTGCTGCCATTCACTCCCCCAAGCCCTGCTGAGCAGACAGATGAGCCTGGACTGGTCCACAACCACAGGTGATTGGGCCCCCAAGTGCCAGCAAGTGCCACCTTTCACATCCTGCAACGTGGAGTTGCATGTATGGTTGTCACCAACACTGTGATGTGACAGCATATAGGGCTGCACACTGTGACTGATGCACTGTGTGCCCTTGGGCTGCTTCCACCAGGGTGAACACAGAGGCAGGAGGCCAGCTGCAGCCTCACACCACAGCTGGCATGAGAGCTGCGTCAGGGCAGCCTGCAGACTGAGCACCAGAGTTCCCAGTACCCAAAGCACAGACAGCCGACCAGAAAAGTGAGCTCAGAACCACTTCTTAATGTACTGAAGTTATTATTTTTTATGCTCAGTATCCTTGAAAAAAGCAATGAGGCCAATTCTGTTTAGGAAACTCATCTCAGGCAAATACCTCACATACCTTAGTCTTGGTCTCAAGGAGGCGAATGTCTCTGCTGTGGCATGATCAGAGGAAATACCTCAAGATCCTGAGAACACAACTGCTCAGGCAGCCTCATATATATGCCTCACCAGCAAAGCTAGAGTATTATTATCCAATATAAAAACCAGCTCATTGTAATGTGTTGTGCAACTGAGGAACTCAACTATTGTCCCCATAGTGTGCTATCTCATAGACACCTAGACTGTAAAGATTATTTAGTTATTAAGGTTTTAATTAAGTCCTTGCATGCAGACACATGTGGCAAAGGGCTGCCTACTTAGCAACAGCAGGTTATTAAGACAAATACAGGATTTTTCTTTTTAAAGCTGAATATCATGAACTAACACAACTCAGGTAGCTAAAGCAACTAGTAAATTCTTGTAAAAAAATAATGAAATAGGAATGTGTGCAGGAGCACAGCAGCTGCTGAAGCTCGTGGTCCTGGACAGCACACTGGACAGACCATCACCAGCCCCCACACTTGCTCACTGCTCAGATTTGCCCTCACTGCCGTAGAGCCCAGCCCTAGGGAGCTGAGCACAGGGAGGTTCTGCCCTGGAGACGGCAGGCAGGAAAAGCAGCCCCTTCCTGCACCAGGAGGGCAATGCAGCAGATCCCAGCAGCGAGCCCTCGCACCACTGCTGCTGGGATGGAGGCTGCTGCCAATACGAGAGAGCCTTCCCAGCATGTTTCACATCTGTCCTCTGCTGCAAACAGAACGTTTATTGAAGCAGCAGAAGCTGAGAAGTGAGTAACAAACCTCTTTAGACATCTCTGGACTCTTTAAAAGTGGAGGGGAAACACATCAGGAGTCTTCACGGTACTCTGTTTCTAAGTACGTCTCCATATTTGCAACGCTGCCGTGCCCCATTTCTCATTTCAGACCTGCCACGGGCAGCAGCTAGCACACTTCTGGCAGGCAGGACATCACCTCAGGAACACACAGCATAGCACTACCTGAAGGGTGGCAGCGTGCACGCAACGTACTGGGCCCAGCTGCCCCTTGCACACCGTGACTCCCTGCAATTCCCTTTGCTTCCCTATCATCACAGCAGAACATCAGACCTAACAAACTGTCCACGTACCAACACAGCCCTGAGACAAAGTGGTGTCCTGGTGACACCGGCTGCAGCCTGGTGTTTTGCAGGGCACATGGCACATCTTCCCTCTTCAGGGAAGGATCTGAGCTATCAGATCGAGCAAGAACCTTGCAAGGCCAGTCAGCCTCCCCCAGCCCACGTCTGCTAACACAGCATCTCCAAGCACAGATTGGATCTGCTCCTCTGGCACACATGGACACAGCTGCAAACACTATGCATTTATTTCTATGTACATGAATGCTGTCTAGCCTCATTATTTTTCCTTAGAAACATACAGTCAATTCACTAACGTATTCTATAGTTATAGCAGGGATAAAACCTTAAAAACAAACCTACCTGCACCACATAGAGAAAACTGAATGGAGAGGGCTGAAGTTGAAGGCCTATCTTCTTTTTTTGAGTCTGACACACTACAGGATATCTGAAGGCAGAGTGCTTAATCACAGATTGCAGTCACTGACATGACAGACCCATAACTGCAGCCAACACATCCCCATTTCCAAGCTCACCTCTGGGTTACATCACAGCTGCAAGCACAAGCCCAGGTTGCTACCCCTGTGCTGAGAACAGCGAGGGCAGCCTGGCAGAAGCCAGCATTCCTGGCAGCTGCACTCAGAGGTGCCGAATTTCCACCAGCTTTGTACCTGCCCACCACTGCAGTGAAGATCTGGCCATCAGTATTTGTTCAAATGTAAATGCCATGAAGACCCCTTTCTCCATGGCAAAGCTGAACTTGGTTTTCTCAGCACAGAACTCCAGTCACAGTGTGTGCTGCCAGTTACTCAGGAAGAAAGCTGCACTTCTGTAGGGGGGTAATTCCCCTAGAAACACTAACGAACAGAACGTGCTGTAATTGGTTGGCTCTCACAGCTCAAGCACTCTAACGACCATCATAAAACTGAAGGACTGCAAAGGACACCAGGTGAAGGCTGTTTGTATTGGAATGGAAAGCAGCGTTAGTCACAGCACACCTGCCACCCCAAATCATGTCAGTGGTAGCTTCACGTACCAGCTTAGTTTAAATCTCAATGCAGAGCTAAGAATTAATGCAAAAATTATTTTTTCTTTCTCTTTTGCAGAAATTGCTGTTACTTTTAAGCTACGTTCTCCATCTTCTTAATGTGGATGCAGAACTGGAGTTCAAAGACTGTTAACAGAATCTCAGTGGTTAAATAAAAGTGAAATGTATTTTTACAAATCATTTTTAAGTTATTCTTACCAAACACCGATGACAAGTTTTGTTTTTTCCATACCAATTCAGTGTTACTGTGCTGTAATACACTGGGCAGCAAAAGCAGACACACAGGACTGTAGAATTCTTCCGCTCTGAACACAAGGAGAACTGTTATTAATTTCTCCCTGCGCAGTTAACCTGAAGCACTTTCATTATAGCTCACATTGCTTATAAACAAGCTGGACTTCGTGTCCTCAATCCTGCTTTTAGTGCCTCGGTGAAAGTTTTGACTTGTGTTAATACATTGCTGCGTTTGCAGATGTAAATAAACAGAGTGTGGTCTTCATCCCCAGGATCTGGACATGAGATCTGACCCAGATTTGAGAACAGAGGGCTATTCTTCAAAGACTTTAAATCAGGAATACAGTTATTTACAAAGTACAAGCACTTAAAACATATTTAGCTTATGTTTTGAATATTGATGTGATAGTGGGTTTTTTTCCTTCTGTAGGCTTATTTATTACTACACAGATTTACAATTTTGCTTTTAAATTATTTATATACACATGGCTTAAAGGGAGAGTCTTACCACTAAGGAGAACAATAACAAATTGTTCTGTTGGTGGATGGTGAATTGCTCCTTGGCATCACTCATCCTTCTTTTGGATTTGCAACATAATAACATTTTACTGTAGTTTTCTATTTAATAATTTGCTTTGTGTGAACATTCATCAAAGTTTGACTTAAAGCAGTTCATCCAATTGAAAACAACCATTAATTAGCCAACTGCTTTGTGTCACTCATTAAAAATGGGATGGTTCTTTTACTAGCTATATTTAACCAACGGCCAAAACATTTTCCAGCTGTTCACTATTTTTCTTCCCAGAATCTGAGCAGACCCTTGGTATTTCTTTCTGAGAAGGCGGCAAGATGCAGGGGCACATTTAATGCAGAGCTGGAAGGTCCGTTTTCCTTCAACTATGATGTAACGCCTAAAATTTGACTGCCCACATAGGATGGAACTGGGACCCTGGTTGGTAGCATCACCAGACATTTCTTTGTACTGGCCACACAGGAACAGCTCATTTCCTTACACCAGTGGAAATACAATTAAATATCTCAAACCTGGCATTTCATTAAGAGGTCAGGGACCAAACTGACCATAAAGACTGATTTATTCTCTCCATCTGAAATCTTCAAACTGTGCTTGACAGAAACTCTTTGAGAAGCTGTCCCTACTGTCTTGCATCTGTGGAAGAAATAGGAGTTTTCTATGGACTGTCAGTCAAGGCTCATTACAGGCATTACCTCCCAGGTACAGCACATTCTCTCACCGACGTGAATTTGGAGCACTTCCACTGAACTGAATTTACCAAACTTCAGATCTAAGAGCTGCTTAGAAGTTCTTAATTAAAAAGACACCATTATTAAAGTCACTATGCACTTTCTGAACTAAAGAGGCAACAGGCTGTACCGCGTTAGAGTTACTGTGCGGTTTGAGACTTGATCTTACGAGGTGCATCATCCTGCCTTCCATCCAGACCCCTGTGGCACGACACATGCTGTGTTCCTGACCATGTCATCATTTCCCGTCTTTTCCATTACGCCAGTTTTTACCATCTGCCCGCCTTCTCTCCTCTGACATCCACTACTGCACACAGACCCCCACATAGAAATGAATTGCCAAAATATCCTGTAACAAAAGTAAGTGACAACTACTCCTAACATTGCAAAGTCGCCAGGTTTAGGTATTTCAAGTAGGATCTGTGTCTTCATTTGGAGTGTACAGCCCTCATGAAATGAACATGATTGGACACTTACCTGTATCCATATCTGTGAACTAATGGCAGTGATTGTGGAGAGAATGGAGCACAGGCTCAGGAATTCTAAAGAGACTGCAGCACAATGCCCATTTCTGGCACTGGTAAGAAGATAAGAATATCTCTGTAGCAATTCTTCGTAGCAGTCTGGTTCTTCAATTTCTTTGTTCTGGTTACATCTGAGAAAAGCCCATCTAAGATACAAGTTCAGTGTCTTAGTGGTACTCCACTGCACTGGTGGCAGGGATGGCACAGGATCTGCAGCATTCAGAGGCTTGACAGCACTGCTATGGAGCATGGGGAATCCTGTTTTCTTGTGAAACAGTTTCCCAGCAACCTGGGAGCTCCTGCTGACAACCTTAAGCCCTCTTGAAACCCCTGCTTTAACAGTGGTATGAAAAATAGGTCACATGCATCGTACAGTTACAGACAAGTTAGAAAACAAAAAATCAGACTGCAAGGAAATGATGCAGAAAGAGAAGTTTGTTCTGTTAGGAAATTCAAGAAAACCATTTCTTCTGCAATTTTGATTTTTTGAAGTCCTGCAGGGCTTTGTTGGAAGCTGGCCTGCAAGTGCCTGTGGGACAGGAGCTGGGTCCATGCTGCTTATGGCACTTCAATTATTGAAGTGGATTTTGGATCACGTTAGAGCTCATTTCAAGGGAACCACAATAAGGCCACTAACAAACAGAAGGAGCTCTGGCTCCAGCAGCAGATTTGATGAACGTGTGGAAATGCAGACCAAGCAGTGAGCAAGAAATACTTCTACTTCTTAGACCGCCAGAAAAACATGACGTGTTTGTCAAAAGGTAAAAACTCATCTTCCACTGAAGTCACAAGCAGGGACACGGACTGCAGGGAAGAGCTGCAGGGAAGAGCTTCCCTCAGCATTCCCACTTCCCCTCTGTGGCAGCCAAAGCCCCGTGGAGCAGCCAGTGTTACCGGTGCTTCTGAAGCCCCTGTGCCATTACCAAGGAGCAGAGGTGGCACACTGAGCTCTGATGGAGCAGCAGCTGGGCCACGTGGCACCACGGCCCCGACTGCACACAGCCAAACGAGCAGCCCCACCACCCCAGCATCCTCTCACAGAAATTAAGGAAAAGCTTCATGAAAACACCTGCACTGATTTATAATGAGCTGCAAAAGCTGCTATGGACTGTGCCAGGGTAGAAGAGGAAGGTATCCTGAATACTGAGAAAGAGTCATTCATTCTATATACATTATACAGCCTAAATCCTTTATATTGGTCTGAATGTAAATAAGCCAATAGTTTTCCTCTCAAGACATGCAGCTGGTCTCCACTTTGTAGCACATTTCTATAAACAGATTTCTGCCTTGGTATCTGTGATCTCTGCTCAGTGGGAAGTAAAGACACGAAATATCTGATTAATGAGACCCAAAACGTGCAGCTGTGAATTTGTTTCAATCCAGAATTTCCTGCAGCTCCAGGATCTAAACCCAACTTAACAATACTGAAGACCATTAATTTACTCCTTGGCACTTGAAAAATGGGATACAAAATTCTTTTTAATGTGACTAGGTGAAATATGAATTTTGAGCTAAAACATGCAGAAAAATAACTAACTACATTAGCAGTAGTATTAATTAATTAATTAAGTAGTATTAGCAGTAAATCAGCACCCAGCCCTGCACATCCTTCTTCAGCAATACTATGGGAGCAGTTCAACCTCATACAGCAAACAGCAAGAACCACAACTCAAATTACCCAAGTCATGAGGCTGATTGAAAGTGCTGGGGTTGAGGTTCCAGCTCTTGAGCTTTAAGCCTGCGCCATATTCTCAAGTTTTTCATCGTAAGTAGGGGAACCAAAAAGCCACACTGCGTAAAGCACGCAGGCTAAATAATAATGCAGCCACAGAATTCTGAAAGTCAACACTGTAAGACTTGGAATAGAGATCACACTAGATGGAATCCATGTATTTCACATTCTGTGGATGTGACATGAGCTGTAAATATTTGCAACCCCAAAGTAAAGAGCAAGATGTGTTAGTTCTCACTTCACTGTTTTCAGAGTATTTTTGAGTTGAGCAGGATTAGCAGCAAGCTGCCAATATAGTTGCAATTATCATTCCAATCAGAATTACCAAAGCTAAGCAAATCCAAGTGCAGATTATCTAAGAATTTTTTTCTTTTTTTTTTTTTCTCTCCAAACAAAATGAAACACAAAAACCAAAACCCTATCCAGTCCATACTTAAAGAACAAAGCTAAGTTTATTAGCAGAGAATGTGATGATGCAAGGAAAAATGCTGTGCTGAGAACAAGTAGGCAAAAAAGCAGAGTCCACTGCCTGCACCGAGGGATGGCCTTTTTGCTGGACGCCAGCAGGGGTGCTGTGGGTGTCCCTCACAGCTGCACAGCCCCTGCCGACCTTACACACTGCTAGCTGGCAGCTCAGTGAAGGTATTGCCATGCCCTGGGGCTCAGGGAAGTAAAACTTCACAGCCTAAGCCAGCAAGGGAACAGCTGTGGATGGGGGACATTCTTCTGGGCCTTCTTACTCTCGAGCTCCTGGGCCTGAAAGGGAATCAGGTTATAAATGTGACTTTAAAATGTATTAAGTAGTACAGACAGTAGGGGAACCTTAGGCGTGATCAACAGGCAATGAAACAGCAGACAGAAGATGATGCCTGTTGGGGCGTTCCGGACTGCTCAGCCCCAGGCTGCAGCCAGCCGCCCCCAGCTGTGTGGTGCTGCAGCTCCCAGCAGCACGGTGCCATCGCGCACATCCCAGCACACATCCCGGCAGCTCAGTGCCCTGATGCTGGGCACAGCAGCCCGCACTCAGCGCTCACGCTGACTTCTCCATGGAGCACAGCTGCTGCCCTGCCAAACTGCTGCTTTCCAGCTAATAAAATTGCCTCCCAGCTGATAACAGCCTGGCAATATAAAATACTCGGTTGTTAACCGCTGTTGTGACAAATAATACCATTCCACTGACAACTCTGTTTTTTCCAATACAAACCTACTTGAACTATTTATTATTGACAAAGGGCACTGCTCTGCCATTATCCAATTTTAAAAAACACAAAATAAACAGCAGTAGCAAACCTGCCAGCACTCTCTCTGCTTTAGCAAGCTAAATCAAACCCCTCTCACTGCCGGCAGTCCCATCAGATCCTGGAACATCACCTTCATGGGACCACGGCAAGATGCAGCTCCTGCCTTGTTGGCTTTTCAACTACAGACCAGTGTCAGCAATGGCCTTCTCCAAACTTGTTCTTCTGAGACTGCCCCGACGTTCCTTTGTGCGGTGACTGCTGAGCACACCACTGAAACATCACAACAGCACAGCTCACGTGTCACATTACACACCAGAGAGCTGCATCCCTGGTGGTGAAGATGTAACATTTACTGCCTGTCTTACCAACTACACAGCCTGCTGCTGGTACTGCACCCTCAGACTCCATTTTGCCAATGTTATCTAAGAAACCCAGCGGTACATGGATATTCCCAACCAAAGTGCTGTTTGTTCATGCAAAAAGACACACAGGTGCACTCAGCTTTCTTCATATCTACTTCAGCTTTTCATTCACAAATGAGTCACCTTGTAGCAACATCTCAAGCAGCTTTAGGCACAACAGCCACATTCATCAGAACAACTTAGAATGCCCCTTTCATTACATTTAGTCACTTTGTTTTTTAGTATTTTCTCATCTGTAAATTGAATACATTAGAGAAGTTGAAACAATACTCAAAGTTCTGCAAGGACACCATGCAGGCATGTAACAGAACGGGCCTGAGCTGTTTGTCCCATCCCTCTGGAGAACAAGGGCGAACTACTCAAAGGAGGAGACTCTAATAGATTGCATTGCCACCCTTCAGAACCAGCCCAGCACAGTTCTGCCCTACGCACTGAGGTGATGCTGCTGCAGTCTGTGCTTTTGTCCAGTTCAAGAATTACTCCATAGTGCGCACACAAAAGAAGATATTTGACCTCACTTGTCCCCAAGGAGTCTAATTTGCCCAGATATTGAAGTGCTAGTGATGTGTATTTAATGAGAATTCTTTTTGCGTGTTTATTATCCAGTGACATTTAGGAGGTCAGCCTGGTAACTCAGTTACGGCACTCTGTTCTGCTCCTTTATTTAACGCAGAGGGAAATGTGAGCGACCCAGGTTGCATTTATCTATAAACAGCAGCAGCGTGTGAGCTCACAGTCGGTCTCATGAAAAGCACAGGGGGAGCGAAGGAGACCCAGGCCAGGAGTACAGGCCTGGGAGGTACAACAGAACAGATTTCCCTTTCGGGCTGCACTGTGCAAAGCGCATCCATCAAACACACAAGCTGCCCTGGCTGCTTCCCCTGCCAGCAAACACAGCCACTCACATTCTGGTGACGAATCCTGGAGAGCCCCAGACCCAAACGCAGTGAAAGCTAACCCCAACTCAGCTACAGCTCTCCAGCAAGGCCCAGCTCCGTATCCTCAAGGAACTGTGCTTCTGTTCCCATCTCTGCAGCACAACAAAACACACCTGCTGCTTCCCAGCCCCAGTGGAAGCCAAGTAACTGCACCACTCCCGACATGGCCTCCAGCCTCAGCTGGGTGTTCCAAGCACCACCAGGAGCTGCTCCCAGATGGGATAACAGCATACCCAACCCTGCTCTGCAGTCCCCCACACCAGGCCCAGGCAGGAGCAGCCCTCCTTTGCTGCAGACATGAAAGGCTGTGGAGGGAGAGGCAGGAGAGAGGAACGAAGCAAAGACTTACTTTCTTCCTTGCTGTGAACATTTCATCTTTGCATAACGCATGAGTTTCTCTGTGTCCTTCCTAGAGCACTCCAAGCATAATGAAGCACAGTTTCTTGTTTGACACTCCCATCTTTGTTTATTTTATTTAAAGCTTTCACTTCAGAGCTTTGTGGCTGGAGATCAAACAAATAAAAGGGAATTTGGAAGCTGTACCATCTGATCTGCATTCTGGTCAGAAGTTAAACTAAAAATTGCCTTCAGCCAGTGCACAGCACTCATTTTGGAGACCATTTGGCAGCACATACAAGCGCTGCTCCCTAAGTAATGCCTCCTGTTTTATTACACTGGCCCACGAGATCAGAGGTGGGTGGCGGTGGTGTGGCAGTAAAGGCTGAACCTTCCCACCAGCATTGCTTTACACGCTGTTGCTGTGTGACAGATAGCAGCAGAGAGGCACTCTGAATGGCATCCGAGATGGGAGCATGGATGAAGCAAAGGAGTGACACTGCAGTCCTCCAGGCGGAAAAAACTGCACCCACTGACATCCATTGATGTCTACGGAATGCTTACAGAGACCACACGGCGGTGTGAGCACAGTGAGGGGTGGGTGGTAAGTTCCAGCAGTGGCAACAGTGTGTCACCTCCACTGACACAGCTCTAGTTCACTGCTGGCTACAACGCACAGCTAAGGGCGCTGACTCTGTTGAACCACAGGTCTGTAGCTGAGAACGTGCTCTATCAAAGAGTGTAATTGTGCTCTTTGTGTCTATTGTAGCTTTTATGGAAATAAATAGGAGGCATTACTTTCAGAGTGACCTAATGCAGCCAGTTTGCCCCCTGGAAGGGCAGTATAAAATAAACTACTTGTTTGTCCTTCCACTATCAGATAACAAAGACTGACTCCTGAATTCAGTGCCTTGCTCACATTTATGAGATGTGGAATCGCTGTTTGCTATTTAATCTCAGCACCAGCACACAGGAGATGAACCTGCTCCTCCTCCTGGACACAGCTCAGCAATGCCCACACTGCTATGCACAAAGAACACTTTCCAAGTTGCTGCGCCAGACTTTCTCCCTACAGCAAAAGATTAAACCTGCGTACAAGTATTTAAATTGAAAGTTGTATTATTCCTTTCATTTAGAAGCACTCATTCTGTTATGGCACAAAATGCAACAAGTTTACCAGCAGACTCTGCCTCCCTCAGGAAGTGCTGTGTTTCCACGTCAGCCTGCCTTACTGGCAGAGGGGCAGTGATCTTTTCCAGTCGCACGCAATCACAGCACTGAGGTTTTATACTGTAGCTTCAACAGAGAAGGCTATTTGAGCAGGCAGTATTCCTGGCACAGTGGGCAGCCTGTCGCCTCAGATCTGTTCCCTTGCACACTGTGACATTACTGATCACTATTTTTTCTTAAACACAGTATCAGAGTACTTGTCCCACACTACGGGTTTTCCATTTATGGCCTGGTCCATCAGGTGGGACTCTGCTCTTTAAGGCATCTTGTTGACAGGCATTTGACAGACACATTTATTCTGATCATTCATGCTTCAGTCCAACAAGATGATGCAAAGAATCACCTTCCCCACACGGCATGCATGCTGCTGAAGCCAACAAGAGCACACCTGAAAACAGCATTTTGTCTATAATCATGTTGAAATACAGCACAGAGAGGCCCTACTTTGCTGCACTAAACATACCAGGAAGGGCTCTGCTGCAATGGAAACAGAATTAGATCTCAATTAATTGGGGACATGGCAGCCAGTGCCACACCGTCAGCTTCAGCAGTGTGTTCATCACCAACAGCACACCCAGTGCTTGAGCCCACTTCCGCTTTTGTGCAGAGGAAACATCCCTGTGTACAACAGAAGAACTTACAAATGCTGAAGGCTTCTGAGTAACCACATTACACGATTCAGTCACTACACACAGATGTGCAGCACTGATCTGTCACTGAGCTCAGGCTCAGAGGTGCTGTACACTCATGCCAGGCTCAGCCAGGACAGCACCGGGCCCTGCAGCCCCACCTGAGTCGACACCTGGTTTCACCCCACGGTCCTCTCTGTGGAAAACACACTACAATACAAAAAGACACTGCTTTCACAGAGCACCACAGCAAAAACCTAAAAGGAGTCTCCTTCCCGAGCAGAGGACAGCAGATGCTGCTCTACACCTTACCTTGCTGCCCCGACTGAGAGCCTGGCATTGTGCTTTCCCGGAGCAGCAGCAGTGCCAGCAATGCCGGCAGCACCGCACAGCAGGCGGCTCCAGCATCCAGCATCGCTCCCCACCTGGGAATTCCCACAAAACGCTTTCCCACATCCTGCTATCTCGTTCACAGCTTCTTATCTCTCCGTTACCGCCACCGCCGGCCGTAACACCTGCATTTTATTTTCGGCATTCAGTGCAGTCCAGAAACGTACGGCCGGCAGCGGCAGCAGCACCGCCCGGTGCGCACGAGCCGCCAGCCGGGCCGCTTTGCCTCGCACGTGTCACCGCAACACACGACTCCTGCGTGAGAAAGGGACCGAGTTCTTCGGGCACAGCGCGAAGGACCGCGGTCCCCTACTGCCGCAACCAGCACCGACACGGCGCGCTCCCACGCACCGTCACCGCACCGCCGCCTCCGGCGCTCACACCGCAGCGGATCCAGGGCGGCTGAGCTCGCGGCCGTCCCACGCCCCGGCCTCCCGCCCCTCCGCGCAGCCCCGCGCCTACCTGAGCCGTGCTGCTGCTGCAGGATAGCGGTCCGCCCCCGGCCCTGCCCCTGTCCGGGCGGCGGCGAGGCCGAGGCGGCGGCGGCGGCGGCGGCGGCGGCGGCGGAGGGTCCCCGCTCTCCGGGGGGCGGTGGCGGACGCTTGCCGGGCCCGGGGCCGGGCGGCGGCGTGGCTCTACCAGCGGGGCCGTGGCGGCGAGGGGCCGCCCCGCTCTGGATGTGGGACACCGCCTCGGCCGCCTGCACATCGGGCGGAGCGAAGCGGGACAGGACGCGCAGCAGCGCCTGGGCCTTGTGCTCCTGCGTCTCGTCGTCGCTGTAATCCGCCACGCGGCACTCGTAGACGCCCTCGTCCTGCCGCCGCACGCCCGACAGCCGCAGCCGGTGCGAGATGTCGTTGCCCTGCACGCGGACCGTCTGCAAAAGAGCGGAGCCTCAGCCGCGGGGCCGGCCCCGCCCCTCTTCTCCCCCCTCTCCCCCTCACCCCCACCCTCGCCGCTCGCAGAGGCGTCCGGCCCCGCGCTTGGGCGGCAGTAGCAGCCGCCGGGAGGCCCCCCGAGCCCCAACATCCCCTCCCCGAACCCCCCCGCCCGCAGGGAGCGGCCGCCACACCGTGGCTGCACCGTGCGGTGCCGGCAGTGGGGTCGGGGCGAGACGGGGTGCGCGCCGCGCCCGCTGCACTTACGCTGATCTTGGTCGCGTCCTTGTTCGCCACCTGAGGAATAGAAACAAGAGATCAGAGCCCGTCCCGGCGACACGGGGAGCAGCGCTCCCTCCCACCCCGTTACTCGGACGAGTAGATCCCCGCCCATGGCACGGGGGAAGACGAAGCCCGGCCCGCCCCGGCGGCACGCACTGCACCCTCGGCGGCACCGCCCAGCGCCCGCGGGCAGCTCCCGGCACCGCGCTGCGAAACGCGCCGCCTACGGCAGCGCCGACCCGCAGCCCGGACCCGCTGCTCGCACCACAGTCTTTACCGTCCGCCGTTGGGCTGTCCCCGCTAAGTGCTGTAAAACTCGAGCGATGTCACAGCTCTCGCCGATGTACCATCAGCTCCGCGCGCACCCCGCCATCATTTCTGGTGAAAGCGACTCGCGGCTTTTCTACGAGGTTAAATCCAAGCGATTTATCTCCCTGTCTGACAACTGAGTTACACTTTCCCCATCCAGGCGGCACCGCAGTAGCTCAGCGCCTATAGCTATCTCGATCGGAGCGCTGCAGGAAAACGAGCGGTACCCGAGCCGGGAGCGGAGCGTTCCCCGGCCGCACCCCGCCGGCACCGCCCGGGGCATCGTACCGGAACGGGGGCTGCGGGGCGATCCAGCCGTTCCGGGGAAACGCGGCGGAGCGTTCAGAACGGCGCCCGCCCCCGAGCCTGGATGCTCGCTAGGGGGAGGGGACTCGCAAGATTTAACGCTACTTCATGCATTTTAATTTCTACACCCGACTGCGTGAAAACGGCTGGCCGAGCTCCACAAGCAGGTGTACGCGCGCACCCCGCTCAGCGCTCATCGGCACAGCGCTGCCCCGCGCCGCTCCCTCAGCTGCCGGCGGAGCTCTCAGCCCGCGAGGATGCCCCGCTCAGCGCGCTGCCCGCGCCTCCAACCCCAGCTATTCTCCAGCCACCTCGTTCGAGCCCTTGCTCCCGGTTTCGCATCCGAACTCCGAGCATTTTCTAGTTACAGCCCTGAAGACGCTGTCCTTATATTCCTATGGTGAATTTCCCCCTTCCCCGGAGGCCGCGCTGCCCCCTGTTTCCAGCCGTCTCCGTGCCCGCCGGCTCTCTCCCGGCCGCGTCCCCCTTACCTTGCTCCTGCCGCCAGGGATGCTGACAGCCAGTTCGTGTGCGAGTTCTCGGGCCGGTTCCTTGAGGTACCACCACTGGATTTCCAAGGAATAAGAGGTGGATCCGCTGGCTCGGAAAGCGCAAGGCATCTCGATGTCGTCTCCCTCCCTAACAGTCACATCTTTGGGAACTTCGGTGAAGGTGGCTGGGAGGGGAACACAGAGTTACGAGGCCGGTTAGCGGGGAGCGGGCTCCGAGCGCCGCGGGCAGCGCGCTGCAGCCGGACCGGGCCGCGCCGTCCCGCAGCCGCCCGCCGCGGGGCTCCGCGCCGGAACAGCCCCGCTGCGCCCCAGCAGAGCCCCGGGAGCGCCGAGCCCCCACTCACCGGTGACGCCGAGCAGCAGCGGCGCGTGCAGCACCAGGGAGCAGAGCGTGCAGAGCAGCCCCCGATTTTCCATCGCATCGATGGGGCCGCGGCGGGCGCGCCTCAATCCATCGCACGCCGCGGGGCCCGGCGTCTCCCCGACAGCCAAAGCCGCCCGGCAGCCCCGCGTCCGCGGGAAGCTACTGTAACATCCGCGGCCGGCAGCCGCACTCAACGGGAGGAAGCGGCGTTCCTGGGAATTAGAAGAATCCCGTCCCGGCGATCCGCTCGGCGGCGAGCGGGTTCAGCTGCCCTGCGCCGAAGAGGGGCTCGCTCCGTCCAGAAAAGCGCAGGCGACGCCGGGCTCCCCTCCGAGCCCCATCCCAGTGACGCTGCGCGGCGGCACAGCCGAGCCTCGCTCCGCACCCGCACGGCCCCGCGGCGCCGAGCTCTGCCCCCGCGCGGCGGCTCCGCGTCCGGCCCGCGCCTCCCCGCCCCGCCCTGCGTATCCCCGCCCCGCCCGGCCCCGCGCTCCCTGGGAAGGACCGCCCGGAGGAGCGCGGAGCTGCGTGCCGGCAGCCTGTGCTCCTCCGGGCTGGTGGCTCCGTGCCTGTTAGGCCTCCTAAATCCCTATGTTCATTACTGGTTAAAATGCATTAAGGAAAAACAAAAAACAAAACAAAGCAAACAAACAAAAAAAAAACCAAACCAAAAAAAACCCCCCAACAACCAGCAACTAACTCTATTGATTTAGAATAGCGTCGTAAAAAGAAAATGCTTCTGCGGATCAGCTGTTTCTTAGGCAAACATCCCAGTTAAGAAGCAGAAATGGTCACAAGTCATAGCAGCAAAGTCATTGCAATGAGTTACTGCTCCAGCACAGACTGATTGCTGCACTAAGTAATGAGGGGAGGCTGTATTTTAATAAATCTAAGGCGCCTTCGCTACCATCTTTGGCTTTATTTATCCTCTGAAGTTCCATTTGAAGGCACCATCCTGTTCAGCCACAGCTCCATTTCATCATCGCGATGGCACACACAGTGGATTTAATGACCCGCAGAACATTTTCTTTCTACTTTTAAAGCTGGACATGTGATGAGTTCTACGGACCCGATTATCGGGACGCGCCTGTTTGAGAGTCACTTCATGGTGCTCATTGGGCGCTGGAAGCACCCAACCACCCACCTCCCCGCAGCACCCGCCTGCAGTGTGGATGGGATCCCAGGGCTGCATCAATCCATATTCCTAATAGATTTTTTTTCTTTCTTCAGACTACTATCTGTCATTTCCACTGATTATATCAGGATTTAAACCCTGCAGTGGTCTCCTGCTAGGTCTGTGGTATGATGCAGCTCCTTTCCAGACTCGCCTGGAGCCTGACCCCTGCCAGGAGCAGAGCCCAGCACTCAGGCAGCACACTCAGTCCCAGCCAACCATAAGGGCCTTTACTGCAGTAATTATCAAACACCACTTCATCAAATAACCCAACAATCACTTCTGCTTTGCCTTCTGCCCAAAAGCTCATCACGCTCCATACATAAATGACCATCATCATTTCTTTCCACACAGAGCCAGCCTTAAGCCACACAGCACCGCAGGGAGCTCCGTGAGCAGCTCATCGCCTACCTGGTGTGCAGCGGTGTCTCCAGGGAGCGAAGCTGGGTGCTGCAGCAATGCTGTGCTGTGCTGTGCTAGCAGAGCGGCTCTGGGGCAGCAGGCCCTCCTCAGAAGGCTCAGGGACACCTGGGGACAGACAGACCGCACAGTCAGCACACACAGACCTGCACGCACAGCCAGACATGGCAGCTCTGGAAGCACGGCGGCCTTAAC
Source organism: Centrocercus urophasianus (assembly GCF_019232065.1). Lineage (NCBI taxonomy): Eukaryota > Metazoa > Chordata > Aves > Galliformes > Phasianidae > Centrocercus > Centrocercus urophasianus. The sequence goes on along the minus strand of NW_024884755.1, from coordinate 5,993,180 downwards.
AAGGAAGGGTTCTTTCTCTGGCCTTCCTGCTACTGAGAATGCAGGGAATCTCTGGTTACCTCCAACCATCACATAATCACAGCAGGTATATGTGAAGTTATGACAAAATGTATTTGGAAACCTTATACTTAAGTTTTTATTTAAACTGATATTTAAAAATTTCTTCTGGAATTGCAGCATTGAGAAATTTTATGTGGGCTCAGATGGCGGAAATACCCGGCTGATGTTAAGAGGCTTTTGTTTCTTGGATATAAAAAATAAGCAATAAAAATGAAAAGGAAAGGCAAATACATTTAAGTCAGTTCTATTTTCATAAATCTAAGGTTGTTATTGTGGTAATAGTGTTGCTGAAGTGAAGGCAGTTTCATCTCAAATGTGCCCCTTGGTTTATACCATTAAGCCTTCAGTCCCACAGTATTTACTGGCCACCAAATTTGATTTTCCATGTAGCAGCTGAACACTTGAGCACCGATATCTTTGTATTCAATTAAAGTAAGGAATTAGGAACATGAGTGTGTTTTCCACAGTCTTAACTTAGAGCAATAACAAGGCTCTTTTATGTTCTCATCTTCTACTAAAATTATAATGGGGGACTATGGTGCTCGAAGCTGAATAGCAAGTGTTCTGAGCAAATCATGTTGCTCTCAGGATTGTAACAACGTTTGAAGCCATTTATTGATTCAATCCTGCCAGCAAAAGGGACTTCTGCAGCGCGTAAGCTATCACCTGCCCACGCTCGTGCCCTGAACGGTTGATGAAAGCAGAACACCCCAGTGAGAAACTCCCTTTGCTGGCCCTGCAGCATCGCCCACACCAGCAGTTCTCAGGGAAATGAAGGAAGAATTCAGGTGTTGACAGTGAAGGCCGTGTTTTGTTGATGACTGGTTTTGCCGTAACTGTCACTCAGACACGGCAGTACGCTGTGCAACAGATAGATAACATTATTTTACAGCCAGGCAAACTCAAATTGCTTGCTTTTATGGAAAAGTCCTGTGGCTTTTTCATAGCTTTCCACTTCCAAATCAGATTTGAGCAGAGAAGACTCTGCTGTAGGACAAGCCAAGACACGGAGCATTCACTTTTGGCCACGTGATCCAAATGGCTCCATGCCTAAGCCCGAGAGAGAGGAGCTGGAGAAGCCCTGACATCCCCTCCTGGCTCCTGAGCACCTTTCTGGGAAGCCAGGCAGCCCGAGGGGCCGCTGGATGGAGCCAGCTGGCTCCTCCCAAAGACACAGCCATCTTTGTCTGCCTTCCCTTCCTCCTGCTCTCACACCCGCTCTCAGCCCCAGCTCCTGCTTGGCGAGAGCTGTGGAAGCACGGCCGGTTGCAGGCGATGGCAGCCATCAGCAGTTACACCCAGAGCCCTCAGCAGGCACGGCGTCTCAGGGGCTGCTAACGGGAGGCTGCTGCTGGGCCGTGTTTTATGGCGACTTGGGAAATCCCACAAGTGATTCTAGCACTGCGTAATGGCTGACATTTAAGAACAATTCTGCCTGTAACTTTTTAAAATGATGTACAGCCCCATTATTTGAATAACCAAAAGACTTGCTAATGGCTGCTCAGGAGCCTTTATTCATACCCTGCTGTTTGGAGTTACCCCATTCAAAAACTAAAATGGTGCAGGTGGTATTTCTGAAGGAGAAAGTCAAAACGATCGTCTTATCTTACACCCAGAAAGCATGTGATGAGACCTTTATTTTGAGTTGGTGCAAAAGCACTCAGTATTCCTACCACATTTAAGCAACATCCATCTCTGCCCTAAATCCTCCAGCAGAATTAAGTCCTGTTCAGTGCTTTATTTGTAGATTTTTGTTAGATTTTCCTTACTATACGGATGTATTTTCATAGTTATGGGGCCCAGCTCTGCTGCTGCTGGCAGAAAGTACACGCTTCTGCAGAGGGCTCTGGGGGGCTCAGGGCAGCACCTCCCCAGGGGTTGCATTGTGCTCACAGAACAGGTGAGGGCCAGAAGTGAGGAATGGACGTAAACAAACAAAGAAAGCAAGAGAGATGCTAAAATGTTCCCACTCTGCTTCCAGCACAGTGACCTTCACTGTGGTGCTTCTGCCTCAGAGTAGCTCATAACAATGGACTGGCAGCTGCCAGCCCCGTTGCCTTTAAAATGTCACTGCTTTAACATCAAATCAAGAGGTATAATTGCATTTTTCCTTCCTTCCTCCTCCCTCCCCTCCCTCCCCCAGATTCCAGCTCTGATCAGGCCCAAGCCAATCTGGCAGCGTAGCTGTATTTCTTCAAGAAATTTGGAGAGACCACAAGAGCTGCAGGCTCAAAGGGCCATGCTGTGCTCCATGCACATGATGGCTTTCTTCTTTGCCATCCACAGCCGTGGGCTGTACAGGATTATGGGACAGGCAGAAGCTCAGTTTAGGGTCTGAGAAAGAACCAATTGTCCCATGTTAGGAAACTCAGCGTTAAAGCCATCAGCCTGTGTTATTTGTTTTGCTAGGTTTTATTCATTCTTGTACTCTGGACAAGTGACATTTCCCCACAAAAGCTTCATTTTCTGTCCATAAATCTGAGTAAGGTAAAAAACATGTCTCTGCTTTTCAGCTAAGCACAGTTCTTGCTTTATGTAGCAAATGCATTTTTAATTGCCTTTAGTTTCTACTTTATCTACTCCTCTGATATTCTGTGTTAAAAGATCTGACAGTGTGAGACACTCGTGCAAGGACAAACAGAAAGAGAAGGCAGCGTGTATGCACAGCACAGCAGTCCCAGAAGTGTTTGGTCAGCGCTCTCAGACAAAGGGTTCGAGTTTTGGGCAGGAGCTGATTGCAGGGATCCCTGGGGGTCCCTCCCAGCTCGGGATATTCTGTGATCCTGTCATCCTAAAAATTCCACATTTGAGTTAGGCAATAATTTTAGTAAGTGTTTACCAACATCCTGGTACATCACATTCTCACAGTTGTAGAAATAGGGAACTAGAGTCAAAATGTTATGAATAAAGACTAGTTATCCTGCTGGAAAAGAAAGTTAAGGTGCATGAGAGAACGGCGCTGACTGAGGCAATGCCTTTCCTGCTCGGCTCAGAGAAACCAGCAATCTCTTCAACACTGAAAATGGACGTGTGTATGACCTCAAAGAGCTCCCAATATTTCAAACGGAGAAAATTCACACAAGAAACCAACAGATCAGACAGGATATGCAGTGATCTCTTAAAAGCTGAGGCCTCAGTTCTGCAAACATTTTGGAGGCACAACACAAATTCGTCAGTAATCTGTCAGCTCCTAATGAGCTGAGATGATGTGATGAACCACTGTACAAGATTTTAAAGAACATTTGTTTTCTATGTGTAAAATTGAAGAGTCTGCTTCCTTTTTTACAAGCAGCTGAGATTGCTTTTCCTTTCCTTTTTATCACTCGCACTGCCAGGATCACACCATGCTATGCTCTCCAAGAGTACAAAGCAAAAAAAAAAAAAAAAACCACCTGAAAAAATTACAAATTCAATTCACATCTATCCAGTTTTTCAAGAGATACTCAATGGATGACTGAAGAATTAGTATAATTACTGCAACATCACAGATACTAAGCAAATAAAGCCTGATTAACTGGAGGTAGGGAAATGAGTTTTATTTGCTTGAAGTGTATTGATTTGCTTCTTCTTGCCTTTTTAAAAAAGCAATAAGCGCATGATAAATCACTGGAAGAAAAATACGTTGCTGTTAAAAAGCCACCTCTTGCCTGCCTCCTGCCTCCAGCCCAGGGCCGAAGCTCAAGGCACTATGAAAACCTTTTGGATGAAACAGTGAAGCACGAGGCTTCCTGATGTGGCTGCTGGGCAGCTCGCACCAAGCAGCAGCTCCAGCAGTGAGGACACTGCTCTCCAGGAGTGGGGAAGAGAGCTGTGTGTGCTGAGCCTGCAGGACACACAGTGCTCTCTGCAGGGCTTTGTCTCCTGGCCTCACCATGCTGCTGATCCAGTGTGGGGGAAACAATCAGGACTCAGTTGTGCTCATATTGCCAGGTCCCATTTCAACAACAGTTTAAGATACATTCTATTTTATCTAAAATTACATTTCTCTCTCTTTATATTGTACATACAACATTCAGCACCTAGAGCTAAAACCCAACTGGATGTTGTACTTTCAATGGTTTGCAAGGATTTCTACATTAAATGTGTGCAAATGTAGGAGAATACTCCAGATGCAAGTTAATGTAACAGTTAAGGACCTAAGGATGCATCATGCCTGCATTCTATGTCTCACCACAAGTGAGAAAAGGTGCTGATAGTGTGATCCTAGTTAGTTCATTCAGCTAACATGAAGACCTTTGCCAAACCAATGCAACTGGGACACGTGCAGAAATCCTGCCAATTTGTAGCACGGAGAAGAGAATGTGGGAAAAAGAAAAATTCAAGTAGTGCAAGAATTTCAAGTTTACACACAACACAGAAAATGAGACTGGGCACAAACACTCGTGCTAAGCACACCGTATCTGGGCTGAGCACAGAAGGGCTTCCAAGCACTCAATTCCTTTTCCTTTGAAGCTCAAGACTGTATTTTTATCTTTTAAGGAACTCTCTGCCTAAACCACAAGAACCCATCCACTTGTAAAAGAATGCATCACCACTCATTGGAGCCAACAGTTTCAAAAGGCATCCATTAATTTTGGATGCTTCTGGTTTTAGATATCTCCCTTAATGAGCCTAAATGCAAACACGCTTTTAATAATTCTGCCAAAACTAGGCTAATAAGTTGACATCTTCATTTATCAGCTGAAACACCTGAGCTAGTACCATACAGATGAATTAGATCTCTGACTCAATCATTTACACAACTTCTGTTTGTGAAATAAAACCTTTGTGCCAGACTTCCCATCCCATCCCTGTTGACGCCACCTTCATGGTCCCCCCACAGGTGCCAGCTGGCTCAGGGATGCATCACTGCATCCTGTGGTTGCCTGACTGATGGCACATTCCCACACCACAGCACAGTGCTCAGAATAGGGTTGGGGATGTGGAAGGATGTGCACATTTTTATTAGCAGACAACATTGATGGCATACCCCCTGAGCCTGCTGAGCAGTCAGCCCACGACCACCCACTGTTTCAAAAAGTCTCTCTAACAAGAGTCTGTGGATCCTAAATTAGAGCTGAAACGGCTATTTTGTTTGATCAGGATCAATTACTTGCTGGTATTTCCTCGCTGCTCCCTGCAGTTACAAAGTGGCATGGCTGACACAGGTGGAGGGATAAGCAGTGCTCTGGGGTGTAGCACTGGGCAAGTCTGGCTGGGGCAATTGCTACCATTACATCAGATCGCCTTGGGAGGAGGGACTCCCACTACCAGAGGGCCTGGGCAGGTTCTGCCATGAGCAACAGGCAGAAAGGTGAGATCAGAAAGGCAGATGATTCTTCATTCTGCACCTTTCACTTGTGGACTCAGCTCAGAACTCAGATCAGGCATGGGACATACAGAAAGATGGATTCAGTGAAGCACTCAGGAGAGCTGGATTCACACAAACATTCGGATAGGGTTTTGCCTGTTTACTGATAATGGCCACTACAGAAACAAAAGTTCCAGCAGTTAATCTGCAAACCTATCCTGGAAAAGACTGGGACAAAAGATCTTCATGAAACGAGTGTTCTGAGGTGAGCAAACAGTTCTAAGAAAGCATTCAATTGACAAATAGCTGCATTTGCAGGACTTTAGAAAAAAATTTCTGACACTTAGTTCACACTCCTGCTAGGGATAAGCATGCGTCTGCCTTCAGATGCTGCCTTTTAACAGCAGGAGATAATTCAGGTTACCACATAAATAACAAGCCTGGATATATAAACATGTTCCCCCTTTCTCTTATGTAGATAAGAGTCCTGATCCTCAGGAGTGATTTTGCTCTGATTTAAGCCTTTGCCAGGGACAAATGTTTTGAGCAGAACTACTGTTTCTTAAGCTGTAATTCATTCATACCCAGTTCACTGCAGGCAGCCATTCAAACACAGGGGCCAGTATCCAGGTGGACTGGAAAGGACAGGCTTCAGAGCACGGCAGGAACCAATTCGTGCTCCTGCAGATCAGGCTGCACGGATGACATTTGTCAGGTATTTCAGATGGAGGGCAGCAGGCAGGGGGCTGTGGGACTGCAGCTCTGACTGCGCTGCGCCCAGGGTGCTCCTGGCCCAGCCCTGGGGGCTGCAGGCAGTGCAGACCTGCACCCACCGAAAGCGCAGAGCAACCAGCAGGAGGAAACTAACCCTGTATTTCATTGCCCACAGAAAAAAATCCTATCGTTAAGCAGAAAGATATGTGAAATAAACAGTAACAGCTCTACCAAAACGTTAGAATTCAAATATTTACAGCTACTTAACTATTAGGGCTTTTATTCCACTAATCTGAAATTAATCCACCATGTAAACACAGATATTTGTTTAACTAAATTGACTACACTGCTAGTTAGAGATAGAGACTTCCATTGTTCAGAAGGTCTCAGTTTTTTGATCATTTTGGAGATAAGCTTCATAATCCTTTTAAAGTTAACTACAGTGCGTGCTCTCCCTTCGAGCTCCTTACACACAGCAGCAGCCCCGCTACTCACACCGCTTTCTGCCACCAGGGAGCTCAGGTTTCAGGAGGAAGGCAGAAAGCAGCTATGAAGATGTTAACTGCAGTGATAACCAGAATTAATTCCACCACAGCGCTGTTAGCAGATGGAAGGAAAGCACTGATTAGGGTTTTCCATCCCAGCAAAATTGGTGCTTCTCTTACAGCTGTTTGTGCTCATGGACTGCTCCAGAGCTTCCAACCTAAGCTGCACTTTGGAGAAGTCCGCTCTGTTTCCCCAGCATTATTATTCTGTATATGCGAGCTCTACACGTGATGTTTTCTGCTTATCTATTTTTATTGCATCTTAGTAATAAAGCCTCTCTGAGCTGTGCTTTGTACCTCAGAACAAGCCCGCTGGCCAGATGGCTGCTCTCACAAATGGGGAGAAATGTCAGAAGCACTTTGCCGTACCTGGGCACTGAGGCGCACGGCTCCAGCTCCTCACTGCCAGCACCGGCCACGGTGTGCCAGGGCTGAGCAGTGCCCTCCTGGCACTGACACAGAGATCAGTCCTCTGGGAATGGTTGCTGTGCTGGGGAGGGCTGGGGGGCACTGCCCCGACTGCCCTGGTACCTTAGAAACCTGCTCCCGGCAGCCAAAGCTCACCCAAACGTTTTCTGTTTCCTTCCTGGATGGCGTACATGGCTCTTGCTATACACACCACATCGAAGAGTTCAAAGCCAGCTTTATATGGGATTTATCAAAACTTCCACCCCTCGCTGGCTTCCAAATCCTAACCTTGCCATGCTTCATCTCACACTGCCTGCCAGCACTATATTACCTGCCTGACAGGGTTTCTTATCATACGGGTGATGATTCCTCACTGCTGTTTATGATTTTGTACAAAATCCTTTCTGCTGTCAGGAACAAAGCTTTTTAAAGTCCCACTTCATGGCCTGGTTGCACGCACGAGAAATGCCAAGTCAATTAGGCAAGCTTGGTTGGCTAATGAAGCTCTGGTGGAGTACATCACAGTGAGTCACAGATTACCTAGTACTTACTGAAAATCCTAATAACAAGCAGCATTTGTTGCATTTAGAAAGCTCTTCTGTAGTCCATATTTCTCTATCAATGAGATACCAACAAGACAAAAGCTGAGCTCTGGGAACCAGCAGCCTGAAGTTGGCGTTGATGGTTATGGTTAAAAGAAATCACATCAGTTTGTTTGAAATTAATTCCCATGTCATAGCGTGGCCCTCAAGAAAGGGGAAGGGTGTTGTGGGAAAGAAGAGGGATCTGCTGGAATAACCCATGCCTTTCTGCATGTGTGCAGACAGCTACCACAAGCCAGGGGACGGAAAGGCAAGAGGACATGTTTAGAAACCCTAACATGAAGCTCTGTTCCCCTAGAGGTCTCACAAAGGGAAGAGCAGAAGCCCAGAGCCTCTCTGGGTCACCTCCACTGTGCCACCAAACAGGAAGGCTGCTGGAGCGGTGATGGCCAGCACACAGGGACCTCCCTACGTACTGCCATGGGGTATGCACCTATCCAGGGCTACAGTCAGTACAACAGATGATCAGAATAGCAAAAGCAACTCAGTTTCTCCCTCCAGTACAACCTCTGCAATAGTTTACACTTTTCAGATACCATCGCCTTTATCTAGCTTTTCTTGCAAGATAGTTTTGTTTTGACTTTGGATCAATCCCTACATCCAGCAACAGAGAATTCGGTCACTCTGGCAGTTATTTCTGACCTTTTCCTGAGCAATAGTTGATAGCTTTCCAGACTCTGCCTAATGGTAGAGGTCAAGCTAAGACCAAAACACTCACCTGATTGCACTTGAACTTGTGGCCTAGACAGGTAGAAAAAAAGCTGCACTTTTGACACGGAGCTGCTTCCAAAAACATTGAAAAAGTGTTTGGGTTATAACTGCATATGCTATTAAGTTGTATTGCACAGAATTTTTTCTATACTATTCCACACAGGCTGAAAACTGCCTTTAGAGTTTATGAAACGTTAACAGCATAGCACACATTCATATAGGTGCATTGTTAGAAATGATAGCTTAGAGAAAAAAAATCTTATTTACAAAATTTAACTTGTTAAATAAAAATGCAGCTAATGGTCTCACTTTTTCCCCTTCAAACCTATTAGAAGTCAACGTTTTTTTAAATTCTGGAAGTAATTGATAGGTTTTAGTACAACCCTGCTAATACACAAAGGCACATTACACGAGCAAATGTTTTGGATGTGATGAATCCACTGTTAATTATAGAAAGGCCTTCTTATAAATCTAGGATACCATCTGTCCTAAAACTCTCCTTTAGCTAGTGCTCTGCCTTCAGCCTGTGCAGCTGTACTTTGCCATTGCACTCGGAATAAATAGGAGTATGCTACAGTACAAGTTAATGAATAAATGACGAGCTCCTGAAACAGCCTGACCAGATTACTCAGGCTCTTCATCACGAGCCAGAAATTCTACTTCTGTTTCTTCATCACTTGTATTTACATGTCTATGCTCCCGCAGAGTGTGCTTTTTGATGTCATTGTTATTGCACATTTTAATGGTTGGTTACATTTGTCAGTGTTGCAAATTCAGAGAAACGCCAAGCAGGGGAAACACATGAAATGCAGCAGAAGAATTAGCATCATTGCCACATTTGACTTGTGGTGGTGTGAGAGATGGGAGGCACAGGCGGTGTTCCTGAAGCTGCATGCTACTGCTACCACACTACATGCCAATTGATCTTTTTCTTTTGGATTCAGCAGGGATTTTGGTTTTGTCTTTGCCTCTGCCCTGGAGATAAGATACAGGTCCTGCACAGAAGAATGTTAAACTAAAGATGCATGAAACCTCCAGCTCGAAAAATCACGAGTCTTTACATAAATAGGAATAGTGGGGATCCATTCCTTGGGTAGGACATTAGGAACGATCAGGTTGGGGTGGCAGGGAGCCTGTTTCCTCACCCAGCTGCGCACTGTCATGATTTACCACTGATGGCCTGACATTCTCTGGCAGGTGCTTGGGTACCACAGCATTCATGTTTGAGAAGAGTGCCCCGGTTGTGTCCATACGTAAATCTTATGGAGCAGGTCCCAGTTCCAGCCCCTCCATCTTACGCTCCTTTCCATATAACAACATCTAGCTGCACAATTTGAATGAATTCCAAGCCCCAGGCCACCATTTCCTCTGTTCCCAGACGTGTAGACAGGGGCCCCTGCCATCTCACCTTCACTGGGGCCAAGCACACTGCCACGAGCAGCAGCAAACCCACGTGCTGCCTTCCTTCTTCATGGGCATCAGCCCAGTCCATTTCTACACCCTATTGAAACAGGCGCAAAAAACCACACTGTCCAATTTGACAAAACTTCTAAGTAATTATAAAGTACTTTTTGCAATTTCCCATGTAATATCCTTTCAAACTTGTTGTGTTTTCTTTCTCTTTGAATGCATATTCAGAGCAGACAGATTCGTGGGCAAACAATGAGAAGCTGATTTTGAAAAGAGGTAAATAAATTGCACTGGCTGGAAAAGGGTTTCTTGCTGCCCTTCTATTACAATGCACACACAACTTGCTACAAATCCTTTACTTTGCATTTCTATCACAAAGATAAATGAAATTGTCAATCCTGTTCACATTTCCTTGTGACAGCTATATAAAAGTAACAGCCAGGACGACAAGAAAAGCTTTCATTAATTCTTCTATTTATTAAGGTGAAAGGAGGACTATTTTGCAAACAAGAGGGATAAACAGACTGCTAGGAGAAATGTTTGCTTTTTCCAGAGAATATACCATCTGTGCGATTCCCAACCTCAGGAGGATTCTGAGCAGCTCTTAAAATGGATAAAAATACCTTCTAGTTTCCTATTTCTATGACTTCCTCCTCAGTATCACACCACTCCAACACCAAACAGAATAAAAGAAATGCTGTACTGTAATGCTGAAACTTAATCCGGCCACGAGCTGCCTCCAGCTTCAGGTAACTGGAGCACGCAAAGATGTTCAACTCTGCTGCTGCTACCAGGGGTGAAACTCCCTGCTGGCTGGGGAATGGCATGTACGAGCTGGAGAAGAGAAGGAAGGTGAAAAGCTCTCCTGGGATGGCAGTGGAAAGGAGACAGCTTGAGGTCAGGGAGGAAGCTGACCAGGGAGCAGAAGCAAGTAGGTCAGCACAGAGCAGCCAGCCACCACACTGTCCTGCAGTGGGCAAAGAGCTCCAAGTCCACCAGCACTGCAGGCAGCTCCAGCCTGGGAAGTGCTCAAGCAAAGAGCTCGTAAATGTTTATGTGAGGAAGAAACCCCTGGGCCAGCGAAATAGCAGCATTTCCCTGACCTCCACGAGACAGGATCAAGTCTAAATCACCACACTGAGGCTGCCTTGTTTGCCTTCTGTGTGAGACTAAAAAAGTCTCAGGACAACGAGCTCCCTCTCTTCATAGTTTTATCCCATAAGTTTACTCTCAGATCCATAGCTTAGATGATAAAAGAGATGTGTGTTCTATGTTCAGCAGAAAACGTGGTACTAATTCATTTTTCCAGCCACAACAGTCTGAATCCTTTTGTGGGCACAGATCTCCTCAGCCCCCTCTGCTAGCAGTCAGTGTGCTGCTGACCTGCTGCTCCCAGCTGGCCCCATGTGTGACACTCAGCCAAAGTCCTGAGCCACCTTTCTGCTCCACTTGGAAGAAATTGCTCTCTATTAGCAAAGAAAAGCAGCAGCTTGCCTACCCCAACATTCAAGAACCCTTCCTTTCTGTCTGTCTCTCTCTGGCAATGTGAACAGCGGAGATGGCACAAAAATAATGCAGTGTTTCCCAAAGCAATTAATTTGACAGCAGTGTTGTATTAACTTCCTTGGATGTGAGCAAAAATGGGAAGAAATATTAAAGCTTAGATATACAAAGCCATGAAAAACAGCAGCAAACCACTTGCAAAAAAAGTGTTTCCTTATCACCAGAAAGCAAGGGATTTGGCCACTGGGAGATGTTTAAAACCTGGTCTGTTGGCTTTTTTTCTCTTTTTTTAAAATCCATGTAAACACTATTACTGGTTCCTTGTGAAATTCAGATCCAATTCCAGACAAAGGCTTCAGGAAAACTTGACACTGCTTGAAAATATGAGCTATCTGAAAGCGCAGCCTTCCCTAGTGAATGCACAATTTCAATATCAAGCTTTACACAGCACAGAAAGATGAAAACTCAAAACCAATCCTCATGGCGTACCACAGGCAGCTGTTTTAAAAAGCAGCCCTTGTTATTATTGCATATTATGACACATCAGGTGCCAGAGGTGCCCGTGGTGCCCTGCGATGCGTAGCATTGCTACTGGTGCCTTGGTGCAAGGAGCTCAGTCCCAGGCTGCCCTTGTTAAGAGGAGCAGGGGAGCACCACGTCCTGGTGTTCCCAGTGTGTGAAGCCCTGCAAGAAATGAGGCCCTGAAGCTTGCCCAGCCAGGTTGCTTTTTCTATCCCCCATCCTCTTTTTTTTTTTTTTAATTTTCAATTTTAGATTATTATTTTTTTTAAATATATAATCACACTTACAAACTGTATAAACATTATGGGATAGATTCTTTTTTTCCCCAGACTTTCGCTAGCACGCTCACTAGCTACCCGGCTGAGTGCTCATTGCCATGCAAAGCTATGCAATATTTTCAGAAGTGCCTATTAATGTCAGCTTTCAGAGTATGATAAGGTATCTTCACAGTTTCATATTGCATCAAGTGGAAATCCAGCATACAAATTACTAGCTCAGGAATACTTTACACAAAATTATTGAAATTTTTAAGCTGTTTCTGTTGTTACATGGGAAATGGAAGAGATTCTATGGTATAAAAGTATTTTTTAGGAAAGTTTTTACTTTTTAAAAAGATCTCTTAAAGAATTTTATATTCACGAAATATTAAACATCTGTCCTCTGGTACATTCCCACATCATCCAATAGAAAAAAATGATGTCAGAATAGACAGCATGACCCAGGTATGCTCAGTGCTAGGGCCACATTCAGGCCATGCTACCACCAGCGTGTGAGATGCCATTTTGCAAGATTATTGTTCTCTTGCCTGCAGAATGGCTCTGTAGCTGACGTTCAACCACTATTGTTCATTAGTAGGGAAAAATCCTTCAGGAGCATTATTCTTTTAAAAAAAAAAAAAAAAAATAAAAAAACCTAAAGTAAATACAATTATGTGGCTAAAAAGCAGAAATACCTTTAATTATTCTAACCATGCTTGCAAATTAAAGGTATAACAAGCCATTTGCATCTCTGTAAATCAGGTGCTTGACTTGAATTCTGTATTCATTTGTGTACACCTAAGTAAAAAATAGAAGAGTAAAATACACATAAAAGGACAATGTTTAGCATTTCTGATGTACTGGAACAATGTAAAAGAGTGTCATATCAGTAAATTAGTGATACCATATAGAAAGAAAACCATGAGAGATGCCAGATGATAGCATGAAAGCAGAGAAATTCGCCTCTACTTTTTTCTCCACAAAAGCAATGCAAATATTGTCATTCATCCCTCACTGTAATAAATCTGCAGGATAAGGCTTACGAATACCTTAGAAGTAATTGGAGTACAAAACCTGGCATCCTTTCCTGGATGTCAGAATGTCTTAGAAAAGCTTCTACTAGTGGCATCAGCATGATGGTTAAACTTTCTTCTTCACACTGGCTTCAGATTCTGGTAGGGAGATACAGTTAATGATTTTATGTCCAAAATTTAATTTCAGACAAAACCAGTTTAAATATCTGTAACAAGTGTCCGGAAGTTCTTTACCCAGGCCCTAGCACAAGCTGCCCATGGAAGCTGTGGCTGCCCCATCTCTGGAGGAGTCCGAGTCCAGTCCTGGGCAACAGGTGGAAGGTGTCTCTGCCCATAGCAGGGGGCTGAAACAGAGTGGTCTTTAAGGTCCCCATCAGCCATTCTGTGATTTTGTGATGTCCTTTCTCAGACACTAAGAAAACAAAGTGTTTATGAGTGGGTTCTTTGTTCATGACTGGTTAAAATATACAACTGTGTCGGTGGCAAACAAATACTTGGAAGAGCTACTAGGAATTACAGAAGACTCCTGCTCTCTCTACATCAATTGCATGATGCTTCATGCTACTGACTCATGCTGAAGCTGCCGCCAGATGCAAACAAGCAAATCCTAGAGCTGTGCAGACAATGTTGGAGACATCATTAGCCATGGCTGGGGAAATAAATCAAGACATCTTGACATGGAAAAGCAACACACACTTTGAGTCTATGTTCCAATCTGTTCACTTCAGTCATTTTGCAAGGCAAGAAACAAGGAATGTATAAGCAAAATGAACTGATCTGAGAACACTTTTCAGGATTGTCATGAAATCGCTGCTGTGATTAGTAACGGTGCAGTAAAGTCCTTGAAGCTTAGCAGTGCAGAACAAGAGAGTTTATAGGAGAAAATAAAGTTTTCAATTCAAAATGCATTTTACAACCGTTGGGTCAATTCCTGCTATCCCGATTTACACAGACACTCAGCCAATCTGCAGCAGCCCTTTCCATAGCCTGGACAACTGCTCTGCTCCCATGAACGGGACCCTCACTCTGGGGCTTGCATTGGGGTTTTGCAGTAAGGGCTTACAGTCTGAACACAGACAATGCCCAAGCATAGGCAGCAGAGGGCTTCATCCACTGGAAATTAAAAATTTGGCCCCACGTGTCTTAGCAATAGGTAACCTTGTCATGTTAGTTCAGTTTGTATTTTGTAATGGGCGTACGTCCGACATTGAAGCACATTTGGTTAATGGACCTGTGTGAAAGAACACAGGAATATAAGTAATTCTTACAAGGAAAGCTACTCAGTGCAGCACTACTTCTACCAGACACAAAGGGACATTACTGATTAAGGGTCATTGCTTCCATTCCCACAGGGACTATTTCTGTGCTCTCCCTAGAGGAGACAGGTTGGCCTGATGACAGAAATGAGGGAAGCACGTTCAGTACTGAGAGGAGGCCTGCAGGAGCTGATTTCTGATCTCCAGAGTTCTTACGCCCTAAGAACAAGGAGATTTTGTTCTCCCTATAACTCTTTTTATCTTTTCCTAATATCTGCCTAAAACAAAATCTAGTTTTATCTGGTATTAGGCCAATTAATACTAGTGACTGTGGAAGCTATTAGCAGCTTCAGCAGCAGCAGATATGGTCAGAAAATAAAGCTGGTCATTTCTGTGCTCTTGTCTTAATTGCAGTTTTAAATCTAACACTGTTTTGCTCATTAAAATAATGCTGGAGAGAAAAGCTGTGGGTTTGGGGGGGTTGAAAAATCTTTTATTTCCTATGTTCTTTTTGAAAAGCTATAGTAATTATTTTTATAGTGACAAGAGGATTATTTGACTTAATTTAATATAGAAGATTATGTTCTCAGGAGAAAAAAAAAAACCAACAAAACACTGTAGCATATGCAAATGGAAAAAAACATGTCAACTTTTCCTATATCATCATCAGAACTGCTCCATCCTTCTGTGAGACAATCCTGCTTCAAGGTGCACAGCGAGGTGTAACCTGGTACTAAACACTACCCGTTCCTACAAGCACATGTGCTTGAGGAGCACTTGAAGAACAGCTCTGTTGGAGAAATTAGCAGGCCACCTTGTTAAGGATCATCCCATCCTTCTCTCCCCCCTCCCCACCTTGCAGCAAGGTCATGACAGGAGGAAACATTATGAGGGAAGGAAGAGAGCAATTCCATAAATTGAAGAGGGAAAATGGTGCACCACGTTATTCCTCTCCTCCTCCACACCAGGTACAGAGCATCAGCAGAACCCATTTAATCATCAACATGACGTAATCAAAGACCAAACTGCTGCGACACCACGCTGACGCTCAGGTTGAGAAATTCCTGTTTTTTTTTGCAATAGTTCTATACTGGAAACTCTCCAGGTTTTCCCCTCTCTAATCCAATTTTTAGAACTTCTTTTAAATGAAGTTTAGCTGTGAAATAATTGAAATAAATTAACTATGAAGTATATCATGGTGGTCCTGGTCTTGCTGATAAATGATCAGCATCATAAAATAGCTGTAAACAGATTTTAAAGCCAGAGGGGAAAATAACTATCATCTAATTCTGACCTACAGCCCAGTGCTGGTAACTGGACCCTCCACAGCTCCTGCTGCAGGACCAGTGCTACTGGAGGAGCAAGGCACCTTCCAGCCACGTAAGCCCCCCTGACTCATTACAAGCAGTGAGTCAGATCCTCAGAGATGAAAATCAGCACAGCCTCGCTCAGCCTAGAGATGGATCTCTGCTGGTCTCTCTGTGTTTTAGCTGCTTCCTGCTGGGTGTCACCAATGCCAACAACATGCACCATGAGAGCAGACACTGATCTGCAGCTGCACAAATGGGTGAGCAGCACCCACATGGAAATGTGTCACCACCTACAAACAAACCACAAGCAGAGGGACGGGCTGAAAGACTTCACCGATCCTCTATCAATTACTTTGTTATACCCGCTTTTAGTGTGGTGAGCCCTGTAGCTCTCACTTGTCATTAGGTTTATGCTCTATTCTGTTACTTCACAGCATGAAACAAATCAACAAAAAATTGCTCAGGCAGGTCACTGCATTTTCCTGCCTATGCCTCACATTTAGGAGAACCTCCACAGAGCACAGCTGGCAGTGCAGCTCGTTAACAGTGCTGCACTGTTCGCATTCTACTTTAAAAATTATAATGCCCTAAAGGGTTTTGAAGTTAATTTTATTACTAGAAAGAGGTCCAAATAGAGTCTGAGACCAGAGCACTCATCAGCTTTCATTTCCTCAATGCCATTCTTTAACTTTACGTGTGTGGAGGCCAGCTTCACTCTGACAGGCCAACGTTTGTCAGCCTGTGCTATTTACCATTCCTACCAAGTAAATATACAAATAAGCAGAGCAGTACAGTCATTTGCACAGACAGACAAGTATCTGGTCGTATTCTGACCCAGCATGATTCACAACCTAACATCCAGACAGACAGAGGGAGCTGCTCCAAGGACAGAACTCAGCCCTGCAAAGCAATGGGACTGCTGAAGGAGACATAATTGCTCAAGGCCCTTGGAAATACTTGCAGTATTTTCTTAGAGGCATGGGATTCCTGTGCATGGGCCAGCAAACTCTAGTGTATAAAGCTAAGGTACTTGACACTCTAATCAAGAAATGGAGTGACCAGAATTGATTCTCAAGCACAGCTTTCCTGGTTAGCGGTGTACAATGCCCATTACAGCACTGTCAGGCCTTGATGTGATGAGGGCATAGAGCACATTTCGATCCTGAAGAGCAAAATAAATTACTTGGCTTGGGCAGTGGGAAAAGGACACTTCTTTCACTGCTATCTAGCAAAGCAGGAGCAGAGTTCAGTCTAGTGGGATCAAAACCAGCCCAGTAATACTTACGGTGTGCTGCAATATAGATGGCTAGCATCACTAAGCCATTTACTGTTCAAAGCTGAAAAATGGCAGCACTGGAATTTTAGGTGAGCATTTCACTGTAGGTGATCACCACACTGAGCAGCATTAGCTCATGCTCTCACCTTAAAACCGTACTCTTGGTGTTCCACTCCTCATTTTCTGCCTCTTCTCCCCCCAGCAGACATTAGAAGCAAGGCAAGACATTAGAAGCAAGGCAAGGCTTCAGCATCCAGTGCAGGACCACTAAGTCAAGGATGTTATTTCTAAATATCACATTCTCTCTGCCTACAGAAGCAAACGCTGATTATCACTTTCACAGATACTTACTGCTTTCTAATTCTTGAAAAGAATATATTATGGAATTCTCCATATGCCCAAGCACAGCTTGACTTATCAGGTAAAAGATAACAATAGTTTTGGATTCATGCTGCTGAAAGAATACTTACTATACTAAATTCATACATCATTTAAATTTGCTTTTAGAGACAATAAATTCAAATGTTTCTTTGATAATTATTCCATACTAAAATTGATGTCAAATAATGTGCAAGCAAGCAGGCAGGCCTTTATGGGTATGATTACAGCATTTACTCCTCTTTGGGAACTGCTGGAACTGTCTACATAAATAATACCGTGCCATTATCCTTAAAGCAGCACATTTGTTTTACACTGAACTCATGAAGGGAGAACTTTCACATCTGTACTATTGCAGCTTTCTGTATAACTTAATCATCTATCATACCAATGAGAAAAGATCTCCTAGAACTCTCCCCCCCACCTCACTATTGCTTTCCATAGAACTTTAATGAATTTAAGGCATATTGTACATGCTCTCGTGGGTGTAAGAGACAATTTCTCTTTGTTCATTCTACCTGGAAGCTTGTACAGAGAAAACCTTTTACTATACTTCATCTGAAATTCATGTAACTGAACTCTGAAGTTTCAGCATGTTTCTCCCAGCCCAACATTCCTCAATGCTTGAGAACCCCGTGTGCTGCAGCCCCTTTGCTGCCTGCCACCTCCCTGCTGGGGCACTGCCCATCCTGCGTTTGGCTCCTGAGCTTTGTGCAATCAGACAACAGAAAGAAAAATGGCGCCTGGTGAAGCCATTTGACAAAAGATAACCTTCTCCTTATCAGTTCTTACCAATGAATTCTAAGTCAACAGCTACATTTTCAGCTAGTCACAGCAGATGAGCATTAGGAATTGTGAAATAATTACAAACAGGAGGGGCTGACGCAGCCCCGAATCCAAAAGCACAGAATTCCTGAGCTGCTTCTCACAGAAATTGGCATTGGAAAGCCAGAAATACACGGATGAGGCGAACAGGTAGGTTTGATGGAGACTGCTACTAAATAGCAATTACATTCTCATCAAAGACATTTAAAGGAGAAGAAGGAGTAATTCAGTTCAGTGGCCCTTTACTGTCAATTACATCAGACCTTTTCTTATTCACTTGGCTGAGCGCTGCTGAGTGCCCGCTGATGGAGTGGAGTCAGGAGAACCACATGCCATCAGGGCACAGCTCTCCCAGGCCTACCCACACATACACTTCTTACAAGCCCAAATGTGATCTGATAAATCACTAAACCAGGATTCCATGATTCAGATTGCATTATAAGGGGATTTATATTCCTGGGCCCTTTCTTCCCACACACACAAGCTGAAACATTAAGGTTGCATCACTTACCTTGGGCTCCCTGCAGGTGATGTGTCACTGTGCTCCTCTAACCCATTTCTGTGCACAACTCTCTGAAGTGCTGAGCCCACCTCTGCCTTGTAATGGAAAGAGTTTCCAATCCTAGAAAAGCCCATCATGCCCAAGAGCTTTGCAGCCAGGTCCTGGATCTGCATGATTCTGGACCACTTAGTGGGCATGTTACACTTAAACGGCCATCATTCATCCCAACAGGCCTGTCCTGGCTCCCAGTGCCTACCTGCCTACCTCCCTACCTCAGCAGCAAGGAACAGCACTGCCTGGGAGAGATGGCAAGGTGCAAGGCAGCAGAAGCAGCTACATCTCCCTGGTGCTCCCCTGTATTGCAGCAGGTGCTGCTGCACCATGGTACTGAAGAGTCCTTGTCCTCTCCACTACCCTGTGTTTAGCCAGGTGCTGCTGGCATCTCAGGGGAAACCAACCCAACCCAACCCAACTCAACCCAACTTTGCCTTCATGGAGGTGCAAAGTGGGAGAGCAGAGTGCTGTCAGGGATGGCAGGTGCTCCCTTCTGTGCTATTGCTGAGCCATCAGCATACCAAATGCAACAGGACAGATCAGGCATAGCCACAGCAGTAAAACACAGCTCCAGTAGGGCTATTTGCAGCTCTTGCACAGAGGGCAACAAACTGAGGGACCATCCTGTCTCAGAATGAGAAATAGAAACCCTGCTACAGGTTGGAAAAAGCAAACAAACTGCCAGGATGAGAAACCTGAAGGAAATGGGCTCAAACCAATTAGGAAAAAATATTTAACTCAGTTATTCTCCACAGATTTTGGCCTCTGAGAGCCAGTCAAATGTAGAGACAGAAAAGACAAAGGGCTGCTTTAGGAACAAGCTCTTCCAGCAGAAGGCATTTAAAGGAACAATACAGGAAAATATGTGCAGAATAAGATATATGTCTCCTCCAAGTTCACTTACCCTCAAGTATTTGCAGTCTTTTTTCAATTAGTTTTCTCAGCTGAAAGAACTCTGAAAATGTGATGCCTTACAAAGACACATGACTGAATTGACTTGGACAGGTGAGATTCAGAGCTTTCTGAAAGGTCATACAATTCGAACTGGCAGGTATCACAGAAGACAACCTGACTAGTCCAATATATTTTCCTGGCTAGAAAAGCCATGGACTTGCAGTCAACACATTATCATGGCTGCTGCTACCAGAAGTTATTCAACTGAGAGAGTAAATAGAAGTTCTGGCACAGAGCTGGCTGCTGAGCCTGCCACTGCCTACATAACAGCACATCACCATATACTTTCGGCCCTGTTCTGAAGCCCCTTGCTGACTAATGCCAGCAATGCCACCACACCAATTTGGGCGTAGTGCAGCTACCTTTTGTGTCTCCTTGTGGGAGACACAAAAGACAGGTAATTGGGCACAGGTCTGCTTCTCTGCCAACAGTCAGCCCCTAGTAATGAGAACAGATCTGACCAGCCAGCTCCTTCCCTTCTGCATGGGTGCTGAGGAGCTTCAGTGAGATTCTCTACTAGAGTGGATGAACTTGAGTAACTTTATGAGAATATGTGCCACCAGAATATCTAAACACGGGCGAAATAATTTTGGTCTGTTTTGCCAGTTCTACTTTGACAAAGAGGTATGGTAGAGCCATAAAATACAGTGCTTAATAAGGATACGGACAAGGGAATCAGAGCCGTTCAAGGCTTCTTAGAAGAACCCTAAATCCATGCCACGCTTTGTAAAAGATGGAGAAACCTTTGGTTTTTCTCAGGACAGGAACAGCCGTAATCCTGGCAAAAGGACCAAGCAGAAAGATCAGCACCTCCAGACATCCCCAGCCAGGTGAGCATCAGCACCATCCTGAGATGCATGCAGAGGTGTGACAATGAGAGGACAGTGCCAGCCGAGCAGAGCAGCACAGCACCCTCAGTGTGCCTGGAGCAGCAGCAGTGTGAGCTGGCGAGGAGGAGAGCTGGGTAACAGAGCTGCTTCCCTGCTCCCCAGGGTTTGCATTGCATGGACAAAATCGTCACGTGGAACAAATACACCTGCTTTCCCTGACTGGAACGCAATTTTCATTAGGTGTTTTTATTTATAGACAAATAATACACTTAGTTGCTCAGGACTCTGAGTGGCAGACAAAACGTTCCTCCGGAGATGAGTCAGAGCGCAGTCCTTGTAGCGCTAAATTACAGAGGGATTTTCACTCCACACTGACTGCAGTGATATGAAAGGTCAGTGTTCACGTATCTTCAGGTGTGAATGTGAGATGAGGAAATGCTTAAGCCTTTATCTTGTTTCAGAGTGTTTCAGGGTTAAGCCTTACAGCTTTCCTGAAAGCTTTAGCGCCTTACATCTGCTGAATGATTGTGTTAAATCATGACTGCATGTCTGTCCTGCACAGCTCTGTTCCCAGCCAGCTCACCCCCGCTGCCCACTTTTTATAAGAGCACAAAGAGGTAATGGGATTGCAAGGAGCATCCCTGTCACCTCCACACGGTGAGATGGGAGCAGCCAACCGTGCCAGCTGAGAGCTGCTAAGGTGCTTAGGACATGTCTGAGGGGCAGCACAGCAGGCTGCACCAACAGCCCTTGGGAGGTGAGGGGACAGAGAGAAAACAATTTTAAAAAGGCAGAAAGCGCTGCCAGAGAGAGGAACACAGACAAGTCCAGCAACTGCCAGACGATGGAAGGGTTCACACAAGACACTGGAAACTGAAATGAATGTGATGAGAGGACTTTATCCCAACAGAGAGGGCCTGAAGGAGCAAGGAGTACGTGTCTCACAGAGGACCTTTCCTACGTTTGTGTCAGCTGCTGAGATGCAGTGTGCTGTGGGCCAATACAGTTGTTCACTGTTACACTGCCTGTAGAGAGAGGCCATACTTTTCTATGGGGGAGGCAGCAGAGCCCTACCCCTGCACCCTGGGCAAGCTCACACAGGCTGTGCCAATCAGGAGCAGACTTGCCAGCTGCACCTTCACACCGTAAAGCCCCAAATGCTCATCCTGTCCCTGAACATTCAGCTCTGCTGTGCTCACGGTTTGCTACTGCCCTGCTCTGTCAGGATCTGGTTGCTGCCAAATTTTGTGAAGCACGAGTTTAAAACAAGGAGAAGCTTTCCTAAACTTCTTGAAAGAAGCAAAACAGAAGCAGCCTTCCCTTCCCATCACTGCAATGCTGGCATTCCCCACTGCCATGCTTGTGCTCAGAGAACGTGTTTTTCTATTATTAGCTGCTCAGGCTCTGTCACTGTGTCTTTCCATTGCGGCTCTGGTTGATACCGGTGGGACCGCTCACATTTCTGCCTCTTTTTCATTCCTTAAATAAACCTTAAATAACGTATGGGAACAAAATCCCTGAACGCTCTTTACATGCAGAAAACTGATTCACCAGCAAATAACAATTTTGCCATGAAAGCTGATATTTTGCTCTTTCACTGCCTCTTTGCCAATGGACAACGCTGTTATTTTGGTGCAGTTATTTTTCATTAATGCTGTTATCTGATATGGTTTTCAGCAGCTCACTAAAAAAGTACCAGAACCTCACTGATGTTTGTCTTAAAGCAATAATACAAGTGATTGCACTTTCTAAACCCAAATGACAAGTCCTGAGAAAGCCAATATGTCTGAACTAAGTTTTAGCTCAGTTTTAGCTTTACTCCTACCATCAATATCATAACAAAAAGCAAAGCAGATGACCTTCAAACATCAAATCACACTTTGAACTTTCCAGAAACTAACTGGAAATTAAGGCCACGAAATACAGCTCCATTATGCAAAATCTAAACATTTTACTTGTCTCCATTTTCAGAACAGTATTTCCTCAGGCATCAGCAGCTCTTAACAAAACATTAAACTTAAGAAAGAAATGCACAGGTTCTTACTCAGCAGATTTTACAGACCGACAGACAGTTCTGTTCTGACCTGTCAGTGCAGTTCCTTTGACTTGTGCTGAAGTGCCCAAGTGCCCTTACTTCTGCTGATACAAAAGGAAGGAGAAGCCTGCCTTTCAGTCAGCTACATGATGGATGATAGTTTGCTCTCTGCTGTTCTCAGGGCAGTTTTCATGCCAAAAAAAGGAGAGCACCAAGAAGCTTCTGCTAATGCTGTGCCCACGTAGGCTTTGCCCAGCACAAAGAAAGCCAGATCCTTCCCATGCTGAGCTTAGCCTTTACTGTTTGGCTGCAATAGGATGAAGAAAATATAAGGTTTGAAGACAAGGTGAGATCCAGTTCCTCCCTGCACTGAGCCCATGAGCTGGGGTTTAATCTTTACATACATTCCCAGGGCTGAATTATGCTGTCACCTCTGAGGTGAGAAAGTACCATGCACTAACAGGATTATTAATCTATTGGAAAAATAAGACAGTGAAGGGAACCAATATCCAGGAGCTGAAGCCAGACAAAGTCAAATCAAAAGCCAGACATGTCCTTGTAAACACTGAGAGAGATGAAATGAATGAGCACACTCTCAAGGGATGGAAGAGCACCGTGTTCCTATTTCTTATGATCAACATAGTACCACTGCTTTGCAATCTTTTTTTCAGGAGTGGGTCTGTTTCTAGAAGACAGGCATTGCAGGAGAACACTGCTCTCTGCAGAGGGGAGAAAAGCAAAGGCAGCAAACTTGCTCCATGCTGGAGGTGGGAGGACAAACCCGCTCACTTGCTGCCTGCTGCAGCTGTTCTCCCCTACCCATCAAATCCTGCTCACCAGAGTATCATTCAAAACCCAGCAACATATGAGTTTCCCAGGCACCGGGGACAGGATCTGTGCTCATGGACAGAGCTCTGGGCAGTGGAAGCACCAGCAGCCCCCAGCACAGCTGCAGGGCATTTAACACAGCTCCCTTCCTCTCCTTCTGCAGAAGGAGCAATGAAATCTGTAATGTAGTCAGCAAAGTCTGAATGATAAATGGTGATAGCACTTCCACTTGTTGCTAATAATGAGAAGCCGGTGAAGACTACCTCTCCTGAGGTGAACCAAAGCAAATTAGGAATATTTTAAATCAAAAGAGACTCAGGGCCAACTTGCAGTGAACTCTAAATTGCATCGAATTGACCGTGCAGGATTAACAGATCCCGCTCAGCCAGCACCGTCTGCATGCTGAGGTGGGAGATTTAATGCACACCACGGGTTGCTCACAGCTGATTTCCTTTCTGGCAGGACCTGACAACCTTTGCATTTTCATGTTTTTGTGCATAGAGATGTTGCAGACCTTAAGCAGAAGAGAGCTCACAGCTGTCCTTGTAGAAACAGCATCTTTACAATACTGAGAAAATTACAAATTCAAAGCCAATCTTTTTTTAAATGATCGGAATCAACATTCCTCTTTGTATGGACGTATGTGGATGTACTGGAATTGAATATACTTTACTAAGCACATCTTCTCATGCTGCACAGAGGGACAATATGCTACAAGTGCAGAACAGAATAGAGGACAGCTTGAGAAAAAAAAAAAAACAAAAAAAAAAAAACCAGCTTTAAACTTTCCCACTTAGCCACTAGTAAGTATTAATATTAAGCTTTTCCTCTTGAGAATGCACTGGGAGGCTTTTGAAGGCTTGTTCCCAGGTAATTAGAGTAGGAAATGAACATCCCCATCACTCCCAGATGCGTTGGTTAAAACCAGTTCATCACAGGGGAAATGCCTCAATGCAACAGTGAAAGGTGCACAACACGCATGGAGCTGGCTGCAGTGATTAACAGAAGAACAGTGTCATTCTCTGGGCCAAGAGCATTTCTGGAAGAGGCAGGAAACTTGGCTGGGATAGGCTGTCTAGACCCCGCTTTGGGGTGCAGGCGTGCTTCTCTCCAGACACTGCCAGGGCTGCCGTCAGGGCAGTGGCACACAGATACCACGAAAGCACGAAGCATCTCTAAATTCATCACATTTCTGAGCAAACTGCTCAAATTAACACAATACAGTTATTGAAAATATACCCAAAGCCTTCACCATGATTTGCTACATTCAGCTTTGAATAATCCATCAGCAAATACTCACCATAAAAACTTTGGAACCAATCATTCACTAATTTGGAAAGAAAAAGCCTGCAAAAATGCCACAGCTTGGATCAGTTTCCCAAGACTGACTTTGTTGGGCCCTAGGAGAAGAGGCAGCAGAAGCTACAGATGAAATAACTCCTTACAAGGTCCCACCCCTCTGAGCAGCCCTGACCCTGCATCCCCCTATGCCCAGGGAAGCAACCTCAGCAGCCCAGCTCTCTGCAGACACCAGGCTGAATTTAAAATGTACTCCGATGGCCCGGTCAAACTGTTTTGTCTGAAGAAATACCATTTCCTCTGAGTTCAGCCATTAATCCAGTTAAGTGTAATTAATGCATTTGCACAAGTCTGAACTAATTTCTCTGTTTACAGAACAGATTGGATAAATATCCCTGTGAGAGGCAGAAAATTCATTACAGCAACAGCTTAGGTCCCTGTATTTCTAAGCTGTCTTGATATGAGGAAATTACTTCAGTACCCTAACATAAATCTATCCTTTCAGTAAGCTCTTAATGTAAAAGCACTGTGAAAGTAATGTCAACAACCTCGTGATGACTAATAAATAGATTAATGTGCATCCAGCTGCATGTCATAAACCTTTAGAGAGCCTAATGCCATCATGAGCCATAAGAACAGGTATCACGAGATCACAACCAAAGTCCTACACACAGACCCAACACTTTGCTCAGATTAATGTGTGTTTCATTTCCCCTCCCCCTGCCCGGCTGGCTGCCCAGCTGGCTCCCTCTGAGCCAGTGTCTTGCTGTTCTGCTGGCCTCTCACTGCCTCTCAGCACTGACCTTTCCCAGTAGCAAATCCTGTAGCTACCACCTTGCTGGATGCTTAATGCTTGTGTGTTAAACAGAATACTGATACTCTTGATCTTTTGTGAGAAGCCAGGGGCCATAGTAGCTAAAACTTGCATCCAGGAGGGGCAGAGAGGAGGTGACCGTGATCCAAACAGTCCTTGCTCAGGGAGCAGGAGCTGCGGGCCATCCCAGGAGAATAATGAAGCTGAAAGCCATCCTGTGCGATTTTACGCAGCTAAACTGGGTCAGACTCAGGTGGAAGCACAGTGACTTTAGGCTGTCTCTGTAACCAAGGGAAGAAGGTGAAGAGCCCCAGGAGGTGCTGCAGGAATGGCCAGCAGCTTCCTGAGGCTCCAGCACGGCAGGTTGCAGCTGGCCAGGATGTGCTAAGTTTTTTCCATCTCTTCACCTCAGGTTCAACCCACCAATCAGAGTAATAGCATGTCCTTCTTTACAGTGGGCAATGACAGAAATTACACTAACCATTACAGAGGACTCATCCACTCCATCAGGAATGACAAAATCACCCAGGATTGGTGACAGAGAAACATCCCAGACTGCACAGCAAAGGCTCGGGCACAATGCAGGGGTTGGTCACTGTGTGGCAACTGCCAGCTGCTCTGTCCAGTTTGCCCAATGGGAGCAGAGGTACCTCTCAAGGCCTCACATCCACCACCAGAACTGGAATAAGGTTTCAGTTCAGTCTCCTGGTTCAAGAACATTGTTTCAGACCATCTCTATGCTAATTACACACAAGACAAAGACGCTAGTTAAAAAACTCAGCTGTGCAATTTTCATTCTCATACAGGAAAAACAGACTCTCAGTGTTCTGTCCCCTGACTGAACTTACAGCTCTGCTGAGGGTGTCAGCATGATTACAGAACTACTGAACTGATCTGTGCTACAAAACTGTGTAATGTGAGCTGTAAGCAGATACAACCATGTGGCACAACTGTAAGGCCAGGAGGTACTAAAAGTGGAAGAACATCTCTCAGTACCAATCTCATGAGCATCCAAAAGCACATGTTTGAATTCAGCACAGCTGCAGATTAGGGAATTAGAAAGGATACTGGCTGTCAGTTTACATTTTTTAAATGACTGATATTTTTTCCCATAAACATCTGCTTGTAAATGGGTTTCATTATGGCACAGACTTTTGGAAGGGAGAATGTTCTCAAATTCTATTTCCTTTCCAAGTTTCTGTAGAGTATTAACAAATCCACATGCGTTCCAACCTCAGAGGCAAAATACATTTGAGTAAAAATTTCTCTTGTCCTTGCTTTAAAAAAAACCTTGAATAAATACAGCTATCCTGTTGCTGAACAGAAACAAATGCTTCTTGATTTGTATTCTTCAGCTCTAGTCCCCTGGGTGCTGCAGTATGGTAAAGCATAACAGCTCCAGCTCCTGCGGCCATCTCATGCTCTTCTCTCATGCCTCCTACTTCTGCAGCTGTGCCCCAGCTCCTGCTGACCCCTCCACACAGAAGGCTACAGGACAAGATTCTGCATTCCAGCGCAGATGACCATCTCGTCACACTCCCCACTCCTCAAGATTTTCCTGTTCTTCCTGATGTGGGACACCGTATGGTAAAAGCCCAGATAGCAACTGCTGGTCTTTGCAGGTTTGCATTTTCTGCCGTCCTGTTTCTTGCGCAGTTGCATTGCTTGAGATGTGAGTTTGCAGATGAGCACAGTGAATCCCTTGTTAGGAGATGCTGTCTGGGAGAAGAGTGATTTCATAGTCTCTCTGCAACCACGTTACATTGCTGCTCAAGCACCCTTGCAATTCTAAAATTACTTTCCCTTCAGTTTGCATACCATAAACACACTGACAGAACACACCACAGGCAGAGACAACCAGGGCTGGGAGGAGCGTGGCAGCCCTGGAAGTCCTTGAAGAAGCAATTGTGCAACCTCTTTATTTATCCATTTAGGTGCATATCTCAGTTCACCACAGGAATCCAGGAGAATTTTGAGCAACTCTTGCTAATACACGGGAAGAAATAGGCTGATTACTTTGTGCTCATTAGAAGTATACGAGGCTACCAGTGATAATTGGAGAGCTCAGCGAAATATTTGCCTTTCTCAGGTTGCAAATACTGCAGTTCCTCATTGGTTTACCCTATTGCCCACTGTCTCGCCAACCAGGGGTCTGCAGCCCGTAAGGAGAGGGGATGAATTCCTAATACAGCAGGGCAAGGTGCTGCTTCGTACTTTGGGAGTTCCAGCACAATATTCTGTATCAGGCAAATTTTCTGGTGCTGCTTTGTCTGTGCAAGAGACAAGGCACTTGGAATGAGGAATCTGATGTAAAAAAAAGGATGTGGCAATGCCATGTCAACAGCATAAAGATAATAAAAAGGACTTCGCAATACTTGAGGAGAAAAGCAGCCATTAAAGTGGCTCTATTATTTATATTTTTCATTATTTCAGGCATAAGTGCACTGACACGAACTGAGTGCGGAAGCTTTGAATCAAGGTTTATCCAGGAACTGCACCAGTGCATTCACACAGGTTCAAGTACAGAGGAGAGCTCAATGCATGCACAACACTGTGAAACCACAGTATGCCGTCCTGAGCACCGCTGCCAGGAGTGCAGCACAAACTGCACCACATGATGATACTACTGCAACACTTCTTGAGAAAAGCAGGGCAGCCAGTTGGGCATCAGACAGCCAGGAATCTCCCTTGTCTCTAATGATGCCTCTAAAAACACCATGACACGAAAGTAGCTTCTTGCCACAGAGCTGTGGCACAGGGCTCCCTGAAGAGCAAGTCATTCCAGCCCACTGCCTCCTCCTCAGCAATGCACCACGCACACTGAAGTACCAAAGTGGTTTCTGGAAAAGCAGTCTTCCTCTGCAGATTTTCAACAGTCATTCTCCAGCTTACGCCATCTCACCCAAAATACTGAGAGTTAAGCAGCTGTGTCTGATGGCACTGACACTGCCTTGTCCTGAATTGCAGTAGATATCTGAACATAAACCCTGATGTTGATTAGTGCCAAATTTTTGATGAGAGAAGCAGCAGGATGGGGCTCTCAGCTGAACTGGAAGTCCTTCTAATTGACCCGTGGAAACTGCTTTACTAGAGTAAATCTTAAAAACAACCCTTCAGAAATGCCAGCACCACTTTGAAAAACCCTGTAGTTTCATGGCACAATTTAGTTCTAAATGATTATATAATTACATTTGTGAATGTAATCCTTTGGGGTATTATTCTAATTATAGACCTCAATCCTTCTTAGCAGCTTTCAGAGAAATAATTTGCGTAATGAAATGAAGGTTTCCAGCTGCAGGAAACAAACCAATCTCAAACCTTTTTTTGTAAATGACAGGATATCCTTAATGGTATGATCATACTTGGATCAATCCGCTGACAGAATGCTGTATTTGGCTGGATTTGGGGGATTTCTTGTTCCAGAGTAGAAAAATGGTTGAGGACAGCAGCGTTACCTACTGAACCTCCAGATGTTGCCTGATGCTGATGACAAATTAGGAAAAATAAAACCAAGGCCACAGCCATTCCATCCAAGTGTGACAGTACCATCAGCCCAAGAGCAGAACATGGAGGATGAAGACAAGGGGCTCCTGGCAGCATGCACACATTAATTCCAATGAGCCAAAAGCAATTTTTGCTGAAAGAAGCTTCTGTCCATTAATACTGAACTGCATCACAGAACATCAAATACAGCTGCAGAGTAAGCTAACTCACAGTATCTCCAAATAGGTGCAGCAGCCTTTGCCTGGCTAAATTTTGCTCTCTACAGTTGCTGATTGTCTATGTAGACACTCCAGTGTCGCTCAATAGTGCTTCACAATGTTGGTGTGTTATCTCTGCCATGGGCTAAAATCTATTCGTTCTTCTAACGTCATTATCAGTGACTTGTTGACACAAACTGCATCCTTAAGCAGTGCTTTACTACTTCAAGCTGTCCTTTAAGGTTATCTGCATGTCCCGTATCATATCAGGCCTCTTGTCTATCAGTTGAAAGTTTCCTGAGTTTTTTTCCAGCTTTCCTTCCATTGATCTTTATGGAACACCCTCAAGGCACCAGCAAAGCCAACATCTCCCACCCAGGGCAGCATGACAGATGATGTCAGTGCAGAAGCACTGAAGCATTCTGTGAAGAGGATTACAGCAGCTAGAAATGTGAAGGAATCACCAAGCCAGTAAATCTGCCTTCCTGCAGGAGTGGGATGTAGCTCTTTGATCAAGAGCGCACTGGCATATAAGGTAACATAGCCAGCTTAAAGAAAAAATTTCTAAAGAAATAATTACTTAAAAATTTGTACATTATTTTCTGTTTGCACGGTAATACCCAGATTTTGAACTGGGACAGCTTCTGGGAAGGGACAACTTAACCTAGACAACGTGCACTGAAATCACAGAATCATAGAGTGGCGTAGGTTGAAAAGGACCGTAACGGTTATCTAGTTTAACCCCCTGCTATACGCAGAGAAGTAGACAGCCCAGAGCCCAAAGTGTCTATACTGAAAGCAGGAATTCTCTTCCAAGACTGTCAGTATTTTACATCATTATCTTCTGAGCTGGATTTGCTTAAACATGAAATCTGTCTGAATGTGCAAATACACGAACATGATCTTGCTCACTTCCACAGCAAAGAGTGAGAGCCCCCTTTACTGTCCAAAACTGAAATTTGATGTAATTCTTGTAATGTGAATCGATTACTATTATTTCTGACACTAAAATTAATTTTGGAAATGACACCATATTAGTAACCACATTACTCAGAGGCCTGCAATGCTGATAGGACAGAATCAGCCCCCGTGTGCCGAAAACATCTGTACTGCTTCATTTCCAGCCCGCTCCATGAGGAAGCACCATCCTCAGCTCTCATCACACACTGAAACAAGAGAAAGCCAACCTGATGTTGCAGGAAGGTTCTATTTGATGCACTACACTTGCCTGTCCCTGGGTGCATAACAAACATCTCCACACTACCTAGAACTAGGCACACAGTTCTGTCCTTTACATTTCCTTTGGAGGTGCATTTTCTGTACTGACCAGTGGCAAAAGCAACTCATAATACAAGCACACACAGTTCAAGCTGGGCTTCAAAGTGGGCCCTGAGAGACATGACAGCTGTCACACTGTGCTTGCAGAGCCTTCAGGAGAGTAGCCTGAAAAACACTGGTTTCAGGACAGGCAACCAGAGCTCTGAAAACGTCTGAACACAATTTCACTCTGTCTTTTTGAAACACACCCCTCCTTCAAATCCAGCTTCAGAAGTTCGCATTCCCCTGGTCTCAGACTTCAGTTACACACAAAGTAAAACACTGGTTTCAAGGAAAACTTACTGAATTTTATAGACCAACTTCCTCTACTGCATTATCTGGTAGCATTTGGAAACAGTTGGCTGCAACATGGAAACAGCAAACTGCAAGCAAGGATCACTGCAAGTGAGCACAGTCCCAGATGGTCAGACACAAAGGCAGCCAGCTGGCTGCTCTCCAGCACACCTTACACAGACACACTGTGGGCACCCATCCTGGCGTTTCCCAACTTGCTGCCCACAGACAGAGCTGCAGCCCCAGCGCCCTGCTGTCACCTCCCAGCGTGACAACAGCTCATTGTGACTGCAGAACAGTGCAACCTAGTGAGATAACTACATGCTACATTGGGCTGACAGACATGCATGTCCTACGTCCCACTGTACGGAGCCTGCGTGGGGACAAACCCTTATCTGTTGCAGTTGCTCCTTTTGGAAGACCTTTATTTTTATCTTTGGTTCTTAGACATTTCTCTCTCTCCCTTTCCACAGAGATCATCCAAGGCAGACAAGATATGAAGCAACATTTCTCATAACACGTACACGTCAGGGAAGTTTGGAACTTGGGAATGTGCTATTAATTTGCACATAAGGAAACAGAAGATATTGGAGAAATACAAGAAATACCATCCTATTTATTGCAATGGTTTTGGATACATGAGGTTCAATCGCACAATACATGAAATGTCACTTTAGTTTTAGTAATCCTAGCCCAAGCTGACAGGTTTTAGGAGAGCTCTCAGTCTGGATTTTGTTCTCACTAGACCTATGCCTTCCAATAGCCCTACAGATAAACATTGCACCTGGGAAGATAACACATCCCCACAGCACATTACACTGAGAAAAGACAAGCAGGGAATCTCAGAGAAACACAGGCTGAATGTGCTCAGTGTGACCAACACGTTTCAGGCTGAAACTTAACCATTCGTGCTGGGAGACCCTTACAGACAAGTCAGCTTGCACAATGTTACTAGTGTCCTTGTAACACTCCTTCGTTCTTCCTTTGACTTGGTTATTCTTACCTCCCTGAGCAAACAATTGCAAGTTGTTGATCATTTTATTTTGGTTCAACATTATCACAGATGTTGATTGCTGGTGTTATTACTATTAATGACTGCATGTGCTTTCACTAGCTTAAAGTAGGAATGGTCAGTCATGTTAGAACCAGCATGAGGTAAGGGTGCACCTTCCAAGACGAAGGCATGTGACACAAGAACATCCCAGAGTGACCACTGCCTGTTGGAGTTTTAGCCAAGCATGATTACCAGGCTAGGGGGAAGAAAACAGATATGTCTATTTTATGTTGCTATTCTTTTACAATAATAGCGTTTGTAAAATTTGCAGTCAGTTTGAATTGTGTTCTGTACATCGCATTATATATGTAAATTAATTCCTATTAATCTTTATAATGTTAAGCTACTGCTAAAAATGTTCATTTAAGAGCTGCCTTTGTTCTTCTGTCTCCCTAATTTCAATTCCCTTCAGTCTCTTCTCCCTGTATATTAAAGTACTTTATTAATTTTGTCACATTAATCTGATCAGCACTAAACACACCACCATTTCTAAAGACCTCCAACGTGAAGCTAAGTTACAGTGACAGGCAAACAAAAAGCCTAGCGTGCAACAGGCAAAGCAGCTCTCGTTGGCCTGGCCCAGGACAAGGTGACGATCTGCGCTCTACTTCTGGCCAAAGCCACGAGGAGCTGCGCCCTGAACTGAAGGGGCACAGGACACGAGGCAGGGCACACAATTACAGCCTCATTAAAATAACAGGAGGGTTAACTATGTCATCCGAAGAGAAGTGGAAAAAAGCAAACAATGGCAAAACCTCCATGCTCTGCGTGTCATTCCGCATAGTTTTGAACGGAAGGCCTGAAGCAAAGAGGATTATCTCCGAACGTTGATTACCCTGACACTGCATGTCAGAACATAGTACCCAGGTCTGTGGGAACCAGTATTAATTCTGAAATAGATAGGATTAAAACAGAGAAATAACTATCAAATGGAATTGTCTTTCCCTTTGCAGGATGGACAGATTAATAAATTGAGGTTCCTGTCTGAGGTCTACACCCAAAAAAGAACGAGCTGCAAAAAAAGCAGGATCAGAATCCATGACAGAGCATGTACCTGAGGAACAAAGTATCAGTTGAAGATTCTTTTCCATTCCCCAAAAAGTGATAGCCACAAAACCATTGCCTATTTCAACATCTAAATACCTAACTAGAAATTTTTTTCCTTTCATTTGTTTGCCAAATTGCTGCACGATTTCAGTAAGCAATTTGGCTAACTTCTGATAGAAACGGAGAGAATTCAGTGTTCGGGTGATACTGAAATGGTGACGTACT
This sequence comes from Centrocercus urophasianus, assembly GCF_019232065.1. Lineage (NCBI taxonomy): Eukaryota > Metazoa > Chordata > Aves > Galliformes > Phasianidae > Centrocercus > Centrocercus urophasianus. The sequence goes on along the minus strand of NW_024884755.1, from coordinate 5,960,125 downwards.
ATAAAGCTTGCCTGGAGCTTCAGACAGAAGCAACAGAAGGCACAAGCAGATTTCTTTGACCAAGCGTGGTTTTTCTCATTGTGTAACTGTTGATTAAGTTATGCCTAACAGGTAGAATGTGATTGATGTCAATGACTAATTCAAGAAAGAAATAACTTTTTTTCCATGGACAAACGTGCAAAGCCTGGAAATGCATTTCAAAACCTGCTGCTTCACAAACAATCCAGGGCTTGCCAGCTTTTAGCTTGTAGCATGTATCAAGTATATCTGAAAAGAGAATAAGAACAGAGAATTGTGGAGTTGGTTCACAACTAAGTCATTAAGCCCAAAGAGATGAAAACTTATAAAAATGATCAATGTTCTCTACAAATTCTCCGTTCTACGACAAACTTATTTTCTCCTCTGTCTAATGACCAAATTCTTACCTTGAATACTTTCAGTCTATTAAATTTCATTAATGTTAATTGGGAACTGTGATATCAAGAGGCAAGGTTTGCCCTGTAATAAACAGATACCTTTTTTTTTTTTTTAGGAATGAAGAAAGAAAAGGAGGCAGAAAGTGATCTGGCTCAGTGACTATGATGTGCAGCAAAAATAACTAGGACATGAAAAACCAAAAGATAAAGTGTAACAGTCCAGCACATGTACTCAATATTAAGGAACACAGAGATGCTCAGAATAAATTCACAAGGCCCTGGGCATACCACATCAGGATCTAGGGATAGTCAATGAATTAATTAAAGACAATCTGACAGCAATTGTTCCCCTGAAAGTGAGGCATGTTAAACACATCTGTATAGCCTATGGTTTTGTTTTGACGCACTACCCTAGGTATTTGTATTAAATGCAAAGAGAAAAAAGGGGCAGAATGTAGTAAAGAATTCCCTTTCTTGTCTGTGGATCTAAATGACTGTAATTAAAATATTTTCTAGTTCAGCTCAAACCAGAACAGTTTACATTTCTTCTGCAATGTTATGCATATAGCTATACTGACAGAAAACGACTATACCACTCACTATACTTTCTCCAAGAGTTTTGTTAAACTCATTAAGAAATGGGGTATTTCATAAGCTTGTATTCTGTCTTGCTTTTAAACCATTGAAGACTTGAGAAAGAGAAGAAATTGGTTCTGATTCACGATTAAAGGCTGTGGAGGCAGTCCCTTGTGCTGTAGGCTCCCTCACAGTGTGGGTCTGGCTGGCTGAGAAGCCCAAATCATTAATTATGTCTATCCTCAGGGTGTTACCAGACAGAATTGTTCAGTGACACTGATGGCTTCACATAGGGATTGACAGAAGTTTAATTGTATGGTCTAGGAAAAGTTTCTGATGCATACGATGAGCGCAGGGGTCACTACTCGCTATTAAGCCTGGATCCAGGGCTGACTCAAGCACAGCACACTCAGGGATTGGCACTTTCCCCTTCAGCTTGGTCAGGATGCAAGAAAACACAGTGAAACATTTTTTGACATGCCACCAAACAAACTTCTACTTTTGCTTGCAGTTGGAAAGATATACGAGGTGCGCTGACTGTAAAGGAAAACAAAATACTCAGATGTTGGCAAAGCACAAAACATGAGATGAACACCTAGGCTGACTTTACAGAGGAGGATTTTTAATGGATTCGGAATCCAGAACTTGCATGCTGCACCAGAGGCTGCAGCCTCTGTGCCAAGGGAGCAGTAGAGCCTCAAGGGAAGGCAGCGTGGTGCCAACCTCGCCTCAAAGCAGGTATCTCACTTGGGAACATGGAGATGATGCCATGTGCTAGTGCACAAACAAGGCAATGTGAGAGCACGTGCTGTCAGCAAACCCACGTCTCTGTCTTGTTCCTGAGCAACAATACTTCTGCTGAGAGCATTCAAAGTACAACCTCTAGCAGTGAGTAGGTGAGCCCGAGCCACCTGCTGGTGGGCCTAGAACATCTCTCTATTTTAAGAGGAAGCCCTGCCCTATTGCTCCAGATTGCATAAGGCTTTATACACTGCAGACATGGAATCCACTGTTCTACTTTTTATTTTTTCTTGATCAACATAGAAATCCTGTGTTTTCAATGGCTGTTGGTCAAAACCACTGGTTATAAGTCTTTCTTCCATAAAGAGGATACCTAGTTAATCCATTTTAGACCTGAACTTGCTTTTCCTCTGTTGCTGGAACCACGGGAGCCAGTTAAAACTGTGCTGTGGTACTGAAGATGTTTCATCAAAGTGAACATCATCTTACCTGCAAACACTGCATAGCCACACAAGTGTGCACCACTTCTTCCATCACAATGCACTATTAATGTGAAAATATTCTGTTAAGATAAATACAGGACAGAACATCTAGCTTCAAACACCTGAAATAAGGTTCACCATATGCCTCCTGGTACTCCTTTAGCCCAGAAGATACACATAAACTCAATTCGAACAATCAAAGTCTGCCAGAGAAGCAAAAAAAATGGGGCAGCACCAGCTTAAGCACTATTAAATCTCTTTCAAAGGTGCACAGCTGCTTTTGGAACCCTCAATTTCTGTGAAAACTAAGCTAGAGATTTCTTGTCTTTTGTCTAAGTCCTAATAGAGACAATTTCATTGCAGCTTTTCCTACTTAGTAAAAACTAATACATTTTGCAAAGCCTCGAAAAGTTGAGGCTTGAAAACAAGTATTTTCATCTCTTGCAGACTTGTATAAAGCGTAGATATCAGCTCCATAGCAGTTACTTCTATAGTGCTAATGGTGATGATTCAAATTATGTTCAGTCTTCTAGTGAGAAGACTGTCATTGAGGTGCACGGGCCTAAAGGCTAAGCAAGTCTTGAGAGAAGAACGGAGTATTTACAGTCAAGGCCAATAACCTCAGAGCTGCGGATGTGCCACAAGAAAGCCACACCTGCCTTCTGTAGCACAAGTGATTGAGATTCTGTCCCGCTCTTCACATATTTGATTGATGCATTTCCTGGGATGGTATTCTACTTCTTCATTTCAGATGGTATTCCACTTCTTTATCTCTTTTGCGCACATTTTAACTTGTTTACTGATTTACTAAGCAACTTTATATTAGCTCCCACCCAAAGGACTGCCGAAACTGCTCTAAGTATTTACTTTCAATCAGACAGCTTTTCTCTTCCATTTGTTTTCTTGACATTATCAGTACATTCATATGTAAGAAGACGCTTCCGCAGTGCACCTCTATCACAATGGCTACGTGTTTTAATCAGAAGGTAGAGGAAACAAAAGTGGAAAAAATAATGTAAATAGGATACTTGAATTTTATAACATGACTCTCTCAGAGCTTTATGTCAAAAACACTGTAACTACTGAAATAGGAAAAATCCCTTCTCAATGAACAATTGGAGAATAGTTTTCTGATGTGATTTTCGGAATCAATTTACAGAATGCAGCCTACCCCACTCAGCTCAGAGTCCCAGGTAACACAGCCCTGCTGCTAGGATCTGCTCCTGCTTTTCTGCACTGGGGGTTCTGACCCCCTCAGCCCATCTAAAGGTCAACATGGAGAACATGGACTTTCAGTTAAAAAAAAAACCAAACGTATATATATATATATATATCCCCACAGTTACATATTAATATTAAATCTGATAACACAAAAATGTTTGGTGATTGACATCTAGTCTTTGCTGCTTTCTGCTTCTACCCCCCAAGATCTTCCCTTTCTGCACATCTAATTTATCCCTTTGAAAGTATCTTTTTATGGATTTCACTGTTTCTTCACCGTTTGGTAAAGCAGTAGACTCAAATACAGTCAAATAATCACAAATAAGGAATGGCTACTATGCATCAGAGCTAATCTAAGTGCTTTATGCGAGTTAAGTCTGTTCTTAACAGATTCAGATCAAGGAATGCTACAGCATATCAGGTTCCCTGATTTCACACAAAGGAAATTTCTCTTCATAACCTTAAAAACATGCTGTAAAAAATATATACTTGCTTACGTAGAGTTTAAAGAGATAAGGGAATTATGTATTTACTGATTCCGTAAGGTAGTTCTGAGCTAAAATCATTTGACAGCAGTTTTCGATTCTATCTTTCATCAATCATTGAAAGCCAACATCAGAATTCCTTTGATTTCACGAGCAAATTTCCAAGCTACTTTCTGGTAAAATCACAGACAAGACAAAGACAAACACTAAATATCAAATACCAAAGAATGGCATCAACTTCAAAGCAGGTATCCATCACCCTCAGACGCTATTGGGAATGCAACGAGCTCAACGTCTTGGATGGCACTCAGATAACTGAACAGTTACAGTGGTTCCGCTGAAATTCAACTTCCCTCAATTCAAGGAGAGCCAGAACAGTACCTCTGCTGCCTGACTCCCGGGGAGCTTGGCTGGCACTGCTGCTGCCACCTCGAGCGAGGAGGAAGCTGACACACAGAAGCCATAAACCCCAGGTTCCTACTCCCACTAAAACGCAATAATAAAAAGGTGGCAGAAAAAAAACCCCACAAACATAAGTAGCTCCCATGTTCCTAAATTTCTGTAGCTGATTTGCTGGTGACATTTTTCATCCTGACAGCACATTTAGGAAACGTGACAAATTTAGGCAACGGTCTCGCACTGAAAAATGTTCCTACAAACTTTTCCCAGTTAGGCTGCAATGAATTTGCCTAGCAAAAAAACAAAAGGTTTTTTCCTCAGCTTAGCTTCCAGTTACTTTGATACACGATGTTTCAAGTGGTTTTAAAAAATGGACAGGGCATGTGTTTTGTATTTGTTTTAAAGCTCAGATCATCTTTCAAGATACTGTGCTATTTCTCATAGCCAGACCTGGAAGAGGAGTGTGAGCTTTTGCAGTCCCGAGGCACCATTGGTACCACTGCTCAGAGCCTAATTTCCCAAAGCATCCTTTCGATTTGTGGCAGCAACTCAGCATGTGACATCAGCTGGCTCTGCAACAACAGAGCTGCCGCATAACGCCATTTTGTAATTGTCAGATGATAGAGCTCTGGCTAAGCAAACCAGGACCTACACATGGCTTTTCAGCCCATTTGGAGATGAGTCAGTCAGGCCTGGGGAAGTCTTGTGTCTGAAATGGAGCTGTTAAGTCCTGTCGGAAAACAGAAATACAAGCTTTGGCAAGCGGTGAGCAGTTGGAGTGACTGATGCCCTGTGAGTTTCATTGGGTGTGCTGGAGCAGCTGGGTGGGAGATCTGCAGCACTTAATGCATTATTGCTCTGACAGTTCAGGAGCTGAAGGCAGGGTGCTGCGGTGGGTGTTCAGGTGGCTTGAAGCCAACTGTGCTCAGCATCAGCAGCCCAGAGCCTTTAAGTCTCTCCTGCTTGCAGAACCTACACAGATTTTAAGGCCACCCTTTGGTGAATGCTTAGCTTCACACATTCTAAATAGCTCTCCCTTGTTCATGGGGCCTCAATGAGCGCTGCAGTGTAAATATGCCTGCTGAGACACCTTCTCACCCTGGTGCATGACCTGCTACCGTGAACTGTACAGCAAACAGTTTCTTCGTATTCACTCCGAGATCAACAGTAAAACTACAACTCCAGAATCTTTTCAAATTGTATCCTAAAGCCCCCTGCATACTCCCAATGGCTATATACTGCCCTCATGCTCCAATTCAAAAGCTTCACTGTAAATCTTGAGAGTCTTTGGGGTCATACCAGCAGCAATGAATTGAAATGAAGGATGGTTTTAGCTAGAAAACAAGTACACAAAACCAGCTTTTTTCTTCAGGTGGCATTTGTTCTCACTAAAAAAAAAACAGCATGGAAGAAATGATAAATCAACTCCCATACAAAAAGGGTACAAAAATGGTTTTGCATGCTAAGTGCAACAGGGGGAAATGGAAACCAGACTGCTCTAGAATCACACACTGATTTTGTTATCTGCAATCAAATGATCTGAGCCCACCCCAAGCCCGTCACGGGCATTCCCATAGGAGACAATCGTTACACAAATACCACAGATGCCTAACTGCATCCCTGAGAAAAGCACTTATTGAAATGAGATCTTAGCACTTATAACACTACACCAGTCTGTGGGTTTTAAGGAACATCATACTGCAGTACCAGCTCTGTTGATCACACCTTTGAAAGCTTCCTTTGTGTCAGGCAGGGTTAGATTAGCAACGGATATATTTGTTCCATCACTGCTCATGAAACAACTGTATGTGAGAGGTAAGTACTGTGCCTTAGGGAACAGCTGTTTTGCTCCTGCTAAGAAATTCTAGGACACCTTGCCAACAGAAATTTTAGAATCAGAAAATTGAAATCTTGTTTCAAAATTAAACATTTATAATACATTTATAGGAAATTAGGATTGGTGTTTGTAAGTTTGGTGTTGGCTTACAAACACCACTGGGCAATTGCTGGCCTTGGATCTCCCATGAAATCAGAGAACTAGCTCAGCTCTTCCATCTACAAGTCCTCCTAATTTGCATCCACAACTGCTAAACCTTTGAGCACATGCTGCAAAATGCAAATTGCCTACAAAATGCTCATCTGTGATCAGCACCTAATGATTTGAGTGACCTGAATTTGGAGAATACTTATGGAAGCATGATAATTAGACATGGAAAAAACCCGAGGCTGTCTTCCCATTACCTAGTTAGTACAGCACTGAGCCTCGACCGATTGCTCTTGACCAATCTCCTCTTACAGAGAACTGTGTGAAGACTCTCCTGCTCCCTTCTCTTGAGAGCCCTTCCCTATAAACGAGATCTTTTTAAAAAAATTAACTTGATAATTTGTATCTACACTTTCAATCTAACTTGTATCTTTCCTTTCAATACTAGGCATGTACTGTCTTTCAGAAAGACATACATATATTCAGCTTCATCAACAACTTATGGATAACCTTGAGATTTTGACATACTGCTCTACAAGCATTCCTCCTTTCAGAGCTCTAGAATCACAAGGGCCTTCCTCCAGCATTTTCTGTAAAAATTCAATCCTACAGAAAATGTGTAAGAAATGATACTTTTAAATTTAATTTAATTGACTAAGAAATTCCCACTAGACTGCACAGATGGGCAGAAATCATGATTGGGATAATTCATACGTATTTCAGAGTGCTAATGCAGGAGAAAGATGCACGGCAATATGAAGAAAAACTGCAAAGAAAACTCAATCTCAAGATAACACTTGGGCTGAAACCAGGTTGGTGTTTCCCCTAAAAATGCATCACGCAATTCGACTGGAAACAGCACCTAAACTAAACAGAGGCAACAGAAGCACAGCTAAACATACACACATATTTCTTAAGAATTCAGACTGCTACAAGCTTGATTACCTTACAATTAGTCCAGACTGTAGAGTTGGACCTCAATATTCATGCAACAAGGTAATGAACATTATACATAGAAAGAACAAAAGTGAAGATGCTTGCTGTCCTTATCTAACACATCAGTTTTGGTTTAATGGATGCATCCAGCTAGTGTTAACACATTATCAATTAAAAATCATATAATATCATAGACTTAGGAAATAGGAAAAAAATGAAATACATAGAGAATTAGGAAGATATCTAAATATAGCTATTCCATCATAAAGATTTTACTAGTGCCATTTAAGACTGATTTGCTCACTCGTATCTCTAGCACATTTGTGCCAATTTTGCAATTTCTGAGCTTTTAAACTCCACCTCCTGCAGCTCCCGCCAAGTACATCAGACATTCCCCTCTCTTTGGAGTGCACCCAAGGAAAATGTATTCCAGACACAGGATTGGATGAGGCATGGCTGTAAGCCAGGGTTTTTGCATTGCATTCCCTGTTTTTCCAAATCTCTCTGCATATGCCCTGCCAAGCATTGTCTCCAGAAGTAAAAAAAGAGCTAATAAAGCTGTGTTGGTACAATTAATGTGCTTCAGCACTCTCTGCTGATCCTCCTATTTCACTAGTCTGAAATCTGAGGCACATTCCAGTGCTCAATCATGCTGAGACATTATGTTTTGGGGTAATGTTACTGGAGAAGTTCATCCTATAAAGATTACAGAACAGTTAATGTGTAATTTTAATACAGTATTAGCAGCTCTCTGTGAGAAAAGCATTTGCAGCATCGAGACCTTAGTTAATACTCTGAAGCAACAATCTGGAATGGTTCATTGCCAGTTAAACTGGTTGGACTTCATGGGGATTGCTCTTGATAAATCAGTGGCAGAAAAAGGGGAAAAACGGCCTCTGAACGTGCAGGTGACATTGCCCATGGCTTCTTCAGCTGCAAGGACTTCTGATAATACAGCTTTGCAGAAGAGAATAGTCTCTGGTTAGGTTGAAAATAACCTATTTTATTAAAAACGTTGATGCTTAGCAAAAGCCAAGCAGCCTCCTTCACATCTTTCATCTTCAGAGAAGTAGCCCACTATAGGCACCCAGGGCTGTCTTTTCTAGTACCTCTGCATACTCCTCAGCCCTGGGTACATTCCCCGAGTTAGGATTCTCAGAGCCACTCCCTGATCTGCAGTATGCTCCACATCTTACACTGTAGTGCACTCACTGAACCATTTTTAAACTCAGTCTCATGCTGAGAGCTAAATGCACTGTTTGTATTCTAATCTTTGTACCTACTGCAGCTAAAGCATAGCAGTTCCACAGCTAGAAGGCAATAGCTAAAGCAGGGGAAATATAATTAGGAAAAATAAAAAAAGTGATTGATAGAAAATACAGCACATTGCTCTAGACATATTAATTTAGTGCTTTCTGAGTTACTTGAACAACTAATTTATTAAAATTACCTGCAAGCAGCTTATGATTACCTCAACATAAGCACTTTTTAATTTTCCTCTGCTTCTATTCTTGGTAAGACAGTTCACGTTTTGCGTGTTCAATATACAAGACGCATGAAAGTAATTAATGCTGCTGACCTACACAAATAGGATAACACCAGTGGACTTGATCACCATCAGACAAGTGCAGATAACTGGTAAATGAGGGACTTGGTCCTCATTTGTGAAGCCAGTCAGAATTAAAGCAGACTGAACTCTGCTTGGCTTCCATGGGAGACAGGAGCAATCAGTGTCCTGCGCCAAAGTGAGACACTGCAATCTAACACAGTTCTGACACTTTAGAAGTTAAACTCCATTAGAAGCTTTTCATGGTGCTTTCACCATGTCTATCTTACCACGTAGCTCCCATGCACACAGAGATGACAGCAGGATGAAACCCACATAGTCTGAAGGGGTTCATCCAGAAAAACAGGTAAGAGGTTCTACAAAGGCAAAATGAGAAAGTCAAATTGTTGAACAAAGGCATTAGACACAAGCCTGAACTCTCTGTAAAGCAGAATGGTTTGCTTTGGTGGAACACTGAAAAACACAAAAGTTGCTGCAGAGCAGTGAAAGCTGCAGCTTCTGTTCGTACAGGCACTACAGCACTGCCATAAAGCCCAACGTTATCATCTCTTTCTGATTTTTCCTGGAGTTCATTTTCTAAATGAATATTCAGCACATGCTTCTCTCAACCCTGTGTCTCTTCTGACAATTAGTCTGCTGCCATTTCAGACTATATGGACCTTCTCTCAGTTCATAATGAGAAAGTCATTAATTAAGTTCAGGGAAAACTGAGTTTCATGACCCCCAGAGGAGCATGCTACAGTCCCTATGAAACAACTACTTTTCACCTTTTTACATTAAGTGCAGTAGTGTCTGCATAAATGGTGCAAGACATCTTTATGAGTTACATCAAGAGTAGAAAAGAACAGCAATCATATCTAACTGACTGGGTGTATTAACCTTGTTTCTGAGGAGTTAGAATAATTTTTTATTTTATTTTTTTAAATTCCAAGGAAGAGCCTATCACTTTTCTTTCTCCTCTTTTGCCTTTATTTCCTTCTGGCAGTGGTAATAATCCTGTCTACTTGAACCTCTAAGAGGGTTCTAGATACTGAATAACATTTGCGAGTGCTAAAGCTATGCAATTACATTCTTATGCTGGTACATTTTAAACAAATAGAGAGAAAACTGAATACAGTATGTGCTAGATGCACTTCAAACTCATTTCATGAGGCGACCAGCATTGGAGCATGAATCTTTGTTCCAACAGGTTTTCACTTCTTACTGCTCTTATCATGACAACATCCTCCAGAAAGATGAGTACAATACAAAGCTCAACTTCTGTAAGAGTTGAGGGCTTAAAAAAAAAACAACAACTAAAAAATAAAATCAAATATCAAATTTTGTGGTAGCTCTTTAAAACACAAACAGCATTACATTCTTGGAAATGCTGGACTCCAGCTTTAGCAAGATCTTATTCTTGATTAAATGCTGCATAATTGAAAGTGGTAGGTGATTTCTCATCAGCATAATTAATCTGTAATAATACCTGCACTGGTTGTCAAATCATCCTCAAATTGAAATACTTTTTCTGTCCACTTGCTCATACATTCAATTTCAGACTTCTCTGATTTCTACACAAAGGCTTCCCAGCTCAAGGTGACAGAGACAGTCTGGCAATAAAAACACTCAAGCATCAATACAGACAACTGGCAATTTATTGCATCAGGATTTGTGTTTTAAAATAAAGGTTTCTCCTGATACACTAATATTGTCATCTGTTCTGGTGGCAGAGCATGCTGCAAACAGCAATTTGGAGAAAAGATGTCAGATTGTGATTTATGAAGAGGGAGCCACTAAAGAGTATGATTTCACCCTAAATTAGTAATTTATCAAGAGCCACAAGCAAATAGCTAAACAAAAAATCTTAAAGAGCCAAAAGTCTTTGCACTAATTTTGCTTCAAGCACCAATAACCAAAGAGACTCCTCGAGGGAAAACTGCTCTAGCAAATGAAAGCATTTAAAGTCTAATGTTGAGGAAAGCACTCCCAGTGTGACTTTTGAATGTCCACACAGAGTTCAGCAGAGCGCCACTTCAGGGGACTGCACAAAGCTGAACTCAGCAACTCCATCAAATTGTGGTAGGATAGACCAAGAGGAAGTACTGTGGAGTACTTGGACTGGATGATCTTTTAGGTCTTTTCCAACCTTGGTTATTCTATGATTCTATTGCAGAAGGAGGAGTAAAAGGGAACACAGCCATCTAAAAAGGTGAATGTTCATTTTCAACCTTAAGTAATTGTCTGAAGTGAAGCAGTTGATTTCCATGTACTGCACACTGTAAATTACTGGAACTCAGTATGACATCAATGGACAGAACAGCTGCTTTGTAAAATTCCCTTTCAGGCCAAGGAGTCTTCAGACACTATCCATCTGGGAGGAGGCGACCTCTATCTCTGTTCAACTTCAGCATCAAACAAACACACGCTACCAGCTCCCAAAGCCACTGCCATGGATGCTAAACTAGTCAGCTAGGGCTAGCAGTGAGCCAAGCAAGCTCAAGCAGTTGGAATCTAGTTAATGGTTTTCCTTCAGGCATCTCCAACTTCCATTCCCAAGAACATCAGTGGTTTGCAACTTCGCTGACATAGCAACTTCACAGCACTCAAATTAAGCACACTGCTTTAATGTTACAGAACGAAGTGCCAGTCCTTTTCCCAAATACCACACCGCAGATGTAAATGACTGGAGCTGGGGCCATGATTTTCACAAAATTAGGCAATTAAAATTTTATCTGAGGCAGTTTAAGTGCCTGTGTAAAACTGTTACTAGTAGTGTCAATAGAACAATTTATGATTGCGTGCTGCTAGATGTGGACTGTTAAAATATTTCACAGGGCAACAACTCTTGGCTGCCATGAAAAATGGCTGCTTCTCTTACTGGTTAGATGTCAGCAATCTGTTCTTTTATATGGCACAGCTGGATTTAATAATGATCAAAGGACCTCAATTTTTAACTACTGCAAAAAAAAAAAAAAAAAAAAAATCCTCTCTATTCAAGAATTGATTCCAATCTCTCTACAATTGATTCAGCTCCTCAGTCTTTTGTAAATTTGTATAGCTCTGCATCTCGCTTTGCTTAAAAAAATAACACTCAAGCCAATAACCAGACCAAACAGGAGATTGTGCTTCATACTTCTAAATTTTCATTGTGTAGCAGAAGGATATTACCACCCTGATACAATTCTTGTCTCAGTCTTTGTAGTGATGCTAAAACTTTGTTGGGTAACAAACAGCATGGCCTCTGCTCTTTCCATCTGCAGAAATGAATGTAGGGGTAACCAGGTGTGTGGAGAAGTGATGAGCAGGCGAAAGAAGAAAACTGGTGAATCACAGGAAGCTTTGAGAGAAACATCTCAAATCAACCACCTGGATCAACATGAATAATAAATGCTCAATTCTGATCTTGAAAAGCACTGCTTAGGAAACCTCACCTCCATGCTAGTTTGATTGAATACTCACATGAACTACAGATTTTGTATTCTGGCCTTGTGAGAAATGAACTGGTCGGCTTATTCAATAATAGCTAGTTCAGAGGTTAAGTACTCTTAAGAGATTTGGCTTTGATGATCACCATAAGTATGTTTTGAAAATTAAAGAAAAAAACAAAAAAAAAAAAAAACAGAAACAAAAATTACTCTATGAGTTATTACTTATTTTGAGAGCATTTTGAGAGCATTAGGCATGTAAGTCACTCTGAAAGTAATGCCTCCTAGTTATTTCCATAGAAACTACAAGAGATGCAAAGAGCACAATGAAACTGTTTGATCGACCAAATTCTCAGCTACCTCACACTATTTTTCAACGCAGTAACCACCATTTGCTATGCACTTTTGCCAGCAATGAACAAAAGCCTGCATGCTGCACTTGTAAAAATCTGCACTGTTGCTACTGCTGAAACACACCAGCATTAGCTGGTCTGGAGGAGGAAGGCTCCCACACGCCAGTGGTTTCATCTTCCCTGCTCAAACTCTGGCAGAAGAGCTCAAGTCTGAGGCAACCGAGATCTACCTTGGGGGAAATAAATTTGGACCATCAACATTAGCAGGAGAGGCCAAAATTCAGCTCTAACACAAATAACTTTATTACAAATAGTGCCTGAACAGCACTGCTGTCAAACGCCTGCTGTAGCATTCTGGCATCGTGAACTGCCTGAAACAACTGCATTTGTGCAGCTATAGAGCTGCTGTGATTCATTAAACGGAAGCCCAGCAAAGCCAGCAATCACTGTCCATGCATCAAAAGCAAAAAGCATACAAAGTTACTTCATTGTTGAAGAGGAAACAACTAGACCCCAGCCTGCATGCGTGCAAGGGCTAAAGTCAACAGCCGAAGGATCTGCAGCAGCAAGGAGGGCTGTGGCCAACAGCCAGCTCCCCTTGGGCAATTTGGTAAGTCAGAGGGTCAGTGGCAAAGCCAAAAGCCTAATTTATGTGAGATGCCCCTCTCAACCACAAACTTCAGCAGTTCACAACTCAGAGCTGACAGATTTCAATCAAAGCACATCTGAAGCTAAACTTAATAACTTTCCAGCCTATCAAGTGGTGGACACTAAACAATTCCAAATCATCTCAAGAATTTTAAAATGGCAATAACTTACTGTGGGACTGCAGAGAGCAACCCGTCTGTCACCTGCAGTTGCATCTGTGGTTGTCACAGATGTCAAGACTCCTGCTCCATTCCATGAACACACTTGTGATGCTGTGAAATAGAGAGGGCCATCTGGGATCACTGCCCTACACAAGCCATCCAGATTCTGCCCTACACAATCCTTTCTGCATTTTCCAGCAATTACATTTCATCACTTTTGAATGAAATAAGTTCTTTCACAGTGAAATGGCATCTTCTTCTGTCAGCCAGAGGTCAGACAGTCTGCTTAAAGGTCAAGTAAAAAAAAAAAAAAAAGCACCCTTCTTATTCTGCGGGTTTTTTGTTTGATTGTTTGCTTTTTAAATAAACAGAACAAACATTACAATTATTTAATTCATTTTCTTGCTCACAAGGTTTCTTGTGGAATCCTACACTAAATTCCCTCCAAAAGCACTTTTATCAACAAATTAATTTCTGATAATCCCTTGTTTATTAACTAGTTCCTACCATTCTGCTTTGTACCACCAGACTTGGTTCTAGCACACAGTGTGTGGCCTCAGAAGGATTTAAAACCAGGTTCCATCCTGAAGAGCGGCACAGAGCATATGCACATCCCTTGGACTCACCGAAGTCAAACAATTTCACAAGGACTGCCAAGAGAACAGGAAGCTTAACACTAACTGCACATTTTAAACTGTTATCATGTGACAAGAGCCATAGGATCAATTTATCACGGGAAAAAAAAAGCAAAAAACAAAAACAAAAAAAGAGGAACTCCAGGAATTACCCCTGTAATTAATATCCTTGGAGAGAGCTGATGGGCACTGGGAGTTGGCAAAGTGGCAGAGGCCATATCTGCATGCTGGAAGCATCATTTTACAGCAGCTTGCACACATGCCTTCTTTCCCCCAGACATCAGATCATCACAAAAGCACTTCTAAAAAGCTTAAGTGAGGACTTCTTTAAGATAGATTCAAATATCAAGAAGAGTTTACCTTGAGTCTCAGAAGCTACATCTCAGCTTCTGAAGCACGCACATGTCAAGGTTTATCTTGCAATCTCCTGCAAGATTAACAGGAGCCTGCTCCTGTCACAGCTGCTTGCTAGTAGTTTTTACATAGTCACAAAAACAATCAGAATTTCGGCATTTGCTGGTACACAACAAAGCAAACATGGATGGGGCTTGCTGAATACAAAATGCACATTCTACTCCAGAATGCAGAGATGGTGTCTGAGCTGAAGGAAAAGAAAAGAGGAAAGCTGGGGCACAGGAGGAGAAAAAAATGACTTCCAATAGAAAGTGGTCTGATATAACTGTCTTGATATCAAAAGCACTTCTTAAAAGTATAAAACATAAGTTCAAAAAATAAGCAAATATATTTTTAAAAGCCATAAGAAAATCCCAACAAAAAACTTCACCAAAATAGTGGCCTACAGATTGAAGTGAGATGGGAACCCGCATTTAGCAGCTCGTTGCCAAGTCCTACCCTTACTTGCTCCAGGACACTATTCCTTGTAATAACTTCAACAGTAATTTTATACGTTAATAAAAGTCTATAAATAAAATATGTGTGTATGTAGAGCTAGTCATCTTTGTCTCTCTCAGTTATACAGGGCTCCAAGTTACAAAGAAGGTTTGGAAAAACATATATGGTTCAGATTCATTTCCTACAAAATTTTTGAATATTCTGACCTTTTGTGTTGTGAAATCACGTGCTTTTAACCCAGCCAAGGGCGAATGTTTTGATTCAGGAAAGGGATCACTGAGGCCCATGGTTTCTTGCGGTTATAAGTACATACACAAAGCACAACAAAATGAGCAGCATCTCCCAACCCTGAAATCAAAGAGAACAAAGACAGCAACTGCCTGAATTGCTTTCAGCAAGTCCTATCTGACCAGGGAAAGCACAAGTCCTGAAGGTAAATGGTGTGCGGAGAGCTCCGGGCCCACTTCAGCCCCATCTCCAGAGCAGTGGTGCTCATCCAGAGCTTATCACAAGGAGAGCCTCAGCAGGACTTCCGTAGTCAGCCACTGTTCAGAGAAAGATGCAGCTTCTCAAATGCTGGCACAAATGCCCAAGATATGGAATGGGGCAGGGATACAGGACCAGCCAAATCACAGCTGCTTTAGCTGTTAATTCCATGCCCTTCCCAGACCAAGTTAGGCACATTTAAGGTGCCACCAAATAAACAGGTGCAAAACTATAAGTAATCAGGAAAATGTCAGCAAGTGAATGAATGTGATGCTTCACCCATTTTTTTCAGGAGGGGCTCACAAACACAGATGATGCTTCAGTGATCCTCCCCTGGTTGCAGAGGAGAGGATGGCTAAACATCAGCTTCCAGCTTCCCTCGTGCTGCAGGTATGAAACAGGAGGATATTAAGTTTCTTTCACTCCATAGCAATCTTCTGATCTAAAGGAGTATTTTATTCTTTACAACTAAAAACAGTGTGAAATAAAATGACTGTAATAAGAATAAATCAACTCCACTTCAGTATGTAAATATCCCTATAAGTAGAGAACTCTGACATTGTACCATGAATACAAATATAAGTCCTCTGAAACTGAAAAGAGATGTTTCATCAATCTAGGAGATAGGAACAAATCCCCATATTGGGTGAATAAAGGCTCTCAAAACACAAGGTAGTGAAAATGCACTTTGGACTAATCTTTATTCTTAATGGAGAGCCCTTTTTGTAATTTTTATAGAAATCTCCCAGCAGAATCCCTCCAAAGGATCTCTGTACAAGGAGAACTTCATACACCTTCAAGGTGCAGTGAGCTTTTCAGATAAGTATTTTTATTGCCTTCTTTAAGTTACAGAAAATGTTCTCTCCAGTGGCAGAAAAAAAAAAAAAAAAAAAAGATAAACGGTTTACATTATTCAGATAAAAAAAATACCATTCTGTCCAATATAAAACCTTTAAATATACCTGCCTTACCAGCATAACCTATCTCAGCGAATGGATTGCATTTCTATCATCAATGATTTTGCAGGGGTGATGAATTATCTCCACTCACAACTTTTTACCCACAGGAAAACAATCTGCTGAGAGATGGCATGAAAACAGCAGAGACTCAAGTGTTGAGTGCCACTCCTAATTATCCCCCCCAGTTTTCTCAGTGGAGGGCGCTTAAGTGGAACAATTTCTCATACCAGCCTTAGCAGGATTGGCTGACCCAGGCATCCTCTTCTCTCTCATTCTGCATTGCCTATTGCATCCTTGCATACCATCTAGAAACTCACTAAGAAATGTCAGATATGTTTATGCCGATGCTCTCTGTTCCTGAGCCCAGCTGATACCTGTATTCTGTGGTTTGAGAGCTTCAGGGACTTGTAATCAGACACTGGCAGAGTGGAAGAAGAATGGTGCATCATCCAGAAATGCTGTGCTACTCTTCAGTAATACACCAGTTCATATTACAGAGTGATTGTGAGGATTTCACTCTTAACGCACACCTCTGCTATAAATAAGGTTGCCTATTTCACTGACAGTTTTCCAAGGCAGTATTTTCTGTTAAAATAGTTTATTTAAGTTATGCTTAATAATCTTTCCATCAAAAATTTTGGCATTTGTTTTCTTTCCAAGTCTGACTAACAAGTTGGAATGTCAGAATTTACAGCCAGATGAGGTATCAGAAATATTCTCTTCCAGGAGGATCAAACTGCTTTGTTTCCAGAAAGATTTTTCAGCCTTCACTGCAGAATAGTTAAAACAAAATGCTACATTCTAGTTTAGACACAAAAGGTTCCAGCTATTTCTCACAGCATTCTGACAAAACTTGATGCACTTTTGTGAAATGCTCCCATTTTTTCCAAATCAGTATTACCAGACAGAAAAAAGCATCAACCTGCATCACTCAGTCATCTTTGGACTTGATTTCATTTGTTCCATTTCCACACATGCTTCATCCCCGTCCCTCTCCCCCTCACTATTTATCAACTGAACTTTGTCCATAGGATTTCAGGAGTGTTTACCCAATAGTGTCTTTACAAAATACAGGAAAAAAGGTTCTCGGCTGGTAAAAGCTGGCATAGCTCCAGCGATGTCAATGGGCCTCAGCTGAGGCACTGGCCCTTTGTGAGTGCTCACAGAGGCTTTTTATGTACTGCAGAGATGCCGGATTATGCAGAGAAGTCAGGAAACCACACTGTGTCTCCAGTTTGCAAAGATTAGAGATACTTTAGCAGTCACCAGTCATTTAAGGCTAACGGCTGCACAGTGACAGCTCTGGATAAGGACTATGTAGGCTTCAGGTAACAGCATTTGCTTTGCTTGACCATACATTTTCTTTACTGCATTTTCAGTCCATAGCACTCCATCAATTTTAGGAGAGCCAGAGAAAGAACACACTCTCAGGAAGGTGTCAGGGAACTACCAGAAGCACTGCCTGCTGCATCCTGCACTCATTTTTACTCTGTTTCTTAGCAGTATGAAGGAAGAAATACGTACCACAAAGCCAAACAAAAAGCAGTCGGGGCAACCCTTGCAGAAGGGGACAGCCTACCTGTAAGGACTTCTGCTGAGAGAGGCCTTCAAGCCAAGTCATTAGGTCATCCCTACCCACGGGCTGACAACGTTTGATGGGCAAAGGAGGGATCCTGAGCATATCCTGGGGATCTGACAACTCTGCACCCTATCAAGTTATCACAAAACAGCAGAAACCTCTACATGCTGGATCTTCCAGGATGTAGAGCAAAGGCTTGAACTGATGGCATTTCTACATCTATTGGTTCTGCTTTCAATAACCATCTTTGTGATTCTTTACCAAAACAATTATTCCTTGTCTACATAGAGTTTATCATAGATGGTCAGCTCTCAGACAAAAGCTTCTTTGCCCTCCACAGAACCTCAGACTCATTCTGTGGGCTAAATCAAAGGTCCTCAGAAACCATCTGACAGACTCCTCCACCTTTCTGTCCTCTCAGAAAAAAAAAAAACAAAACATGCCTGCACTATCCACATTCAAGAAGGCAGCAACTGAGCAACTAGAGTACAGACAAGGAAAGAGAAAACAAAGCAAGAAAAATGACTCTATAGAAAGAAACAGGGGCATCTAATGATATAGCTGGTTGTGATGTACGCAAACAACTGAAATCATTGTTCACTTTCCTACGGTGTGACGTTGAGAAAGACAGATGAGAGAATATAGCGGGAATGCCAGGCGAGATGAGCATGAACAATAACAAGGCGATTCTCATAAGGAGAACACGAACTGCAGTGTGATCCTGGCTGGCACGCCATGAATGGGCTGCACAGCACACACAAGATAACACGACTACTCCAGAGAAGGCCAATTCCTCTTCTGAATTTCATTTCTTGCTTTCATCTGAATCACAAAATTATCCTTTTCTTTCTCCTTTCCTTTTTTATTTTCATACTATCGTGCTACTTATCAACCCAACATCAGGCTCAAATGACAGTGGGCTATTCACTACTCACTCTGGTATTTCAGTGCCCTCTCTGGAAGGATCCAAACCTGCACTGTGCTGTTGAGGGTGGAAAAACTTCACTGCATCTGTGAAAGACTGTGTTGCTTATTACAAGCTATGATTCAGAACAATTTAGTAACAAGGCTTTTGAAACTTATAAACCAAAGCAGAATAAGTGCATTTTTAAATTGCTGCTTTCTTTCAAAATAACTTGCCATATGTACCTTTCTTCTAATTCCTATTAATTCCTCTGCTTCCAGTAACTGAAAATTCTTGCTAGGAAAAAAAACCCACAAAAAATAATAAAGAAAGAAAAAGAGGATTCATCTTAAAAAAAAAATTAAAAAAATAAAAAATTCTTAGTCTTCATCTAAGACATCAACTCCCCCGTGATGCCACTCACTTGCAGGAGAGTGGCTTCAACTAAGGACTTTCCTAATAACAACACTGCAATTTTGGAGCTTCTCATGTGTTAGATCTGGCTTATCTAAATGAAAAATATTCAATTTCAAGATATTTTGGGGCACGTTATGGTGCTTTAAAGATCAGAGTTAAGCAACATTCACCAGATAGTAGCACTCACATTGTGTTAAAGTGTACCCTATTTTATAATTTCATTTCACTGAAATTCATAGAGAAGCTTGTGAAATGTTATTTGGTGAGGAAAAAGAAACAGAAAGAAGTGGCACAGCACAAGAAACAGGAACTCAGCTGAGTAGTCTGGGAATCAGATAAAGACAGGAACAAAGAAGGAAAAATGTGGGAAAAAATATCAAAAAATAAGAGCAGGTAAATGAGATATGGGTCTTAATGCTAAGTCATGCCTCAGTGCATGGATGGCCAGCAATGAAAGGTTCAAGAGAATAAAAAACCCAGGCTACAACCCATCCCAAAAACAAAAAAAAAATTGAGTGGGTCTGTGGGAGCTGAAGCTGTAGCTGTGCCAGAAGCAGATACAAATGCATGTGAGTAAGCAGCATCACTGTGAAAATGAGGGATATAGAAGAAATATTCTCACAAAAGCCAATTTTTTTTTTTTTTTTTTTTTTTTTTTTGAGCAGAGTAGATCACGTAAGTTAAAAGTCACACTCCTAAATAATATAAATAGTAAGCTACTCACTGGGACAAAGCAAATTCCAGTTCTAAGTATACAAAGACTTGATGAGCAGTCCCTTGAAATCAGTGGAAAAAGCCTCCTAACCAGCAGCAGCACTCTGACCAAACACCACTTACACAGGGCAGTCAGTGCTGGAGATTGTCCTCTCTTCAGCTTTGTCTGTGTAGAGACAGAGTTTAAGATTGGACTCCGCAATGAGCTATTTATGGAAAAGATTTACAAAAACGCTGTTCTGCAGTACTGTAAACACAGACAATTCACCAGAAAGCTTTGTAAACAGCTGCTCTGCCCATGCATGACAAACGCTGCCTTCTCCACTGAGAGTTGAAGACAGGCAAATCAAGAGTGTCAGCTGTTTTTACTGTGTAATGTTGCCTTCAATTCTGAAAAAATTGTTGAAAAAATATCAGATGTTAACAGAAACACGGGGGCAGAATGTGAGCAGGCATTCAGAAATGGAATTATCCAGAGAAAATGTCAAAGTTGTTTCAAAACACTTTGAGAGGTATGCTACCCTCACATGGCATGGAAAGAAGGAAATAAAAGCTCATGAAAAGTTGCTCTGTATTCCTCCAGCACTGTAAAATAAAACATAACAGATAGGAAAGCAAAGAGCTGAGGAGTGACATGTGGTTGTCAGACTTCGTACACGTTTAGGTGCTTTAAAAATCAACAGATATAATACATGCATTCCTAAATGGAAGAAAACGCATTAAAAACCCAACCACCACCACCGCTCACAAGCATTTTCAAAAATGGTGCAGGAGCCTGCAGGATGGGCCTCCTGTGTAAACATTCCTTAGTACTTGTCAACATTTTGTTGCCTTGTCTTCACCCCTTTTCCTCCATGACAAAACAG
Organism: Centrocercus urophasianus; assembly: GCF_019232065.1. Taxonomy (NCBI): domain Eukaryota; kingdom Metazoa; phylum Chordata; class Aves; order Galliformes; family Phasianidae; genus Centrocercus; species Centrocercus urophasianus. The sequence continues at coordinate 5,939,337 of NW_024884755.1, read as the reverse complement.
CTTGTACTTTCTGAATGCATTTCCCATGGGTCACCCCCAAGCTGACTGCAGCCATACCCCATCAGCGGCCACTGAGGTGGCAGCTGCAGCTTTCCTGCTGCCCCCAAAGCCCCCAGGAGCAACAGCCAAAGTCACACACATACAGCAGCAAACTACTTATGGATCCCTGTCGCAACCCTACACTGACATTCATACAAGACATCTATTTGAATATTCTGTTGAGGCTTTTTACACATCTAGGTGCTATTGAAACAATCACCTGACATATAATTAAAACTTTCTAAACCACATATTCACAGCAACATTTTACTGTGGGATAATTTCAGGTGGCTCACTGAAGGGTACGTGCCTACATGGGCAAAAGACCCTCTCCTCCCACAGTACCCACTTCGAATTCCTGCTGAGCTTGGCAGTGCAGGAGGGTGCTCACAGAACAGCCTGGCCATAGGGTGCTGTCACTGCCAGGGGAGTTGAGCAGAGCCTGGCACCTCTTTATGGCTTGCTGTTGTCATTCCAGAACTCAGGGAACTGCATATAGTACTTTCAGGCTCAGTCTGGCATGCTACAGAACAGCACACTGGGTGTCCTGCAGATTTCATAAAGCTTTGGCAGCATTTTGTCACCACCCCTTATTCAGAAGCACCACTGGGACAAGGTGATGGCAGCTTTTTGTCTTCCATTCTCAGCAATGGCATTTGGCATTCTCAGCCTTTGGGTTCTGTTTGTTTTTTATTTGAAAATGCAGAAGCAAAGTTGGAACTAGCAGACTGAACTGATAATAAACAAAAACCTGCAAGTATAATTTTATCCTTGCAATAAAAACACCTGTAAAAGTGCTGGCACAGGCCAAGATTTGTGACATTGCTTACAGTCACCGACTGTTAACCTTCCAGCCCTGAAGCTAACCCAATGCCTCAGCAGCTAACCTCCTGGTGCCCACAAGACACACAGTTAGTGTCTGTATGGTAAAGAAAATTTAGAACATTGAATCTTTCCAACTATGCCATTTCCAGAAGAAGGAGATGAAGTTCCCATCAGAGAAGGTGTCAGCTGTACTCTGGCAGATGAACAACCAGGAAATTCCAGCTTCTAATGGAAAGAGACACAAGCCTCATCCATGCTTGACAGACCTGCATAATGCATTCTGTGGGAAGCAAAGTTTCAAACTCTTCAGAATATTTTTGTGCTTCTTGATGCAAGCTCTCTTTGCTGTACAGAAGAAGCATCTGAAATGATGCAGAACAATTCCTTTCTTGATGGACTACAACCTTCCCTACTCACTCCCTGTCCCTATCCAGCACGTATCAACTTCTTTCAGTTTGTCATAGGATATTTTTTCTCACAGCAGAACAAAGGAATTCTTTCTTCAAATGACACATGGTGATTCTACCAGAAGAAAAAGGGTTTGTCATATGTTTTGAAAAGCAAAGATTCCCATATAGCCTGAAACACCGATTTACTCTTGCGCAGTTGTTGGTGAATCCTGGACTCAAGGTCCCTGAAGTTATCCATTACCTTTATTTGGGGTTTTCATCTTAGCTGGAACTCAATCACAGAAGTAGCAGATAATAAAAAGAGAAATTCTGAAATCTTTTTAAACACTTGGCTCCATGGGGAAAACGGTAAGGCCTAAATATGGCACCTGCACTTGGGGAGCCCATGGTTGAGAGAAGCATACTTCAAAATGAACAAATCTTTAACCATATGTTTTGACTCCACACAAGTCAGCTTTATTACACAGGTGTGTTTTAGAGGTTCAAATTTCTTTGAACTCAAGCAGTGAATCAGTGAAACACCAATTCCAGCGAGGCAGCTCTTTCACAGAGAGGTAACACAGAAGGTAATGCAAGTAAGAGCTGCCAGCCACATCACACATATTACTCCCCTGACTGTATATTCACTTCCATGAATCTTCCAGACAGTCTGAACCAACTCCCCATTTCACTGGACATGTTTTGCACCATGAATAATTGTGACCCCCAACACTACCCTAGTGCCTGTGCCAATGGCTGACACGCAGCTGCGGTGGCCAGAGTGGCCCTGGGCTCAAGGAAAAGGCCAGGCAGAAAGCTGCTGGGAGGATCAGAGGCTGTTCTGCTTCACGTGTCAATGCAAGCAATTGGAGAATAGCTAGTAGCAAGCCGTTTGCTTCACTGGTGAGGAAAGAAGCCTGGGACTGCACAACACTGGTGGGTTCCCCACCCCCTTGGCTACAGCACAAATCCCTCAGAACTGTTTAATAACATGAAACAATCACCAAAATACGGTTGACTGAACTTCTACGTGCAAGCAGCTGTCTTTTTTGCTGTAAATATTAACAAGCCGATCGTTTAACAGAATACTTAATTTTCTGTTGCTGCTTATTTTACCATCTCTAAACACAAACACAGCACTTCAATGATCAGCACCTTATTATAAGCCAATACCTTTGCCAGTAACTGAGACTTTCTCGCTATTCCCAACCTGGTTCACACACAGCGTTAAAGGCTGAGTTAATTTCTCAGTGGAACAGCAGCAGAAGACAGGGAAAGAAAAAGAAAATCCAAGATAAGACTGAGTAAAACCCAATTTTCTTCTGATTTGGTAAACCCAGACGCGTTGAGACAGTACGAATTTTAACCAGATCTTGGTAAAGAAGAGACAGCTGATAATGAAAATTATTTTACCAAGCAATGAAGAAAAGAAAACGTCTATTTCCAAAGTCATTTCCATGCAATGAAGCTGGCAATTTGCTGCTCTGTGCCAGGGGATCTTCCTGTGGGTTTTCTTTCACTCAATCTGAGTGTGATTATGGGAAATCTCCCACTCCTCCCCACAGTTCCGAGAGGAGAGCAGGCTCAGCACTGCAGCAGCCACACACAGCCTGCGAGCCCCAGCTCCCTGCTGTCCTAACTCCCAGCGGCTCCATTCTGGGCAATTAAAGTTAATGGGACTTTTGCCCTCAACTTAATAGGGCCAGACTTAAGCACTTACTAGAGGCAGACTTCCTCACTGCATTATCTAGAAGGTTCTCCTTCAGAAATGACCTGGAAAAAATTAGTGACCTCCTTACAGCTTCTGGTGACATAATGAAAGGTTTTCAAAGAACTTCACTCATCTTCCAGAGTCTCAATGAGCAGCCAAATTAACAGCGCTTGATTGCCTTGCTGAACTGGGGCCCATGATAGGAGAACGCTAGGATTTTTGAGTTTCTCTGTTAACTCTCAACCATTCCTTATAATCTTCCAGGCAGTCAGAGACTTACAATTTCAACAGTTACCAATTTGGTTTTTTGTTATTCTTCAGAACTTCTTAGGTTCCTATAGCAATATATACCCACTGATACTTAGAACCAACAGAAGATACGTAATAACATTTAAATTCCTTTTTTAAAAAACGTTTTTGCAACCCACCCTTTTCTGAAATGTAAGGGCAAAATACCATGACCCAATAAAATTCATTACCATTCATTTTTAAATGCAGCTCAAGTAAAGTGGCAGCAATGCATACGTGCTACACCACAACAAATAGAGTATAACATAAACCAGTGACCATGCACCAAATACCTCTGCAAAAAACTCCCACTTCTTCCTTTTTTGTCTAATTCCCTTGAGATTATCTCTATGCACACTATTATGAGTTACTTTCCTACTTTAGATTTTTAACTTCCTTTGGATAAAAACAAAATCTTACTTTAGATATAAAATAAAGCCCTTATATATGTTGCTAGCTAAATGGGAACATTTAGGACATTATTGAAATGTTATGCTATCAGCTCAATTTTCTGCAGCTTAAGCTATAAACACATACATCTGCAAACTCTTATCTGAACCACTGCAGAACTGGCCTGTGAGCACAGTAAGACGCAGCACTGCAGAGCAAGGTTTCAGCTGTTGGGCTGCCATGCAGATCCTGCAGCTCCTGCGCAGCAGGCTGGCGAGCAGCAAGCTACAGCGTGCTTCAGCAAAGAATCTGTTTTCACTGACACTGAGTAGACTCCAGGCGGCTCTAAGCTATCCTTTAGTACAGCTTGAGGGAGCTTGTCTTCCCCCTACTCTCTCAAAAGGAGAAGGACATGAGCTGTGCTGCCCCTGCAGAGCTGAGGCGATAGGGCTGTCAGTGTGTGACCCATGGCTGGTAATACATCCCCAGCACCTGGTCAGTCCTTGTCTGCTGGGCTAGGGGTGCAACTGCCCTGTGCCAACGACAGGACAAATGTCCTGTCCAGCCCACCTGACTACTTTTGGCTGCTTGAACATCTAGTAGTTCAGTTGAGCATTACAGAACATTTCTGTTACAATGCATGACAGTTATCTATCATCATCCTTTGTTTCCTCTTGCACCCTTGTCCTCATATGTGTATCTGCATGTAACTTTGCAATCAATTCACAAACCACTCTGCTGCAACAACCCTATGAACAGGTTGGAATCAGATCATGCAAATTAAACAGACTGATAGCTAAACTATTGTGACTTCAAAAGACTTTTCGCTGCAATAACAACTTCAATCAGCAATCAAGGTTTCCTTCTCATTTTTTTGTTGCTTGCATTATGTAGCAGTTTAATTCACTGTACACTAATTCCAGTTGTGCATTAATTGTATGTTTCTGCACAGTAATTAACTAATCACTCTGTCACTCCCTCCGTATTATGAATAACCTCATTAAGTCAAGACTGGAAGCCTGGTGCCTGCTGCCATTATATCAGTTTTTTTGGTTGTTCCAGCTTCTTCTTGACTTACAATCAAATATGAAACTCATGTATTTTTAAATACTTTCTCTCCTGTTTTTCCCCCACTGAAAAATTCATTGTGCTATCAAATCTTTTAAAATAATGTTTATTTATTACGCATCTCTTTGCCAGGCAATCAAAAGCTGTTACAATGAAGTGTGTGACTTATTCTCTTTGTGGCAGTGCTTCTGCTGTGTCAACGTCCCCATTTTAATCCCAAGTTTACTAGAAATTAGAATTTACATGTAAAATGCAGCTTCAAGGTTAAAGTCACCATCAGACATCTTTGCACAAGGGCAAATTTCTTTATCGTTATTATTAAGTGATCAGACATTTTCAGGTTATACCTGTGGGTAAAAACTTGTGGCCACATTCAGCAATGTCAGTGAAGCTGTGCACAGAGGGCAGAGCTCGCCGGAGGAAGCATGTGCAGGAAAATGCCCCCAGCAGAGAGGCACAAGCCTGGTTAGCAGGACACGTGAGATGTTAAGGCCTTGGATACGCACAGCTCCGAAGAAAAAGCATTGCTGTTGCAGTCTGGTGACTCCTAATTTCAGAGCTTAAGCACTGCTTCAGCAGTTGCTGAATCAAGGTGTTGCAAAATATTCTTTAAAACTATTTTACATAGACAAATTGAACAGCACCTTGTAATTTTTATGCTGAATAGTATGGGGTTTTGATTCCCAAACAAAAGCAATGAATTAAGATTCTAAAATGTGGAAGTGGATTGGAAATTTAACACTTGTTACACCTAACAGACAACTGCAAATTTTTTATTTATTCATTTATTTTTAAGGAAAACAGCATTGTGCTTCAATGCAGGCTGTAAAGCTACCCTGGAGTTTAGGAAATACACGGAACGTATTCATCCTTTGAGACAGATAGATTTGGTGCCTTCTAAGTACTTGCCCTTATAAAAACAAAACAAAAAGCACCCAAACAAACAGACTGACTAAACCGGAAACTAATGACTACAAAACTGTGAGCATTTGGAACTTCTGGAGTGGTTTGATTACTGCCTCTTCTCAATATGTCAGCCCTGCAGAAAGGGCTGCTGCTAACCAACAGCACAGCCACAGGGCTGCTGAGCACGCAGCAACTCCTGCCTCACCGTGACTCTGAGCACCAACATTTACCCAAATACATATTTGTACGATAGACCATAATGGCCTGTTTGCTCTGTAAGAGTCTATTTGGCTGCCCCTAAATGAGTGGTTTGGGTGCACACTGGAAGGAGATATTACTGCTATTGCTATTTGGGCATCTGTTCCTGTCCTATCTGCTACCATTCCTCTCACTTCTGCCTCAGACGCTGCTGCCCCTCTCATAACAACCACTGAGCTCCTCTGCATTCAAATCTGCTTTTCTGTGAGTATCTAATCTTATCTGCTAATTTCTTTGTATATTTCCATTTTGTTCTCTTTACATCTTTACTGTTTTTGCAATTTATTGGAACTCATATATTTGCATTTTCCTTCTACTCAGCCTACCGCAAAGCCTTTACTCTTCAATCTCACACAAAGGCTGCATTATTTGTATTAAAAACAGGTATGATTTATCCCAATGAATTAAGAGCCTGTCTGCAAAATCACTTATTAGAGTTCAACTAAACCTGCACTGGCATTGCAGGAAGACAATTTCTGCCTAAAAGTAATGTTTCTCATTGCACAACTAAATACTGCAGCAAGCAGAGAATGGAAAAAATGCAAATACCCGCATGGCTATGGATAGATACAGAGAAAAGGATATTAGCAGTGCCCTGCTACCCAAAAAGAAACTTAGCACACAAGTTGCAGTATATTCCCTGACTGCACATGGGCTCCTCATTAACCTCCCGCAGTCAGCACACTCTCTGGGCTCGTGCTGGAGGCAGCAGCAGCCTCTCCCTGGCAGCACAAGAGGAGAGGTCGTGGAGTGAACTATATATATCTGTCATCCTCTCCCTCCCTTTTTCATAGGGAGAATTAAATTGTTAACAAGGGTGACAGGTAACTGATTGCACCAGACAGCTGATTAACATTGTGCCAGGATAAATAAGGCAGTTTTCAGCTCTCCAAACTATCATAGCAGGTTCCCTTCGGGTTTAGTTGACATCTCTCCACAACTTATAACTAGCTCATTTGGGAGAGGTGGGGGAAAAAAAGAGGTCTTTAACCATGACTGCAGACACTGCATGAAGGAGTACGGAGAGATAAAAAGATGGCATGCCATCAATTCCATGTGCATCTCCCATCACCCTGAGCTCCTCTCACAGGAAAGCCTTTATACTCCCATTTTAAAAAGGAAACAGAAATAGTATTAAAAAGTCACTTTGAAACAGTGCATGTTTTCTTCATTATTATACCCCAGTTTGTCCTACAAACAAGAGTCTGAACTGCCAAAGAGTTTCTAAGAAAACAGACTTGAAGCATTCCCAAGGTTAATTCCCAGTCCCTGGATTTCAACATAGCCAAGGGTAAGCTTTCAAAATCATCAGTCCTTATGAGTCCAGCCTGCCCCAAACGGTCTGTATCAAGTAGTAAAGTGCTCAAGCACTTAATTGCCAGGAATTGCAGTGCTACAGTGCAAGTGAAGCACTTGGTGCCAGCCCCAACCTCCAGGTGTGGGTATGAAAGGCACGCTCTCTGCTATCTTTCAGCTTATACGTTAAGAGCACAACTGGATGGAATATGAGATTGGTGATAGAAAAAACTCAAGGTAAACTGAATTTAGTTTGGGGAAAAAAAGTATATTATAACTATCTTTTCACATTTCATTATAACAGCAGATTTTAAATAAACAGCTTGGAACATTTTTTTAATTCAAATCTTCTGCAACATCTATGTGGGTCGCAGGTACACCGTAGAAACCTCATAGCTTTAGATTGGATCCTTATCTAACCAAAGTAAACTACCACTTATGTCAGTCTTACTAAACTGCTTGCCTGCAAGTCATTTTTCAAATTGAATTAGAACAAAGTAATTGTTTCTACTGACACTGTGCACCTTTGCACTGAGCAGGGGAATAGACATTATTTATTGAAAAAACATGGATGGCATTTTTCTCAAAACAGCATCATATTTAATTTTATATATTTCAAATTTAATTTGAAATGTTAAACTTATGTTCTCCGAATATTTTCTGAAGGCAGCCTTGACTGACGAGAACACAGCAAAAAACAGGTAGATAACACCAGCAGCCTGGAACCACGCTTCTGCTGAGTCTTCACTTAACGTCTCGTAATATGAGGTGAGCTCAACAGGAAAGAGCTGCCAGTACTGGAGTGACAAATAAGTGGAGTTCACTTTCATTTCTGTGCACAGCCATTGGCAGCACTGATGAGGAAGGGCATCAGGCAGCTGACAACAGTTACCAGCAAGATACAGCTGGTGAAACACAGCTGTGCCATAACAAGCCTGCAAGCCATGCTCCTGGCTACACTATTTCCCCTTCTCTACCCTTTCTGCTTTCATTGGGATTGATTCTGTTTGCATAGAAGCTCTCTCAGCAAACTTTGGCTGTCAACCAAGCATTGTTTCTGTGAAAGCAATCCCCCTCTTCTGCACTCAGGCCATGGCAGGCTAGAAACAGACTTGGAGTGGGTCACAGACAACTGGATGTGAATCCTTCAGCATGCAAATTTCACCAAAATTACTGCAAACAGCTAACCAACAAACTTACCTGTGGACAGCCTTGTGATCTCTGCACTGCTATATATCTGCTACTAAATACAGGCCTTTTCTTTACATGAGGAAAACAGCATGTTTTCCCTGCTTTTCATTTAGATGACACAGCATAACCAAGTTCACAGCATACACGTAATCAATCCCCTCCTCCACCAGTTTTCTACTCAACCTATGTGAAGTACAACAGAATACCACAGATGTTTCATCAAGACCAAAAGTAGTGGAAAGTTCCTTCCAGTGAGTAGTGTGAAGTGGAACAACAATTTAGCACAACACCATAAGGCTTCAATTTAGCACAAACAAATATTTGCTAAGAAATCACAATGAAAGAAACTTGGATTTGAATGCCAGGATTGTATTCTGGAGGACATTCAGACACAAATAATGGAAAGCTCATTCTTCTGTAAATGCTATGAGTCTAAGGTTAACTCTTGCACTGGACCTCTTGCTACTGCTGAATAGCCTATGTGTTATGGTGGCATTTCCCATCTTACAAATATATCAACTTATTTTTCCCCCCAAAGATGTATTCCTTCAGCGCATTCAAAAACATAGACAAGATCTTTATTTATTGAAACACAGTACTATAAACCTTAAAAACTCCACAAATCATCCAGTCCATCTACTAATCTGAAACATCACATAAAAAAACAGCCCACAAAAGGAAAAGAAAAACAGTAGATATAGGCACTGTTGAAGTGAAACATCATTAGTTAAGCCAAGAGTTAGAGGGACTACATCTCTCCAAATGGAGCACGCATGCCAAAAGCCTTAAAGAATAAAAGCAGCGAAAGTATCAGAGAAATAAATCATAGAGGTTTATGCTCCTCTCCTGTTCAGGGCACAGGATGGCATTTGGTGCACACCTGTTATATACACTTCAGACAAGACTTGCATTCTTTGGTGGCTGGTATAATAACTAGCAGAGACAGTTTAGACAAAAAAGAAACAACCAAGCAAGCCGGATAAAGACACTGGCCATTTCACTGACTTAGATCTCAGACAACAAACAAGCATGTTTACAGAGCCCTGTGCCATTTGCTGAATCACAGTACCAAGGCACAACACACCTGGAACGAAACCCCTCTCCTCTTAGCGTGCTCACAATCTTTTTCTTTTCCTAATTGTTCTGCTCACGAAAAAGCAAAATTGCTTCTGACAGGTTCTTGGTGATACTGGTAAAGTATCCAGGTAGGCCAATAGTCATACATGAAAGAAGAGTCAAACTCACCTGACTGGTGAAGGGGCTCTCCGGCTGTGTAGCACTCCTCCATAGGAAGCAGCCCAGGTCCAGAGGATGCTCTCCCTTTGGGGGCCAGCCCTTATATGAGCCCAGGGCTGCTGCACCCGTTCTGATCTATGAGAGCACAGGTGCAAACAATTGGCCTGCACTGCCTGGGCTAACCACACGCCTCCCCCAGGTGCTCAATCAACAGTTCCCCTGCTCTCATCCAGCATTAAAGATACATTTTTCTATTTTGCTAGAAGATACATGCTGTTAGTTCTGATCACCTCCTCTGTTAATAGACTTTTCAAGGTCTATTCAATTTTTGAAATAACTTTGTAAAATTACAGAAAAAACACAATGAACCAGGGAAGAGAGTTTGTACAATTAATTTTTGGGCAACAGGTTATCAATCAAAATAAGAAGTAATTCTGAGTTAGAAAGAATCAATAGGAAATAGATATAACGTGCAAGGACCGAGCTAAACCAGCAAGGCTCTCCTGAAGCTCAGGTGCCTGAACTGCCCTTGCCAGTAAAACCACGTCTTCGTGCTAGCCCAGCTCAGGACCACCGAGCATTGCAATTTGCAGGACAGAACTACTGTCCTGAAGGATGATGAATTGCATAAACTCAGCTGCAGCCTGGAGTTTCATCACATCACCTGCACCTGCAATGGGCACAGACTAATTAACTTGCTACTGCTGATCCTAGCTCAGTAGTTTACTGTGGCCACCTTATTGTGAATTCTAGGTGTATTTCTTCCCTAACCCGGATAATTTCACAGCCTTGTTTTTGATAGGACTTAAAACATTTAAACCAGCAAAAATCTAGGGCAGGATTTTGCTATTGGATGGGAATATGATAGACACAAACTCTGCTTTTCTCAGAGGACATAACCTTTGGATTTTCACTATTATTCTATTTTGATAAATTTTGATGCTAAATCAACATAGAATCATTAGAAAGTGTTATAAACCTGGAACATGATTTCAAAGAATACAGTAACATCACAGTATTATTAGATAGTAACATTCGAAGTTAAAAAAGAATCTCTATTTTCAGGTTAGTCTTTGGAGCTTTAAGGCTGCATAGAAAGATTTTTCTTATCATCCAAATCACACCCCACATCATTTGTGCATGCTCTGATAAAGTGGCTGGAATATCTGCACTGCAGTTTAGCAGTGTTACTCAGAATGCAAATTGACTTTCACCCTGTTGTTTCTTACTTACAAAGGTCAATTTTGTAAAAATTGTCATCTTGATTGATATTATAATGCCCATTTTTTATAAATAGCTTCGTTGATAAATGCAGCCATTTGCAGTTGGGGTGGATGCTTTTCTCCAGATTATTGAGAAAACTGAATACTATAACAAGTGCTGAAGTCTGGTGCTCCTGCAAACAGGTAAAGATCATCTGGTTTCAAACCCCTGCAATGAGCAGGGATACCCCTCACCAGCCCAGGATGGCCAAAGCTGGCCTTGAACACTTTCAGGGATGGGGCAGCTACAGCCTCTGTGGGCAACTGTTCCAGTGTTTCACCACCTTCGAGGAAAGACTTAATATCTAATTTAGATCTACCCTCTTTCAGCTTAAAAACATTACTACATTACTCCTTGTTCCATCACTGCATGTCCGTAATAAAAAAAAAAAAAAAAAAAAAAGAATCTCTCAATCTTTCTTATAAGCCCTTTTTAAGCGTTGAAAGGCTGCAATAAGGCCTTCCTGGAGAGGATAGAAGTCTTTTCATGTCTAGGATAAAAGTTTTGGTCAGAATGAGATCTCAGAATAGGCACAAGTTCCCTGTGCTAACCAAGATGAGAGATACCTGAGATCAACACTCCTTCTTTTGTGTTTTTCAGTGTGGACACTTGAGCCTCCCTAATCCTGGGCTTAGTAAGCTCCCAGAGCAAAGACAAATGAGTACTGAAAAAGAGAAAAGGTCTTCATTTCATTTTGATGTGAAAGGGGAATCTTTTTTTGAGTCTTAACAAAGACACACACTGCTAAACGCCAAACGTTAGTGAAAACACTACTCATTCAAAAAGCACCATTTCAATAGGCTAAGAAGGTCAGAAAGACAATATTTATTACATCAATAACTCAAGTTGAAGTTCTAGGATGATACCAAGATCTACTGAGGAAAGGGTCATTTACAACCTGGACAGAAAATGCAGACACCAATTTTAAAATTCTTTATATATACTTACATACATAAAATTCTTGTAGGATTTGAAGAAGGCGCTGCCACATGTCTCAAATAAATCTGATCCTGGACAAGAAGTGGCCAGAAAAAAATTTAATTAATAGGGACATGGCTGGGCCTCCACATGTTGCCTATGTTTAAGAACGACTTTCATAGCCTATTTCTTCCTGCTTTCATTTCTAGCTTTTGTTTTTTAGGCCTGTGTATGGAAATGTGCTAGGAAAAGAGAAAAAAGTCAAATCACACTCAAGTTGAAAAATAAATGTCAAAAAGACAAAGAGGTAAAAATCAATGTATTTCAAACATAAAGCTATGTATTCTTTTAACATGAATAACTCAAAAATTGGCTGCCATTCAACTGAAAAGTGAAGTCTGGAATAATTCCTTTTATTCCTCATTCCACTAATCCTAGCAAGGTTTGTTCTGTTAATACATCTCTCTTTCTGAACTCTGCCTCGGCGCAAAACTTCGCCCCTGTTGTAAGTGTCCTCCTGGAATTCTTTGTATCACTTCATTTCCTTCAGAAAACCGGATGGACACCTCTGAAATAGCAACAAGTCATCCTGGACATATATGTCATTTCTTTCCTTTTTACATTCTAACTGCATACGTTCCATACTATTTCCCAAACAAGCAAAATAACACATGAAGCTTAATTAAATCCACAACAACTTATCAGCTATTTTCTTGTGCAATTCAGATAGATTCAGTACATACTTTTGAGAACAGTTTCAACTGGAAGAAGTTCTCTAGGTTTGCTGTAATTCACATCTTCTCCTCCCTACCCTACTCTGAGAAATCAATGTCAGATTTACTCTCAGAACATACATAAATTCATTCAGTAATTTTCAATGAAACATAGGTCAGCTGCTTTCAACAAGAAAGCTGGTACAAAATACTGCAGTTTAAGTTTCCCTGCTCTGCTTAACAGCTTATTAGTCCACTAGCATCATGGAATGACGACTTCTCCAACTTGCCAGAGATCTACCAATTTCTGTGATGGGAGATCAAATATTCTGCTATAGGTTTGTCTTCTGTTAATTTTGATATGTTGGAACTTTGCTTTCTATTAATGCAGCATGTGTTTTTTACTCTTCTTACATGCAGGAGCTCTACTGGCTGTATGTTTTCCTCATCCCTTAGCTCCTTTCATGAAAAGCAATCACCAGGGTGCACTCAGAAGTCACTTACAACTCAGCATATGCAACTATTTGCCATTTTAATTTCACTTATTTGCAAAATTCAAGGCGCTGACAACAAGACAGACCACAGCCCCCCAAGCCCCGCACTAAATTTCATGATCCTATTGCACACAAAATGTTTAGCTTTCGTTTAAATGTATCATTGATTACTGCTCTCATCGCAAACAGCAGACCATGGGTAGTAACCGCAATCAGGAGAAGAGTGCTACAGAAAGAATATCTGTATTAACCACACATAGCAATTATTACACGCATTTTATCACTGTTTACTTCAATATAGCTAATTTTCATTAAGATGCAAATTTACTGAGTCGCAGCTATTTGAAGGAAGAAAGTTTGCAACTCAAGAGCACGTACTGATTAGGTGGTGCTTGCTCCAATGTTTATTTGGGATTGCACCAAGGCCATTTGCCTCAGTGCCATTACAGTATTAAGAGGCGTAACTCTGCAATGTCATTGGGCTGTCTTGCTTCCATTGTGAAATGTCCCGATTACAACAAAATTACGTGGAATTTTTCTCTTGGCTTATGCACCTCAGCACAGAACACCTATTCCTATACTAATCACAGATAACTACAGTTAAAAGAGAACTATGATTATTACTCATGGGAACAGCACAATATCACAGAATCCTGATACCACTGCACTAGCAAACAGCACCTGCCTAACAAGAGCACTTTGTTAGCCCCACACCCCACTTGTGAAGCAGTGGTTATTCCTCCAAAAATCACAGCTGATGTGCCAGTGTAAATGTGCTGTCTAGATGATCTATATTTAAGCTGGTAAATGATTATCTATTGTTATTATTAAATTGTACCTTTTTCTGGAGCCAATAATTTGTCATTTGCAAGGAGAAAGGCAGAAAAATGTATAATCAAGGAAAGAAGCTGAAGAGGTGGATGCTTAACTGTGTTACGGACTTTCTTTAATTAAAGCCTCTCTTAACCTGCTCTTAATCAAAGCAAGTGGCAAGCTCAGCAGATGGGTACAGCTGTGCATAACAACCATGCAGGTGTTTAATTTTTATATTTAGCAAGTATGCTAAGCAGCATTCAAACGTTCGGGGTGACAGGGTTGGTCTGTGAGGGAGGGATTCAAAAACACATGTCACAAAAAAGGGAGATTATTCCGCACTGTTAAGATACTCAATCAACTTCACTACTTCTGTGTTAAATCCCAGCTCGAATTACAGGGGCAGATGTATAATCTGGGACGCTTTCCAGAGCAATCTCTCTCTCTTTTGCTCCTCACTTCCTTCACCTTTTTTTTTCTTTTTCTCTTAAGGCAAACTGTACTGAACTGCAGGCTTCTGCCTTCTCACATACTAAAAGCAGTTCGTATTCTTTCTCTCATATTCCCACTACAAAAGACACCAGATGAGTCAGAGGAGACAAATACACACATATCCTAGGTAGAAATAGATTACTATCAGAGCTAGGAGCTTGGAAACACACAAAAGCAGCAGTGAGGGAGGCTGCAGAGGAAAGGAACCTTACCCAGAACTCTAAGTCAGGACCCTGTGCAAATCCAGAAAACTAATTATTGAGATCATAAAAATATAAGATAACATTCATTTTGGCTAGAAATCTGACTAACACAACTAAAATGAAAAACAGTAATTCAAGACAAAGTCGGGGAATGTTCAAAAGGCTAACTTTTGCATTTTGTGAACAGAAGTTATCCCTCACATTCCTAGTACTTTGCAGCATCATTTCTGTGCAACACGATAAAATAAGGCCAGATAAATGAAACACAGGAAAAATAAGTATTTGGCATCCTCTATAGAAAGTACGGAAGAATAGGAAGAAATTTTCACAAAGCCAAGGATCAGTAGTAAAAAAGAGCTTGGAAAGAAATATTAGTGAAAGGTAAAAGTGACAGCACCATCACCTGCATTGATAGGTGTATCCAGGCATCCATTATAGCTACAGATAAGGGAAGAGGCAGAACGTGGATAAGGAGAGCAATTTCAAATCACGCAAGTCAGTGTTGATAATGAAGTGATTCAGAGACTGCAGGTACTACCTTTCCACTCATTTTCACGTACTACACTACATTAAAGGTTAGATAAAAATAGATTACACGCTTTCATAATATTGCTTTCCCACATATTCCCCTGGTATTCTATGGTCTTTTAAATTAGAATAAAAATATCCACCAGATTCACTCTGTGCTTTTCCTTGCACAGAAAAGAAGTTCAAATACCTTTGTTTAGCAATTTGAATATAAAGTGGAACAGAGCTGCTTAAGAATTCCTTACATCAGTATTTCTCAGACTTGGTGAAAATACAAGCCCCTTTCAGCTCATCTGTTTCTACCTGCTTGTGAACTTTGAGATAGTTGGTAGAATATTTTGAACATTTCTAAAGCTTTTTCTACTACATTTCAGTTCCTCTGACATTGTTTTGTAGTCTTCAGCAAATGGAGTGGCACTGCACAGCTGGCAGAATGCTGACTTGGCTGACTGTCCTAATCAGAGCACCTATTGGTTTAACACAGGCATTACTGAATAAGGGCCTTCGTATCAAGCTGAACATTTACAAACATTTAGGACTTCTCCTTATGCAATAAAAGGAATATTTGTTTAGCTTTCAGTCAGACTGTTGATGAACATGACTCTGGGAGCACTTCAGGTGCTCTTGGGGTGACTGAGATTCATATGATCCTAAGTGAAACACCTCCCAGAGTCCCCTAAAAAGTCCCATGCCATGGAACTGATCTGCAAGTGAACTGAGGAAAGGCCAAGGTCTGAGAGCACAGCCAGGAACAGTTGCCCTTTTCTGTCTTTAGTTTTTACAGTCTGGAGAGAGAAACATAAGCTACCATTCAGAGATACATCTGTGATTTTAGTAGTCCTCAGTGCAAGCATTTGGGAGACTAAAATCAAGGTATCTCATATAACTCAGTGTTTTCCATTTCGACTTACTGTATCGCTAAATATTTGCTATGAAAAAAAGAAGCTGTGTAGGAATAATGCTATACAGCAATTCCTAACTGAACTCATCTTCACCTTACATACCCAAAGTATGCACCTTGACAGGATTAAAATACATTTGAGCAGTTTTCTGGCTATCCCCAGTAGCCAGAATTCAGAAAGATCAGGGAGCACTCTTTTCCTGAAGAGATAACATTATTATTTTGTCCTCTTGTTTTGTTCCCAAACTAGCTTACAATAAAATGACTTCTGTAATACAGGCTGTAGCACAAATGAAGTACAAAGAATTATTTTAGTCATAGCATTTACACGAGTCACACAGCACAGCTGATAAATGTTTTTATTCGTCACACTTCACTTAAAAGCACAAATTTTATCTTTTTAGCATTTTGATTTCCAATTTTTTCCTGTTCTATTTCTGCAATCATAATGTCTATTTGTACAGCAGATGAAACACTAGTTATACCTTGGAGAATTAGAAATATAAACAGAATAAGCATTTAGGTCAAAATTAAAATTAGAGTCTAAAACTGTTTGTAGGAAATAGCACAATTTGTATTTACAAATTCTCATAGACTTAATTTTGAAGTGGAATAAGCAGTATTCAAAGCTAACTTTGATGACAACCTATACTTCCATAAATATTAATTATCAATATGTAACCAGCTAAACCATTCTAACTATATTTGCATTTCAGAGTGATTATTTTTGTAGCTAGCATATTAATTTCCTTGAAATGAATAATTTATTATAGTTATTTCCAATTCTGCCCTGTGTGTATTTCCAAGAAAACGGTGTCCTAAGGCCTGAATAATTACCAGACAAGTACTAGATAGTTCCCTTGATCTTTGCTGGAGACACGTATGTACGTGAGCTCTCAAGGCTGCCTACCATTTTCTTCAGCAGGCAATACTAAGGAAAGACTGGAAAATACAACTTCAAGGAGATTCAGAGTCTCTTTGAATCAAGATGATTCAAAGTTGCATTCCAACACTACACAGTTATGTAGGGACATCCTTTCTGGTCTCTGCGGAGTATTGAGGACTATTATTTTGACTCATGTTCTGTAACTTGGTCACAGACAAAAGCAAAGCCAGGTGACATGCAGGTAGGGTGCTGCGGGGTCCTTGTTGAACGAGACAGGATTGCAGCCATGGGAAGCAAGTTTAAGTTGAAAGAAAGACAACAACATGTCAACTCCAGAGATACTGCAATTTTCGAGGGGTATAACAGATCTGGGACCAAATCTGTCCTGCAGCCATCCTGTTCCCTGGCTGCAGTCACATGGAGCTCACAGCCCTCACCCTGCATGGCCCTCATATCAGGGAGCAGCAGTACAGCTGCAGATGCTCACCCTGTTTCATTCTTAGCCTCAGAAGACAGCAGTCTTTTGGAGATCTAAGTGTGAAATAAACTGCTTCCAGCTCAGCGTCAGGTAAACTGCTGACTGTCAAAATCTTTGGAATATGTCAGAATCTGGGTAGTTATAGTTTATATAGAGACTATGCTTCATGTGCAGTGTTTGCTGTCTCCCAGCTTCGGTGGATAACATGCTGCTGTACAACAATCAGTTCTTCCAGAATAAGGGAAAATGCCTCATCTTTGCTGTAAACTACACGCAAACAGAAAATGGCATCTACACTGGCAGCAAAAGGATTTCTGTTCCCTTATAAATACACAAAACATACACTGGCACAGTAACCAATGCAGAAGGCTACAAGTTGTATACTCACAACTTACTTACACAAACTTCCTAAGTATGAATATTAAATAGACACTTGCACCAACTTCCAGGCCCTACGCCTGTCAACCTTCCTTACAATCATCTTGAACGTTTTAAGAAAAGCAGAAGTTTCTCATACAAAGGACTAAAGCATGAGCACTTACAGCAAAAGCTGTAGATGGAATTTACTGCTATAATTCTCCATCTAATATTTGCACAAGAATAATCAATTAAGACATTCCCAGATGGTTTGAACGTCTAACAGATCTATAGCATGACAGTAAGAGTCACAGAAGAGTGGCACCACTAAGACAAATTATATGAATAAGTGACATTAGAATGCACTGCCAACACACCCCAAAAGTTATTTTTAAGGACTGTGACAAGAAATATTCCTATTAAACTGAGTAAATTACCAGAATGTAACCATCATTACTGAAAAGAGAAATTCACTTGTTACCATAAAAAGAATTCACTGTACAGACTGTGGAAATATATATTCTTTGGACTTGTTATTAAAATAAATGAAATGAGTTATAACTAAATGGGTCTTAAATTGCAATAATTAGCTAGAAACACTGATCAGATGAGCACAGGTGAACAGTGCACATATCAAAGCACACACTGAAGGAAATGAGAATAAATGCTCTCTCTTTCAAATGCTGCATCCTCAAGCAAGCAACCTGATGTCAGCTCAAGCAACCAACATCACTGATGTAATTACACAACAATACAGGTTTTATTATATAACCACATGGAAATCCGTAGGCAGGGCTGAACAGCCCTAAAAGGAGATTTAATTAAGTTTGCAGATGATCTAATTATGCAGAGCTGGAACTAAAATGTATGAACTGGATCTGCTCAGCTCTGACACTTCTTTCCAGCTTTTTATTCCAGAATTTCAAAGATTGTTTAAAAAATGATAAAGGAGGAAAAGAAGCAGATTGGCTGAAACACTATGACTTTTTTTCCCCATCAAAAATCACCATAAAATGGAAAAGGTACTGTGTAACACAATAAATGGCAGCTGCACCAGAGATGAGCTTTCATATCCAACCTCTCAACAAGCTGAATATTTGCTGCTTTTGATGAAAAGAAAATGCAAAAAACTAAACAAATCTCAGTTAAATTTTTTTAAATGTATTTTAAGTTGACAAACACATCCCTAACATCACTGGCATCAGCCTAGTTCTGCTGACAGCTCACTGCAGCCCTCCTGCAAGGAACCAGTTCCTCTGTCCCTTCCCCAGAACTTCTGGTAGCAGCCAAGGGGGCTACCTCCTGCTCCTTGCCAGCAGGCAGGTGCTCTGATCTCCTCCTACACACATCTCATTCTGCCTCCCAGGGACGCAGTGCCTTCCTTCCAACCACTCAGGCAGCCAGAAGCAGCAGCACACTGCAGCAGGTTTGCCTATGGGCTGCCTCTTTGGTCTGCTTCCTACCCACCCGCAGGACTCCTCTGAGCCTTGCAATAGGTCAGCTCCAAAAAGCTACAAGTGCTTTCCTTGGACTCGACTCATTAGCTCACGAGGCTGCTTCTTGGGACAACATCTCCTCTTCCAACAGCAGAAGTTAACAATCAAATTACAGTGGTAGTCTTTTCCCTCAGAAACATTCACTGTGCTCCAAGCTGTGTACGCACAAAGCATTACCACTCTAGTTAAATAATAAAAAGCACAGGGGAAAAATAACATAGAAATGGAAATAGCAGTGTAATGGACGACAACACAGACAAAAGGACAACTCATTTCTGCAGCCCTGAGACCTGCAGAGCACACAGCAGCACCGAGGCATGGCAACATGCTGCAGAGGACACAGGTGCTGCTGCCCGGCTCACCACCGCCTCTCTCACACTGACTGCCAGGGTGCCTCAGCTGTAGCTTTGTTGGCTGTGATTTGAGGGTAAGGAGTTAAATGCTTTTAGTAAATACACAAGTGACACTAAGGCAGTCAATGAAATCAGCCGATGCTCATTATCTGTTTTTGTCCAGAATACTTAGAAGAGTTTCTCCATACTTTTCTCCAGTTACTGCTTGCCAGTTGCCTCTATGCTTGATCAGTGATTTCTCTTTGCTCCCTTGGCTGTTGTCTATCCAATGACATGCTTAGACACATCTGAGAAATTCAGGTGTCTCGCTCTCCTCACTCACGTCTATCCCAATTCAATTCTCTTTCAGTTCTCTTTTCCTCTCAGACAATTTCTTGTTAGCATAAATCACCTGTCACTTAGCTTGATAGATTTAGCTGGATCCAAACTGAGAAAGCTGAGATAATTCTCAGCTCTCACAGCATTCTTTATTTTGCCATTTTCAGGTTTCATATAGCACTGCCAATTTAAATGGTTTCCAAACTTCATTTTAATATCATATATTGTATAATTACAGTTCTGCTAAGAAGAATGGTCTAAGGGAGATTTATGGTTGTGTGTGACAGGTATTTTGAGGTACTCTTTTTAGCCATGCTTTTCACTCCTTCCAAAGAAATGTTTGAGGTTCCACCTGTGCAGGAAGAAAATACTCATGCTGATAAATCATGTGTGCGTAGAGGGTTTTACCATTCTTCACCTTCACTGTTTAGATAAAAAGCATTTACTTACACTGAGAAATAAGCAAGGAATGTTTCCTACTCAGTTTACTTCAAAGTACACAAACAAAAAACTAACAGTCTCACAAGTGAGCCAAGAATAATGTGTTCACAATTGTAGCAGTATTCTACTTTCAGCCCAGAGTATTTCCAAGGCAGAGCTTAGGATAACCAGCCTCTATCTGCTGCACAGTAGGGCCAGGGCAAACTCTGTGCCCATTCCAGCCCCCAGGCCTGCGTGGGGCTGCTCAGCAGTGTCCTGTTCTCAGCATGAACGTGTGTGCAATGCAACGTGAGTAGTTTTGGACACCATGTGCTACTTTCCTCCTGCTGATAGGAATACCGGCACCCAGAGCACAGCACAGGGAGCTCTGCACCCACTCTCACCATGGCAGGATCTCACCTGGAGGTAACCCTCAACTGCACTTAGCGTGTGACGCCCACCTGCCCTGCAGTCTCTTCCTTCTATCTGATAGAGACTTCAGCCCACACTAAATACCACGTAAAGGTGCCAGTGCACACAAAAGCCAGTGGGAACTGGTGATTTTAAACTCACTGTTGATCAGGACAGAAGTATCTTTGTCCAAAGAGCAGACTAAAAAAATTCAGAAGGAACATACAGAGATTTAATATTCAGAGTACAAATAGCTCTCTAATATCAGTAACTCAGCACTACTGAACAAAAGAGTGAAACATAAGGTAACTGAGGGAAATACAGTAACCATTCCAAGCAGTGATACATTAAAAAAAAAAAAAAGAGAGAATTTTTTTAAATATTGTTGCAAAAAGCTCAAATCCCAAAACCCTTCCCTTTCAAAAAAAAAAAAAAAAAAAAAAAAAAAAAATAGGAAAAAGAAAAACCATAACACATACATCAGGGATCATTTCAACATGATCTGCATAGACATGAATTCAGCAGGCCTTCGGGGATTTGGGTAGAATCCTTTCAGATGAATGGAATCAGAACTTTGGTTATCACACATTCCTAAAATCACGCCATGGTTGTTGGTTCAATTATACTTTTTAAAACACTCTTCAAACATAAAATGATAAAAGCTTCTTTAGCAATCTCTTTACCATTATGATAATGTGTTATGAATTTAATTCCAATGCATTCACACTGAAGGTATCTATTTTCACCCTCATTTAATACAGTATCCCTGGGAGAATTCATTCTGGGCAAGAGAATACAGACTCAGATAACAGCTTCAAAAACTATGGTACATGTAAAGCAATATTGTTAAATATGAAAAGGTTCATTATTTAGGAAACAAGGACATAATTATGTTTGCAATTCCTAAAATTCATTGGCTACAACTCTGTTAAAAGTCTCCAGGATGCTGAGGTACAGCAATGCCCTTCTTGTAGGTCTGGCAGCACCTCCACCATATGGAGATTATCTTCAGTGCAGTAACATGATGAACTCAAAGCCCATTAAAATGCAGCTGAAAGAACACAGGAAATCCTGGGCTTAGGAAAAGCTAGTACAAGAAAGATGTCATTTAATTTTATTGACATCTTAAAGACAATTACTGTCCTCTCAAATATCATGCTGTCATCTTTTTCTTTTAAATTAAGATATGACGTGCATTTAGGCATGCAGAATGGGAAAAATAGAAGGGGAAGGAACATGAAGCCTATGTTTTTAAGTGTAGTAGACAAGCATAAATTCACTGCAAAACAGTGTGTGCTGACAGAGTAATTAGGCCTAAATGATCTAATATTAAATTTGATGTCTATGGCACCTGCC
This sequence comes from Centrocercus urophasianus, assembly GCF_019232065.1. Taxonomy (NCBI): domain Eukaryota; kingdom Metazoa; phylum Chordata; class Aves; order Galliformes; family Phasianidae; genus Centrocercus; species Centrocercus urophasianus. Next base: position 5,917,340 of record NW_024884755.1, on the reverse strand, counting down.
ACGCACCAGATACTGACACGGCGAGTACAGGACTCCGTTTCACTGAGCTGGTTTTGAAGTGGCTTTCTAGACTTACTGAGAAGTAAGGCCACGCTGCTCTGTTGAAGCAATCAGTAAAACACACTGACTGCTGTCAGGCTTGCAAGACATGGACAAACATCAGTGAAAGTTGATCATTCACTCTCTAACACCACAGAGGGTATTTCATTATTTGTACACCTCTCTGGGGCACCTTCAGAAACAGAATTTCACAGTCAGCATCCCTGGGAAATATGAACTTCTGGATTTGACCTCATTTCACTGGAAATCTTTGCCTCGCTTTTTCTTCTGTTGTACATGGCCATGTGCTATGTTGAAGTACAATGTGAAAATCTTATGTTATCCACAGTGAACACACAGTGACATTTTTCATCTTGTGTACCACATCCTTCAAGCATACTTAGCTGCTAATTATCAGTACATATGTGAACAATAACACCAATTTAAAAATAGCAAGGTAAACAAAAGGAGTACTCCTTTTTGAATGGAAGTAATATGACAAACTTTAGTACTGTAGGTGTAGAGATAGCAAGACTAGGAAAAGGCAAGACTCACTGTTCTCATAACCTCTTCATACAGAATTCCTTTAATAAAATTGAATAAGATTGCATCCTTTCACTTGGTAAAAATTGGATGGAATTGTTTGAATATTATCCAAGAGTAACACTGGAGTAAAAAAAAAAAAAAAAAAAAAAGGTTTATGATCTCAGTGTTTTTTTAATTGGCAAGAAAAAGAGTGTTAGCTGTAAAGCACACACTGACAAGCAAAGAAATCTGATAGATGAGCCAAGTGATTTCACACCAAGAAAGAAGATACCAACATAAAGCAATCATTTAAGTCAAGAAATGTGCCAATCTCTAAATTAAGAAAAAGGGTTAGAAGAAATAAAAATGCTGGTAGGACTATGACATTAAAATAAAGATGCATGTGACAGCATTATTTGCAAAGTAAAATTTATATATAATTGCCTTAATGTCAAGCCTGCAATTCACAAAGGACTTTGAAAGTTGCCCAAGGCAATAATGAGGTCTATTTTGATATTCGAAGACCACAAAAGAGAAATTAAAGAGAAATACATAGACATCATTGAACAAAAAAAAAACCAAAACCAAAAAGGAACAGTATATTGCACAATTAGAGAAAAATTCTTAATAGAAACACATTCAGGAATGACCTCTACTCCATATCAAATGGAGCAACATTAGGCTTCTTAAGATGGTTAGAGGACTGAGCATCAGAAAAAAAGATTTACACAAATACTGAAGAATTATTGGAGGGGTAATTCATATAATCTATTTTTAGATAAAGATTTTTAGCACCTAAACTAGGATCTTGCAGATGCAGCACAGAGATGGACTCACAGAAGACAACTTAGCATCTCTTACATGTGCTTCCTCCTCCTGTTACTGTCTGTTAAGTAAGCAATGCCAGCTAGGCAGAAAAGCATTTCACCCTTCTCCCCTCAAACATGCTAAGTACACCTACTAAGTCAAACAAGATTTTTTGTAAGTTCTGAAAGTCTACAAATGGTTGATGATGTAGCTGATGGCTTGCAATTTGTTTTCACTCTCCTTGATTAAAAAAATGAAAATAAGAAGAACATCTATACTTAAAGCAGTTACACTCATGTCCAATGTAGTCTCTATTTTAAGTGCCAATAAGAATCTTTCAAAAGAATTGTAAAGTAAAATACATCCCACAGATCAGCAAAACTGCACTTTTGGCTGTGCTTGTTCTTGCATGGTAGTCATTACATAAACTGCAAATGCACTTCTACCATTTATTCTATTAAATGTTCTTCACACAAGGGACTGTACATGAAATACTCGCATTTTATAATGGAATTTTATTGCTGTGAGACTGAGAAAATGGGACACGTCTACTGAAATCGATAACTTCAGTAAATTGCAGGCACGTCACAACCAGTGTTAGACAATGGCAGCCATTCTGAACAGTCCCTAGCAATTGAAGAGTAGCACAGAATAAATATCCTAATGATGTGTGGGGATGTTTTTTTTGTTAAGTCTGTCAGGATTACACTCTTACTGGCATGTACATTATCTGAATTTACAAGTTAGTTCCGGTGAGGCTGAAATTTGAACAGTGCAGAACATTTTGGCCTTGACTCCAGGAAATAACAGAAACATTTTAGACTAAGACGACAAGAATCTCTGAAAATTTATTTTCATATTTCATGTCAAGACGGCCCTAACTGATTTGCTAGATCAGACTACTATAGCTCTTCAGGTGCTGTCACTCTTCCCTTTGGTCCACTGTTCACAACAGCAATTCTCTTCTCTGCATTCACGTCATGCAACTTGCCATACTCTAGGGTCACACTCTTGACCCCAGCTTCCTAATCACATAATTCTTTGCTGTAAAAACCTTATAAAAATGTCCTTGCCCACATTCAGACACATTTTGTATTGACTCTACTAACAACTTGGCTGTATCAGTTATCTGCTTTCACCTCCTCTGTGCCATTTTATCAGTTCTTTAAGGTTCCAAACAGTCAATCACATTCCATTGTTAAATGACATCTTCTAGACAAAGATTCCCTACAGTGTATTTAAATTTGATACAACCAAATATTAAACACACTACAAAGTATTTCATAATAGCAGAAGAATATAAACCTGATTTTATCTGATGATCTGTGAAGCTCCTTCCAACACAACACATGCTCCTTCTCTGCATAAGAACATTATTTTTTCCACAAAGCGTGCAGAAAAGTTTCTGTCGCTGTGTAACACAGCTTACATGAAATTGCACATCCTATGAAATACCAGACCAGCTTAACATAAGTAATGAATTGCTTTGCTACAAGCCTCTGATCTATGCAAAATTGGCTACTATGCAAAATTGGCTCTTTGGATGCAACTGCATTTGACCCAAAGTAGTATAAATGTTTTCATATAAGTTTCTTACCTTGTCTTGAAAATCTGGCTTCTAGTTAGCTTGTGGCAGGGAAAACAAAAAACTGGCAGCAGCTCTTCCTCAAGACAATGCCTTACCCAGGCAGATCCCATGGACTCAAAGCTGAACGGCCTTGTTAGCCAGCCCAAGGAAGGCAAGCTCAAATCAATCCACTGTCTGCAGACTGCACAGGCTATGCGAGGAGCCATAGGAACCCTTCCTCAGCACTATGGGATATGGACCTCAGAACTTCAGGCACAGGCCACCTGCAACAGATAAAAGGTAAGCCCAGAGTCATCCCTGTATTTTTACACTTCTGTGAACACAACAGCCAACTCCAAACAGCCCGAAAGCCTCTCTAACATTTTGGAAGCATGGGGAAATCCTGTGGTATGTGCTGAGAAATTCTGCCGGAGAGAACAGCGATGATTCAAAGAGTCAGGAAAGAGATCACGATTATTACTCCCTCAGGGTACAACAGATTAATAGGAGCTCATTTGAAAACAGACAAAACTGTGTGGGTGAAGCTGAGCCTCTCCTATGGACTCAGAACCTGCAAGAGACATGGCTGGTTCTTTAAGCAACAGCTGCAGTACAGTTTTATAGTGCACATTCAGTCTGTCTGTAAAAAGAGACGTTACAGATGAAGTAAAAAAAGACTTGTTCAAAATAATATTGATCAAATTGCCAGATCAGTGAACAGTGAAACAGGTATGTCTTCCTGTAGGTCTTTGTTACTGATTGACCGTAGAACCATTAGTGTGAATGTGCTTTCCTAATGGGTTAGCAGAATTGACTTCTGAATGACAATGTTTCTCCTCCAGGCTTATACAGCCCCAAAAGTGCAACTAATGAAGAAATTTTGCTGAATCTTAAAGGACAAAGGTCAAACAGAGGCAGATATATGCTCTCCCTGCCCTACAGTGTGAACTCACTTCTTTTTGCAAAGAGGAGAGTTTATTTTAAAATAATATTTTAATTGTGACAGTTAATTAAAAGGAAACTATAAACCTCGGTCAAAAAGCGCAGCAATCTATTCCCAAATGGGCTTCTGTACTTTGTTTCTGCTTTCTGGTGCATCAGCTACATGCACACTTTGCTTTGTATTTCACCAACAAAAGCTTAATAGCACTCTGGCAAGCAAGGTAGTGCTCCGAGAGGCTTAGCGAAGGACCTTTAAATGCAGGGAAGCAGATTAAAAGTTCAGTAAACAAGGTGAGGAACAGTAGTGATGAGGACTCAAAATGCCTCAGCAAAATGAGAAAGGTATAAAATTGACTTGGCTTAAAAGCATCCTTTTCAAATGGGATTCTCCAGCACAAAGCGCTCCCAGTCTCCTCCTAGGCTGTAAAATCTTCCCATTCTGCTTCCACACACACACTCAGTGTAAGGGAACAAAAGCAAGGTGGAACTACATGCAAAGACAAGAGGAACATGAATGCATGCCCCAGTGTGAGCAACTTCGGCCTGGCTGCAGGCACCACAGAACTCATGGGGTTCTTTGCTCCTGAGGATGCTTCCACACGTGCACAGTACTGCGTGTGTCAGCAGCCAGTGAATGCCTGCTCCACAACCATACAGTATTATGCTCATAATAGAGAAAAAAAAGACAATTTGGCTTAACAGCCAGCTGGCACTGCTGGAGGTTCCACAGGGTGTTTAATAACTTGGTTTTACAGAGCATCACAGGAGGAAGGCCTGCTGCCTGCCGAGGTTTGAAGTCAGTATTTCACTGTTAGAGACACGAAACCACTCTGGTCATTGGTGCTGACTGACTTCATGCCCAAGTTAACAATCATACCCAGCAAGTTAGCTGTCTCTTCTGATATGCCTGCCATTAAAATGGATACTGCAAATCTTTGTGCAGTTATATAGCAATAAATTTATCAGAAATCCTTACAAGTACTCAGATAATCTAAAAAGCAGCAAGTGCTTAGTCACTGCTGAGAGGCAGCAAATCTGAACTCCTGGAAGGGAGGAGTGCTGTCCAAAGAACTGCTCACCTGGGGAAACTGCTGGCATTTTGTACATTATTCTTTAAAACTTTATCTAATAAATGTAGTTCAGTTTAATAAACTGATAAATATTCCTGAATGAACATAACCAATGATTTTAATATCTGGCACTAAAACTTAGGAGTAGATAAGTGCAAAGATAACAGATGAAATTTTACCCTACCAGTGCAAGAGGGGGAAAAATCCTCCTGGCTTTTATCAGAATTTCCTCATGCAGCCTCAGCCACTGAATCCTTACCATGGATAAGGTAAAATAAATTGTTCAATGCTAATAGTGACCAAGGGGACACAGCATTAACAGAAAATATTCGAACACAGACTGCAAATAAACAGGTACTTTAATGAAAGACTTAAGAGACAAGTGAATGCTTTGTTTAACATTTTAAAAGCATATTTCATGGTGAGAAAGGACATGAAGCACGCACACACACCTCTGCTTCTTTGCCAGAGTGCTGCTCAAGCCATCCTGAATGGCAAAACCAAGCCACTACTATCTCTAAGTATGAATAAGTGGAAAAAAGCCTGTTACATGGGACGCTGGGGTAATAGCTTCCTCCCATGAAAATTGGAGGTGGACCATTAGTGACATATAACATCAAGAAGTACACTTCCAAGAAGTCATGTACCTAGAAAATTATTTCTGGACCTAGAGGTCCAGAATTCTACTAAAAGATCAGTCTATACAGCAGCAGATTTATTCCTGTAATCTCTTGGTGCCGACACACGGCACACCAAGCAGCCTACAACACTGTGCCCCAAGGCAGCCACAGCCCAAAGTCCTGGCCCAGAGATCTCCTGGCCATTTCCTAAGTATAAAACAAAAAATTTCTTCCCTACTTATGCATCTTCCAACAACCCTCCTTTTCTTCCTACGCTCCTCTATTACAACATATTCTTCTGCTTAAGGAAAAAAAAAATATCAGAACAAGCAAGTTAAGCTTATTCTTACTGGCAGATGTTTGTCCTTTCTTTGAAGACTTAGCTCTCAGGTGGCTACGAGGAGGATAGGCTTCTTTCTTCAATCCAAAATCAAGGAGTCTTTCCTCTTTTCATTCTCCTTTCAGCTCCCTGTCCAGACCACTTTCCTCTCACTGAGTTAAAAAGAGTAAATATTTTAGACTTATTACAATACCTTTCCTCCCCCAGAAGAGTTCCCAACAGGCTTTCCTAATTTGACTTCAAAGTTCCAAGCAGTTCCAACTGCCACTAAAATTAATGAGAAATGAGTGTGCTGCAACTTGAGGAATTAGGTCCATTCAGCATCACTCAAGTAACACCAAGTCACTGTTCTCAGTGTAGAAATGAAACCATTTTCAGGACAAAAACCAGAAGTGCAACATCCTTTTCCTTTCTTATTCTTCAAATTCAGCAAATCTCAGGCGGGAGGGAAAGGGGGAATTTTTGCCAGCTTTGAATATCTCTGAAATAGTTTCCAGTTTCTAAAACCCACCCAATGTGATGGTAAGGGAAAAAATGAAACAGCAACAAAAACCTAAAAAAAACAACCAAACAAACAAACAAAAAACTGCTTTGCAGTTTGAAATCACAGATACTGCATCTACTGGGCTGTCTCTGCAACAGGACAATGCATTACTCTACCAAAAATAAAGCACAATCCTAGAACTACAAGAATTCAAGAGATAACAAACATATCTCAAAATAAGAAAATAAGACAGCAACAACTCTCAGAGTAGACTCAACTTGTTCTTTTGATTGTTATTTCTGAAAGTACAAGAAAATCAGATGAAATACACTACGAAATAGATATTCTAATAATGTAAGAGGAAATTAAAAGCAGATATTAGAGGGCTGCATGATTCAGAAAATCAGGAGACTGCTACTGATAATTGCTATTTATAAGTACTCCCAGTGCTTTATCTTACATGAGTTATAGAGCAGACTCAAACTCTAGACCTTACTGCATGTTTTCTGTGTATGTAATAGTGGTGCATTTGTACCGTTGTACAAAAGGTTGTCAGCACTTCCACTATAAACCTTTTACTAGGGATTTTAAATTTTGTCATAAAACAGTGTGTCAGGATGAAAACTGGCACGGGCAGTTGCAGTCTATTAGCAGCACAAGTTAAATGCTGCAAATACAGTCACAGAAACACAGAAGCTAGAAGGGGCCTCTGAAGATCACCAGTTCCAACCTCCTTGCTCAGCAGGGTCAGCTAAAGCAGGCTGCCCAACTTGAATATCTTGAAGACTCCAAAATCTATCCAGGCAACTTGTTCCAGCATTTGATTACCTTTGCAGTAAAGATAACAACACTTTCATGCATATATATGTTATTAATTATTATATACCGTATATCATATTAAAAAAGAAGTTTCAAACCAGTAAGAATGAATACCGTTGTTAGCTTGCCATGATCCAACTATATTAAAAAGAATGCAACCTTGAATTCATTACTGCGGTATCTTTGTACTCATACAAAGACAACCAGCTAACTGCCCATAGAGTAGTAATGTTGCCATGCATTTAAACTAAGATGCTAACCCAGCCCCCATCTGAAAATATGACTCTCCTTAGTTCAGTAATTACTGATACATTTCTTGAAGGCCAAAGACAGTACAAAAGCTTACATGCCACATGTCTAATCACACTGATATCCTGGGCTGATATAACCTTGGTAACTGTACCCTCAACAAGTACCTTGGAAAAAATAGATGCCAGCTTTATTGATTTCATACAGGCTTAAGATGCTGGCAAAGAATCAGCTATGAAACTGTTCTTTGCTCTTCAGTCAATTCTCTCATCAGCAAAAGAGACAGAGCCTCCTTCCCAAACACAAAAGGTGACAAGTTTGCATTCTGCCTGCAAATCCAAAGAACACTTAATACAAGTTTTCCTGGTTGCTTTGTTAAAAGACCGATTCTGCTCACATACACACAGAAAGAAAGAAAATCCATATTGAGAAGGCTCTAATTAACAGATCTTTCTTCACCGCAGACAAGTACCCCGAGATGAAAAAACTCAGATTACCTGCTTCACACTGATAAAGAGCAGAAATGGAACCACCATCAGCTGTGGAAAGGCATTCCATTGTATTTAGGTAAACCACTAACTAACACACTTTTCATAACTCTTATCAAAATAAGAATTACAGCCTAAGATATTGGTATGTTGATCAAAAACCTTATAGGCCTTCGCAGGATCAATATTCTCTTCCTCTCTCTCTTTTCTTTAATAGCCAGGCTGATGTTTGCTCTTTAGCATCCTTAGTATTTAGTATTACATCAAAATCAATATCTTTTGCATCCTCCCCCACAAAGTCAGAGTTGAAAGCATTGGGACATTTGCTACTCTGCTCCCCATTACCTAAAATTAAACATCAATCACCACAAAAAGATAATGGGTTTTGTTTCTGAGTCAGAAACAGGCATTATTCTTACCTATTCACATGCTGAACTCTACCTGATCTAATTCCCAAATCTCAGTCTCCTCAGCCAAACACATACAAACACACCTCCAACCACCCAGGAAAGAAACATCAGAGAGCACCGCAAATTCAGGAGCTTGATCTGTAAGTCTCCCTCACTTTTAAGCACGCCTGCTTCAGTAGAGTACAGCATATTGCTAAGGCATACATGTCAGGAAACTCAACTAGTAGAACATTTCACTTGGTCACACAGTTTATTTTAAACAATATGCATAAGTTCTTTAAAGTTACTCAAAATACCTTTTCTTAAGTGAGAAGGGATTGAGAATTACTTTGGTTGATCTCAGCCCAACCATTTGATTTCCATGGTCCTGACAGACCTTTAAGTAAGGTACAGTTCCTACAAAAACCTTTCTTCCCCATGTTCCTTACTTAGTTTGGATAAAAAAAACATGCCTGCAATGTTGAATGTGTTGATAAAAGTTTTAGAGAAGTTGTGAAGTAGCTGTTCCAAGAACACAGAATTTTCACTGCAAGACAATTTTGGGTGAGCACACTCCATTTGAGACTAGATTAGTTTTTGTTTCAGATGTTTAGTTGTGCAGACCTCTGTAGGCTAGGTCAGAGAAGAGATGCATATAAACTCTCAGAGTTTGGAAATGCAAACTCAGACTTTCTTCAGGCTATATCTGTTCTCTAGCACAGATCCTAATAAAGTTTAATGTAATATAGTACTTTTTTCCAATTATTTATTGTCAAATCAGCATGTCTTCATAAGAAAATCCCCAATTCCTTTTAAATTACTGTTTATTTCAGATCCTCCTTTATCCATTTCTTCCTAGACCTACCTGTCCTTCAGCACTTTTGAAGTAAACTCCCCAGCAAATCCTATCTGTAATCTTTCGCATTGAGGTGCAGCCTTAGAGAGCACAAAACAGATTTCTTTTGGATGAAACATAACTGGAAGACTGCCACTAATGTACTTCAACTGCTAATCAATGCGTCATCTGTAGAACCAAAGCTTTTCTGAACTGCACTTAATGCAGGCACTGGGATCACTTAACTGCTCTGCTTTACAGCCCTGCTCTCACCACACTGCCCCAGATGAGGGCACAGTCTCACACAACATCCTCAGCGCTCTTCTGGCTCAGCCTTACCTTTTCCAGGGCCCTAAACAACGCTTTATGACTACAAGTAGGGCTGGCCAAGGGTCATGCTGCTATTTATTTCAAGTTCATTTTAGATAAAATACAGTATTTTTACTTCAATTATACTTAAATATAAGTATTTAAATATACTTCAGTATTTCATTTAAACACTGTTTCGGAAGAGAGAACTTATTTCCTTGATGACATTCAAATAAACTGTTAACATTAGGGCATTAAAACTTGGCTGGAGCCATTTATTAAGAAATTCAACACGGAGTTGTGGGTTGGGTTTTTTTGTTATTGTTTTTGATAAACTCAAAATTGTTCACAGAGGATGCAAAAATTATTCTTAAGCTTCTTACAAGTCTGCTAAGGTTTTCCTACTGCCCCACTCACCTGGCCACTCTACTGATCCTAAGTGAGAGCCCTCAGTTTAACTCTGTAGGTGCAAGTTTTCAAAGCATCTGTTGTTGTTTTCTACTGGGCCTGAATACCAGTTATTTATAAGTGCAGCTCTCCATCAGCCATGTATTCCCCTGTTCACAGTGTCTCATACTGTGGGACTGTGGGCAATGATCTACAAGCTGTGATTACAGATCCCTTGTATGCAGAGCTGAGCTATGGGAAGAATCTCGAGAGACAGAGATCTTGAAAATCTCTCTATAGGTCTCCCCCTCCCCAGAATCCTTGTCTTCAGCAGTCCACTATGCTTCTGTTTTCTGCTTCAGCACTTAGGGCTTCTGTTTTTGACTGCACTGCCTGCTTCCTTCCAACGGACCCAGCAAACCCCTTCCAAACCAGAAGCATAGAGACAGCAAAGCTGAGACAGAACAGCCTCACAGCTGTTTGTAACATTTCACAGAAATATTACATCGTAACACTTCATAGCTCAATGACAGCAACTAAAAGAAGGGCAAGTTTACCCCTTTCAGGCCTTACAATGACTCTCTCAACTGTATGACAACTGCTAACGCTGAACAGATGTCTCCCAAACACCGTGGAAAGAATATGGCATCATTGATATGCTGTTCTGATGGATTTCTGGAATGAAAGTCACTGTATAGCTGCATTCTGAAGACGTGTTTTCTGCATCATTAATGCAATACATAAGCTGTACAATTATACATCCATATGTCATCGCCCAATTTATCTAATAATATGTAAAAGTGTATTAGGATGGTTTCATTTGGTTGCTCTGCAAATGGTCTTTTGGGAGCGTATTTCACTAAAGCTTTTGTGTAGCACTAACAGGCAAAGCACAGGAAAAAACACTGGGCCCTTTCTCTAACTATCTCATCCCCAAAATGCCCCAAAATAAAAATGGTAGCATTACCAAACTCTGAATTTGCACACTTTCATAATAAAGAGACCTTTTCAAAGGGTGTGCTACAGCCCAGTATTCCCTTCCCGCACCAAGAGGAACCATTTTAGAACCAATTCCACTGCATTAGGTTATCGTGTGCCATGACATCTCAATCTGACCCACTTCTTCAGCTTTGATGGGGTTTGTTTACATGGGAAGAAATCTGATTGAAAGCAGCAGGAGATTACAGGAGATCTGCCTAACCAGAATATCTTTCCAACTTACAGTGAGTAATGAACACATACCGTTGGACACTGCTGCCTTGTGGACTGAGCACAGAGCCAACCAGTCCGGGTTCTGCCCCTTAAGGCAGAAAAGACAAAGGAAACAAGCAAACAAACACTGGATGATTTTTGAGAGGCCCAAGACACTGGTGGGGTCCATCCCCCCACAGTGGTTAACAGCAGCCAGGTAGCAGAGGATGCTGCGGTCTGACAGCCCTAAGCTCTATGCCAACTGCTGTCTGGGCAAACCCAGGTATGGCCCTCTACCTTCACCAGGCAGAGTGACACGTTCCAGAAAAGCAAAGGTGCCTTCACCTTTTTCCCCAGAAAGGCTGTGTTGGGAGTTTCCCATCCAGGACACATTCCTCCCAGTAGGTGACTGCAGAATATTTTGGCCTCCCTTGTTTTAAGGAGATGATTTTTCTGCATACAGTTCATTCTTATGACAAGAATGAATGGAAAGCACAAAAGGCTGTTAACTTTATACCACCATTTATGCACAAGATGCAACATATGATATATAGGAGAAAATTTGCTTGAAAAGGCAAAAGACATCTGATCTAGCACACAACAGTAAGTATAAGGAGATATGATAGTTCAATTACTGATACTATGCTAAAGCCTACTCAAGACTTACTGGTTAATTACCTCTGGGCTACACAAGTTGTTAGGCTGTCAGCAGCATATGTAGAAAGTGCATAGGTGGACATCTACAGGCTAAGAACGCCGTGCATTGGTGGGGCTATTTGCTACAATCCAGGTGCTAGATTATTATCTTCCACATAAAACAGACAAAAGAGCTGCATGGCCTGGAGCACACTATTGCTGGTAGATTTCAGGAGGACAAACCACACTTACTGGAGAATCACTGGAGGTGCTCCTGGAGAACAGTTAATCCTGGGGTAAGGGAACGGAAGAGCCTGAGCTCTTCTGCCCTGAGCTGCACAGAAATCCAGCTGAGACTAAGCACAAAAAGCAACATAGTAAAAAAAAATCATTTAAACTCAACTTGGCTTTGCAATCTCATGCTGCTCCTTTGAAGATATGCATTATGTATGACACTCTAGCTATAAGAATATTTTCCCTTTATTCAGTCCAGGAGCATCATCTCATGAGTATCTCTCTCATAGATAGCAGTCCTAAATATTCCTCCTATAATCCTAAATACTCCTCCTCTGTCTGCTGCTGCTTCCTTAAGTACTCAGTGTCCATGCTAGTCGTTACGGAACATGCTTGCTCAGACGTGGATATGCTTCCTTGCATACAGCCTTTTTCCAGCAACTGCACATCATTTCTCACTTGATTACTCCACATTTTTATACAGCCAAAGCACTATCTTGAGCTCTGGCCCCTGCTGCACTGAGCCTTTGGGGCCTACCTGCTCCCAAGCAGAAGCCCTGCAGCAGGGGCAGTTCCCTTGTTCACCCTAAGTCTAGTACACTGTTGTGTGCACACGTTCCTGAGCTAATGCACGTCCAGGAAAAGTGACATCTTCTCACTTAGAAGTCCATAAGAACAAGAAGATTAAAATCCAGCAAAAATGACCCTCTAGACAAATTGTCTGATCTGAAATATGTAAGCGTGAGAGTTTTTCAGCCAAAATTAAGAATCTAGTCTCCTTCCAAGAAAAACCTCTGTTATTTCTGCTGACAAAGTCTCAAATTCATCCCCTAGCAGCAGCCAAGCATACTTCAGCTTGACAAAAGTCAATTCAGCAGAAACAAATCTTACCAAATGGACACACAAGGTAATGTCAGCTATGGGAAGCACAGCTAGCTAAGCCCACGCCTTATCTTACAGACTTGTTCTTCAGCACTGGGCAATGAGGGTAATGCACAGCATTGCTAAGTGCATCACTTCTTAATGATCTTTGAGAAGTAAAAGAGAACCATGAATTTCTTCCTGAGCCATGTCTAAAATGGTGATGTCTGTGAACACCTGTAGCAGATTGAAAACATTTTGCTCTCTGCAGCATTTACTGAATTCTTTACTCCCTTCTAACAGACATCCAGTAGCAGCAATATTCTCCAATTACTGTTTCTGACCAATTATCAACAGTTTCAAAAGCAGTGACACTGTTTTATAAGTGCATTTCCTCATGATAGTACCAAACAAAATCTGCAGGCTTTTGTGCTTGCACACTATTCATGATTTGAGAATGGAATTGTCCAAGTCTGATATGACCGGTGATCATTTTTGCCATCACAGGTCAGTGTATTTTACTCATCTTTTAGGTCACCAAGTGCACTGGAAACATTCATATAAATTCAGACGAAAAGAGTGACTTTGTAACTCTGCAGGAAGAAGTTGAAGCTTTTTGTTCCTGCTTGTCAGGTCTCCAGAGTGGTTAGGATGAACCTCTATGATGATTTTAAATATTTCAAAATTTGCTTTTTTTAAAAAAAAAAAATTGTTATTATTAACACAACACATTTCTTTGTACTACTGTTCAACAAGGTTATACAGCAGTTTTGTTTGTTTTAAGAAAAAAAATGTACTAGCTACTTCAGCATAATTTTTTGGCACTAGCCTTCTAGTGGGGGTTAAAGATACAAATATTAAAATGCAAAGTTAAAATACAAGTCATTTTCACAAGCACTAATGAAAAAATAATCTACTTTCCTATTTTCTAGAATAATATTTACCATCTCTGACAGCGTCATTGCTGCATATATCAGAATTGTCTTTTAACAACTTGAAAGATCCACCTATTTTCCTGTGATTATTTTATCCCCAGTTTAGTTTGGAAGTGTAACAGCTGCTTTCTGAATTGCAGCATTTGTAGCGCAGCAGAGCATCCTGGGATTTATTGTTAATATTTTGATGATGGTTTACAGAGCATATTTGGATTTCCAGTGGTATTGTTTTGTTTGGTTCGACAGCTGGAAGCCCCAGGAACCTCAGGACGATATGCTCTGTCAGAAATCTCAGACAAGTCAATTCCAGATATTCACTAAATAACAGCAGTTCCTACTGTCACTCATGTTAGCCACTTAACTACATAGCAAAAGCATGGAATAGGTCAGCATGTGCTTGCAGGCAGCTGCACCCACTGCTGACTGCAGCAGTGTAGGACTGGAGGCCACAGTGCCAACCCTCAGGTATGAGCTCCAAGAGCACAGCAGGAAGTGCACTAGGTTGGGGAACCCAGCCTGCACTCTTTGGACGACATGAGCAGTTTAGAAGAACTCTGAATGCTTGTGTGCCTTTCCCATGTGCACCTTTACCTTAGCTCCAGCCCCACAGCTGCGTTAAGATAAACTGTTCTAAACCCATGAAGTTAGAATATAGCCCTAGAGTTACACAGATATCAGATTGAAAAGTTTCTTGTTAAAACTCTCATGGGGATGATAGCAAAGAAATATTTTGTGATTTGATGGCAAAAATGACATAATTCACATTTAAATAAAACCACAACAACAAACTACGAAAACCAGCAATCTTCACAGTCCTTTTCCACAACAAATAATATCATTCTCCCATTCTGTACTGTAGCACAAAGATGACATGCATCTATGTTAGCACCTAAATGCACATGAACATTTGCTGCCAGCGTTACCAAAGTAATGACTACGTAAACATTGCAGGTATTACCCAGCAGTGGCCTCTCAAAGATGCTTGGCATGGGCTGGGAAGTCACAGAACTGAAATTCTTGCCTCTTAAAAGGCAACAGGCATTAGGTATAAAACTGCATGCAGGAGATCTTCAGAAGCCAAGATTCATTTAGAGTAACACTAACCAACATATTAATTACTTACCAAATATTAATTGGCTTGGAATTTTGACACATACTCTACAAGTGAATAAGAACACAAGAGTTTCATTACAAATAATGTAATGCTCTTGTAAAATGAACTACTAAATTGCTTGAGCAACAAGCTTTGAAAACCAGAAGAAAAAGATGAATGGTGCAAAAGGATTTTTGATCAATGAGGTCAAGGGTATAAGAAATCTGGCAAACAGAGAATAGGAAACCCTAATAAACATGTTTGCTCCAAATGAAAATTGGGCAGTTCAGAATCAAGTTTATGATGACTCAAAAAGATGATCATTGAGAGAGGAAAGTACTTTTGAATTGCCAGAAGTGAATTTTACTGAGAAGATTAGGAATGCCTATTGTGAAACGTCCTGATACGAGCTCTACAGTTTGCTAAATAAAGGCATATTAACAATAACATCAGAAATGAACTACAAACACTCGTGAAAAACAGATGGGCACAGGCACTGTGGTAAGATTATGAATTCTCTTAACAAGATGATAAGACTATATTATCAATAACTGGATTCAAAGAACAACATGAAAAAGAGAGAAAAAAGAATTGCAGATAGGAGAGCAGAATATGAAGGCATATTCTTTCCACATAGATCAGCACTTTCCTGTACGTGGAAAAGGATTGGGGAAAACAAGATAAGAAATCTCCCCCCAGTCACAGCCCATCAGAGCTCAGGGCTGAGAGGAGAGCACGAGGCAGTGCTCGGCACAGGGCTCACTGGGAGCAGCACAACCACAGCTCTAGTGCTGCCCCTCTCACAGCCCAGCTGCAAATTGCCTGGTCGAGGTTCCATGCTGGAAGCTGTCACATTTCAAGCTCCTGTTGTGTTCAGGAAGAGTTAAGCCAATAACTTGTTGCCTCAGACAGCTTCACATCAGTGTAATGACAGCAAGTGGCAGGATACTAACTTTGGGGATATCAATTTTAATTACTTGCTCCACAACAGGATTGTTAGGTAACCTCAGGCAAGTCATTTAAGTTCAGGCTTTACAGCTTTGGTAACCTGAAAGAGGAGCCTGGATCAGGTAACTCTTCACACAGACAGCCCCATAACAAAGCCCCTACAAAGCCCACTGTTTTGTCTTCCAGGGTATTTCAGTGCACAGACTGATTGGATTTGCCACAGATGCAATTGGACAAATGCAAAAGCAGAGCCTTTATTTGATTGCAACAGTACTTGCCTTGCCTTGGGCTGAAATTATGGAAAATGTCTGAAAGAGATTTTAGCACACTTCTTCCCTACCTCTAGGTACAATCCTAATCAGAGAGAGAGTCCAAATCCAAAGCTGTGAACATATTGTCCTAGAAGATACTTGAATTTAATTAAAGTGCTTTCAAAGTTTTCTAATAAGTTTATCTGCACGGATTGAAAGGTGAGAGGTTAAGACACACTAAAATAATATCCTAAAGGAAAAAAACAAACAAAAACATACCATTAAGTGGCAATACACATCTTCTGCTCTCTGTGCCTCAATCTCCATTGACAAAATTGAATGCTGCCTTATCCATTGAAGAGACAGAATCTGATCTAGAATGACTGCAGTTATGAACTGCTATATAAGAATAACCCATGCATCATCATACACTTTTGGCTCAATTAGTGCTAACTATAGCTTTTGGGAAAAATCACAAATACTTTGGTAGACTTCTTCCAAAAGAATAGTCAAAGAGGAAAAAGATTTGCTCTTCATGAAAACAAATGGAACTTTCAAATGTTGATTTGGTTCAAATTATACCTCTTTGATCAAGCCAAATGGTAGTATTTCCATAACATCCTTTAAAAAAAGTCTACATTATAGATAGCACAGATGTTTATACAGTTGTGACTGCATAAATCTTGTTCACAGGTCCAAGTATTTGCAGTGTATCCTCAATCTTCTAAATAAAAAAAAAATCAGCTGTTTGAGAGCAGCTTGTTATATATGGAATAGTATTCTACAGCTAACTATAGTTCACAATTGAAAAGTTGTGCTTTCCTGGAATGATTATCAGATGTCATCAGGTGACACATTAGAAAAGCATTTCCCAATTTTTCCTAAAACATTTTCAGGAGCACAGAGAGATGATATTGCTTCTGAAACACACATCTCAGTGCTTCTGCCATTCTACCCATCTTGTAAGTACCTGCACCTTGCATGAGCTCTGGACAGCTAGGCTACAGTTTATTCTTTTCCATTCGCTGGGAGGTTTTCCTGGAGGCCGCTGTCTTTGCAGTTACTGTACAAGTCAAGGTTTCACTCTCAGTAACACATCCTGCTATAATTATGTTTAGTCTAGTGCTTTAAAAATAATTTATTTCATCGACTCTACACTTGGAGCCCAAAGCAGGGAGCTGAACGTTTTACTGAATGCCTGAGAGAACAGATTTGAAAGTCTCAAATTACATCTTCAAAAAACAACAAAAAAGTACTTCACTTCCAAAAGATGCCTTTTCCAAATATCATGTAACAGTCCCTAAATTAAGGATGCAATTTGTTGTTAAGGACCCCCCATTACACGTAAGTGTGATAAACCTTTGAGCGTTCCGTCCATCATATCCTCAGAACTCAGAGAGTAAAAACATTTATAAACTTCATAATTATGAAGTTAATACTGTTAATGAAGTTAATTTCTGGCAAGAAAGATCTGATGCTTCATGAAAGATGTCCTTTTTACTCTTGATGAGATCAATTTATCCAGATAGACAATGTAATTTAAAGGGCACAGAAAGAGAAAGTTATCACACATAAGTTACTAAGCAAAATTTAAATCAGAACTTTGATTGTAAGGCCAATCTGCTGCAGAAAGTGCAGTCTTCAGAGCTACTAAAATTATACAAGAAGTGTCATTCGGGCAAATCATTCCTACTGCTGAAAGATTCCATTGCTGGAACCATCTCCATTTAATCCAAGTTAATTGGTAAATTGTTTTGTATCACGAGTCATCTGAAATGCAGTCAGAGTTCTTGGGACTTCAGCAAGATGAAAACACAACAAAACCAACAGTTATACACGCTCTGAAGTTGCAAGGTTTAGTCTGACTCAGAAATAGTTTCATTTAAAAGCAATGACTTCATATTGCATCCCTTGCACCAAGAAAGGGCTTTTTTTTCTTTCTTTTTTTTTTTTCTTTTTTTTTTTCATGGATTATTCTTAATCTAGAAAGTTTCTCACTGACTGAGGCAGTGAGTGTTCTGAGTCAGTCCCCCTACAACAAAGGGCTGCCAAAACACTGCTGCCTTTTCCCTGCAGCAGCAGCAGCAAAGCTCCATCCATCATTGCACAGGTAATTCCAGCACTTCTGAACTTGGGAAATCAAGTCTCAAAACCTTAACCTTGATATAACTTCTATGCATTATGTCCTAGGCTAAAAGAAATGGAGGGGGAAAAAAATATATATCTGTTTCTTCTGCTCCCTCCAGAATTCTGTAATTCAGACTTGCATTAACATACCTTTCAAAGCTCAATAAGCAGTCACAGCAATAAGCTGTGACTTAAAGCTCGATAGCAGATACACAGCACAGAATTCTGTAAAGTAAGCAAAGGGACTTAAACATAGAAAATACCTGTAAACCTACTGGAAACCCATTAATACTAACAGCAGAGAAATCTGCAATGCAGTATTTCTGGTTTTGTCCCATTTCTGATGAGGCTTGTGCATCTCTCTGCAGCCAATCCCACCCAGGGCTTTCCAGCACTGTCTCTCTCTCAGATCCACACTCTGCTACAAGTGCTTACCAGTCTTCTCCAGAGCCTCACTGGCTCCCTGTTCCCATCAGTGCCCACACTGCTCTGGTTCTCCTCTTATTCCCACCATGAAGTTAGCTGGAAGCTCCTGTCCAGGCATCTGCAGCCTCAACAGATCATATTGTTGTATTACTTCTTTTGTTCTCTTGCTCAACTCCTTTTTTCCTTTTTTTTTGCTTAACCTTATTTCAGTAAGGACATCTCTGTTTTCACTTTAAGGTGCAGTGTAAATCCAAACCCTGAGCCCCAGGGAAAATGCACTGGGAGAGCTCTGCTTAGCCCATGCAAGCCCTGGGCTTGGGCTTGCTAGATAGGTGCAGAAGCCTCAGAAAATTTAATAGTCAATTTGATTAACTCATATGCACCAGGTAGATATGCCAAAGCTGGGAAAACTTTCACACAAATAGCAGAAAGAGCATTTCCTGCCCTCCCATCAAGCTTTCATCTCTTTTCTAAGATGACAGTATAGTTTATTAATGAAACATCTGCAATGAATCTTAACCAGGACAGAAATGAGTGCTTTTCATTCTTTGGAACAGCTGAATCTCTTTCATCCAAAATGTAAAATAATTTTTTTTTTGGATTGCCAAATACTCGGGAAAGAGACACAGTCGGAGTGACGTTAATTCTTTCAAGTGCTCAATTAATTCTTATTATATAAAGTTTGTAAGAAGTATTCTCCAAGATCTGCAGGTGCTCTGGTATTCTGTATTAAACAGCTCAGATACCGTTTCTCTCAGAAGTATCCAAAAACACACAAATAGGATTTTTACTTACAGAATAAAAAGATACATTCTACGTGACATTAGAACTATGTACTAGTACAGATCTTTATTGCTACAGTAATGAGTAAAGAAAGTGATATATATTTAACTCTGCTATCATTAAAGATTTAAGACTATTGCAATAATTTTCTGCTTCTCCTTCACTTTATTGAGCTTAGTCAGACTGATATATTGCTGTGTGCTTCATTCATTCCTGTTGATGGATGACATGAAGTACGCAGACAATGCCAGTGTCCAACTAAAAAGAGGAATTACAGAAAAGAGAAGGTAAGCAGTTGTAGATGAAGTGCTGATTAATAGATTACCCCCCTCCCCATCAAGTCTGAGCCCATATTTTAAACTGCCAACAGCACTGCAACTGAATCATAGAATGAATGAGTATTTCCGGAATCCAGAAAATACTGAAGAGCTGACATTTTTCCAAATTAATCCTTAACAGCTTCTTTTGAGATTTATTTCTTTCCCTGAGCTTCAGACAAAATTGGTAACGGTATGACCTGAGTTTCACGATTTCTAGTTGTGAGGGTATGAAGAACTTTTTAGATAAGAAATACTTTCTTGTCTTAGTTTTCACTGGAATACTTCAGACAGTATTGCTAACTTCAGTAACACTCATTCAAAAAGAAGGTAAGGTAGCAGGCCTGTTCTACTTTTGCTATATTGAATGCAGCTCTTCTAGATAATTAGAAAATAATCTTAGCTTAGGTAGCTACAAGAAGAGATGTAAAAGATAGTCTTGTAACTATGAACTTTTATGCAAATAGTTTACCTTACAGAAACTAAACTTTCGGAGTCAAGTAATCAATGGTGGAAGAGATGGACAATCTGAAAACAAACTATCCTGAAGACTGATCACAGAAGAGAAGAAAATACACATTTCTGGAGAGTCCTTCAAAGAGCAGAAGTTCAACTGTAAATACAATGCGTGTGGCTCAAATAGAATCACAGAATCGTAGGGGTTGGAAGGGACCTCTAGAGATCATTGAGACCAACCCCCCTGCCAAAGCAGGTTCCCTACACCAGGTCAAAATAGAGTTATATACTGTATGAAATCTTGCATGTTGACAGCTTCCAAGGAATACAAAATGGAGGAGTGAAGCAATTCAAAATGGAGGAGGAATTCAACCGAAGAACTCCATGATCAAGATTAATACCAAAAAATAATACTGCTTTCAGTGCAACAGTGGAATAACTTGATAGGAGAGTTGTCTATTTTCAACTACTTCAACAACTGTAAAAATTCTCTTATCTCCAGTTCTTCAAGCAAGTGAATTTATGCTAATTCAGACACTATCTGTGACAAACTCCATTTCAACTTTCCACACATGTCTTTAAAACATAACATTCACTTCTAAACGGAAAATAATGTTTTATCATCAGTTTACCAAGTGCTGATTCTTCTTTTGTTCTACTACACAGAAAAAAATCAAGCCCAGAGGAATGTTTTTCAGATGGATGTGAATTCCACTGGTTACTATTGAATTTTTTCTTTAAATAAATTGGCCCTCCTTTAGACATTTGCTTTCTGGTATGATAGATGATGATGCCATACAATGAAAACTCAGTTCATTTACATTTTAATTATTGCAGAATCATAACAACTTGCCATACTAGAGTACAGCATATCATACAGCACATTATCTATGCAACATGGCAAATAACTGTCCCTCAGTATCAATGTGAAGTCACGTAATATGTCTTAAATGCTTTATTCCAGGCAAATTATATCCTAAAGAATAGTAGAGGTAGGTTAACGGTATCACTGGCCTGTTGGTGACTGACAGGCTCAGAGCTCACGTGCCCATGAGAGAAAGAGGTGGCGTTGGCTGGCAGCTGTATTCTGGGTGGAACATGGGACATGACTCAAAGGGTAAAAAGGGTATTTTAAGTTCAGCAGACACTTGGTGATTTCTTTATGTTTTCAAAGGTCAGTTACACTGAGCTGGATCACTGATCTCTAACCAACTCTCTTTCAGTTACAGTCAGAAAAGGAACAGAGGGTAGGGAAGGCAGCAGGCATGCCAGGTCACAAAGATACAAAAACTGAAAAAAAAAGAGCCCACTAAAATACACAGACATTTAGAAAGCCCTTCTATGAGAGTGAGTCTAGTACAGCTTATTTCTGTTATTTACCTGGTGTGAGCTGGTGCTGACCTTTATCTCTCCTGGTATTACTAAGGCAGCAAAACTTCCAAGTGCTTCCCTGCCTTCCCCAAGGTACAGATTACACAGGCCTCTAAAGCCCAGATCAAAGCCAGCATCGACCGAGCTTCCCTGACATGTGCACCCAGGGAACCCATGTGAAAAACCAGGAACGTCCCAAGGAGGAGATCCAGAGAAGCACCTGCACTGATTTAAAATATCCCCGTGGTGGTCAGCTGGGTAAGCTCTCACTAATAATTACTACCAGGTCAAGCAGGACTTGCATTTTAATCACTAACGAGCTAAAACAATCACATGTGCTAAACACCTGAGAATAAAAAGCCTGTGAGCCTGAGTCAGGATAAATTAACATGTGTCACTTGCTAGCACTTCTCCATTTGCAAGTGAAAACCAGTTTTCCACCACAGTCAACAAACCCCACATATATTTACTCTTCTAACAAAATCAAGTTTCCACCTTACCTTAAGGTAGATGCACAGAAATATTGGCACAAAACTAATCTGTTTTTAATCAATACATTAAAAAAAAAATAATCTTAGAGAGCTTAAGTTCTTCCAAAACATGAACAACTTTCACAACCCCCCATAGTAAAATCTCATCCACAGGTCTTTTTTCAGAGCAAGACCAGCAGTGATGCCGTGTGCTCCTCAGTGCTGGAAATGCCATTACCATAAGGCAAGACAAAACAGAGCAATTCCTTTCTCTCCATTGCCTTTAAGGATTTCTAGCATTAAACTGCAAAAGAAATACAGGTCAACACAGAACATTTTTTTGGAGAAAAAGACAGGCATACAATATGCTGTAACAAGAAGAATAATGCTTCCTTTCTGTAGAAATTTAGACCAGGTCATCTGGCTAGTATAAAGTCTGTCGTGCTTCAGCCTTATACAGGATTTGCTATTAATAAATAAACATATAAAGGATCTCTGTTGTACTACATGTAAAAGTAAATGGAATCCTTGAGAAGTATCATGCACAAGGACTGATGTCAACTGGAGCTGCAGGAGTTCTTGGTTAGACTTGCAAGTCTCTTGCAAAATAAACAATTCCATGCTCGCAAACTCTCTAAATCCCTACATTCAGCCTCTGCAAACTTCTGTTGGCAATATTTTAAACAACTGTTTATCAAAAATTAAATCAAGAAAGAAAAAGATGCATGACTAATTGAAGAAGATATGTATTTATGATAGAAAAACATTATTTTTTAATCTTTAAAACTTAAACTCTTTGAAGAGTTGCTAAGTTGCTTCTTGAGCATGGTAGGGGAGTAAGAATAAGAGACAGCATGCTAATTCTCACCAAAGGACTAACCTTCCTGCCTTCTGAAGTCTACAGAGATGCATGGAAATCAGCTGGCAGGGACAAACCTGGTAGGAATTTGTGTCCTTTATCACTTGAGTGTTATCAAATCATGATTTGATTTTTTTCCAGTTAAAAGGTGAAGTTACATGATAAAAGAGGAGATAAACACACAGTCTAATATATTCTTCATTCACAGAAATAACACTGATAATTTGTAAAGCTAAGATCAATTTTAATGTCAGTCCAGTAACTCTTGGAGCCCTTTATTAGAGGCTTAATCATTGTGATGATATTGAAAATAGTTTACTGAGAACTCTGAGATAAAATGAGAGTGATTAAGCAGATGTCCTTGAAATTAAAACTGACTTTTCCTGTACAAAGAAATGCTCAGATCAAACACTGGATTTACTTCCACAATTTCAATGAGAGCTCTTCAATATCTACTAGCAGGAATCATAGGCACTTCCCTTTCTATCTCCGACTGCAGTGAATCTTAGACAAGGAAAAGAAATATGCATCAGTTTTTTCTGATGTAGCACTGCAGGCAGCACCGAGATGCTTGGCAGATACTTTTCCAGCACCGAGTTTTAACAAGGGACAAATGAGTGCCCGTGGCAGTTCCTTTGTTTTGCAGACTAAATCTCGAAAGGGCAGGATTGGAGCTTCCTCATTTGCCTCAGTCACTTGAGCACAGGAGGAGGACAGGCTTTATCCTGGCATCTGATTGTCTCCTGCTTCACTCTCCAGAAGACAGGCACAAAAAGGTGCCAGAAACCTGCAAGAACCTTGCTATTTCCCACCAAGCTATTTTGCAGGCCACAGCTTCCAGGCTTCTTTGAAAATCTGATGCCTGAGTTTTCTGAATTGTTTCTTCACGTGCAGATTTCTCACAATAAATCTTTCAGCAGTGAAAGGAAAATAAATGGTGTTTGTAACAGCAAACATTCACAAAGGTCCCAATCTCATTTTAAATGTAAAGAATGAGTGAAAGTTTTTGGTCTGACATTAATTACCACTTTACATCAATGAATGTTCTCACACTGCATACCTAAATCAAAATTGCAAACACCAGAAAGTGCCACAGTTCCACCAAGCACGTCATCCTACTGGCTCTCCCAGCAGAGGCCAGGACACAGCAGATTGCTGAGAAGAGCCAGCTTGTTGCCCACTGCCCCATTGCTTTGATGGAGGCAAGCGCTGTGCTGTGCTGGCACAAGACTGAATACTGCCTGCAATTTGAAAACACAGCATCTTGTTGAAGAGTCTGTTACAGGTGTGCTAACCAGTGGTCGCCTCTGCTTTCTTACCACATTCAGCAGATTTTACACTGGTAGGTAGCCTCATCTAGGCACATAGCAATCCCACAGGCAAACAGGCCTCTTTTTAAGGCAGATTTCCTAGTTTTGTCTATTTTACATGGAAAATGGTCTGGAGTGGATCTTACATTATGCAGTCATCAAAAGATATATTAGGTAACTTTCAGGTAACTTTGATATTTCACAGAATCACAGAATTGCAGGGGTTGGAAGGGACCTCCAGAGATCATCGAGTCCAACCCCCCTGCCAAAGCAGGTTCCCTACAGCAGGTCGCACAGGTCGGCATCCAGGCAGGTCTTGAACATCTCCAGAGAAGGAGACTCCACCACCTCCCTGGGCAGCCTGTTCCAGTGCTCCGTCACCTCACTGTAAAGAAGTTCTTGTGCATATTTGTGCGGAACTTCCTATGCTGCAGTTTCCAGCCGTTTCCCCTTGTCCTGTCTCCACTCACCACTGAAAAGAGTCTGGCCTCGCCATTCTGCCCCCCACACCTTAGATATTTATAGACCTGGATCAGGTCCCCTCTCAGTGTTCTTTTCTCAAGGCTGAACAGACCCAGTTCACTCAGCCTTTCCTCATAGGAGAGATGCTCCAGGCCCTTCATCATCTTTGTGGCCCTCCGCTGGACTCTTTCCAAGACATCCCTGTCTTTACTGTACTGGGGAGCCCAGAACTGGACGCAGTGCTCCAGATGAGGTCTCACCAGGGCAGAGTAGAGGGGGAGGATCACCTCCCTCGACCTGCTGGACACGCTCTTTTTAATGCACCCCAGTAAGCCATTGGCCCTCTTGGCCACAAGGGCACACTGCTGGCTCATGGCCAACCTGTCATCCACCAGGACACCCAGGTCCCTCTCCGCAGAGCTCCCCTCCAGCAGCTCATCCCCCAACCTGTTCTGGTGCATGGAATTATTCCTCCCCAGATGCAAGACTCTACACTTGCTTTTGTTAAACCTCATCCGGTTTTTTTTTTCCCAGCTCTCCAGCCTGTCCAGGACTCGCTGAATGGCATCACAGCCTTCAGGCGTGTCAGCCAATCCTCCCAACTTCATATCATCAGCACACTTGCTGAGGGTGGCCACTATCCCCTCATCAAGGTCATTGATGAAGGTGTTGAACAAGACCGGACCCAGCACAGACCCCTGAGGAACAGCGCTGCTTACAGGCCTCCAGCCAGACTCTGCACCGCCAACAACGACCCTCTGGGCTCTGCCAGTCAGCCAGTTCTCAGCCCACCTCACTGTCCACTCATCTATCCCACAACCACAGCCAAAAGCTTTTCTGAATATAAAAATAAACATTTCATACAAAAATTACATTTTAAATGAAGGATGTAAAAGATTTTTTTAAAATAACCTGCAGCAACTCTCCTTGGTCAATTCATGTCTTTTTCCTTCAGACTTCATTAACTATATGCAGGTAAAAATAATTAGAATTGTTTAATGCCTAGAAATAAAAACTGAAAGCAGAAAATACACTGGGAAACAGCTTAACAATAAGACAGGAAAAAAAAAAACATGCAGAAAGAACAAGGAAATTAGCAATTAATGCTAAAAGCAGCTGAATAAAGTCAAATGACCAAGTGACTTGTGCAGCCTGCAGGCCTATGGACTTCTAATGCTCTGGTTGAAGTTGAGAAGAAGAAAGCCTTCAGATAAGAAAAATAAAGTTTGTCAGGAAGAGCTGGATCTTCAGCAGAGGAAAACAGTAAGGGCTTGTTCACAGCAGGAGATAACCCAGCAGAAACATAGTTCCCCATTTCCTACACCTTTGCTATGTACTTATTCAACATTAGCTTAGCATGTAGAGAGCATAATTTGAAACAAAACCGAAAGACCACACTACAAAAAATTTGATTTGGATCTTTTTGGTGGAAAATAAATACTTAAAAATACTATTTCAACAAATTCCAATTTCCGTGGACAAAATGTACTTGCAATAAAAATAGGTATGTGGTTTTGGTCTACACAAACTAACAGCAGGAGGGATGAAATGTGCAGAAAACTTTCTGATGCAAAAGTAATTCATCTTCGATTTGTCTGGTACTAGCAAGAAAAAAAGACTCCCTAATTTACATTAAAATCACCAAGCCTATAAAACAAGGAGAATTTGTCCAGGACATTGCTTTCAGCCTTTTAAGAGCATTTATAGGGAGCATGAGGTCAGAGGAGGTCTCACAGTCCCTTTGGGCAGCGCAGTGAGGGCACCTGGAAGCACAGTGGGAGACGTGCAAGAGGCAGAGCAACCCGTGCCCTGCCCCTAAGCACAGCGCAGCTCTGCTGGGTAGCTCTTGTACGGACAGGTGTATTAACCAAAACCACATGGTATGACAGGAATATTGGCCACATATCCACACATCTTAATTCCAATTGAGAAACTGAGGAAGAAACCCTTAAGGTTTACTATTCCCCCACATTTTAAGATAGAAAGCCATTCCATCCCACTGCAAAAGGTTCAACCAGAGACTATGCAACTCTTCACAAATACAACAGAGAAGTAGTTGCTGTCACCAAAATAAGACAGAAGTTTCAGAAGAAATACATACACACACAGTAAAAATGCACATAAACAAACTGGAGAACTTATTGCTGTAATAAACAGATATGCTCAGTATGTTTATTCTTATCTTTTTATGTTGTTTTGTTTTTAATTGTAAACAGTGAAAAAAGTTCTGTAAAATAAGTACAGCCAGTCCTACAAAGCAATTTATAGGAACACTACAGTTTTATAGTATTACAATAATGCAACAGATGAAAAACTAAGGGTTTTATTTATTTCCCAGTAACCATATACTCCTAAAACCTTGCAAGTGTTCTGTACTGAAGCATCGAACCAAGTAGTTTGAGCAACTTATTTCATTCAGAGTACACTGCTAAATATACTCAGAAAAACTGCTGAGTGAAAACTGACCGCTATTTAAACTTTTCACTTTAATAAATGAGCATTTTTTAAATAAACGTTTGATTTACATTTGCAAGCAGCTTTAGCAAAAACAAGCAAACAAACAAAACAAAACAACAAAACTGAATTAGTGTCTAACAGTCTGGGGGAGAATACTAAAGCCGGGCTTCTCATCTCCATTAGGAACTGAACATTGGTTCCATCCTAAACAAAAATCAGTGTCGTGGAAAGATGATCTTGCACTGGAAATAAGCAGTAATAATCGAGTAGTGACTCCTTTGTTAAGGAATCTCAATAAAAAAGTCTTTGAAATGATCAATTCCATTAAAAGCTTTAACGAGATTACCAAATTTAATTACTTTTCCGTGCTGCATTAATTTATAAAGGGTGGGTCCTCAATCTGAACATGTAGTGGTTTCTAGAAATAGCAAACGGCATTTGAAAGGAAGCAGAATGGTCTTTTTTTCTTTTCTTTTTTTTCTTTCTCAATTGAAATAATGTAGTACCACTATGAACCCTTTGGGAAAGGTGTCTAGGAGCACTTCTGTGCCCCACAAGGCTGACAGTTTCCAAAGTGTCTGTTGTAATTTCCATATGCTCAAAGACCTTCAGAATGTTCCCTTCTGCTTGTTAACCACACCAAATGAATGAACAAGGGTACATTTATGCTGTTTCAGTTTTTCCAATGCGATTTTACAAATTACGCCACTAGAAAAGATAAGTAGATGTCATTTTTAATACATAGCAAGATGCATTCCTAACTAGATTAAGCAGCTGCTAACACTGTTTTTCTGCACAGAAAGAACAAATGTCTAACTAACCAGACCTTAAAAGAAGCAGCAATCCCATTTGGTGCATGCTGTATGCATCTGATGTTATTCCACAACAGCATTCAGGAACAAAGAAAAAAAAAAGAGCTAGATAAGGGAATTTCTTTGTAGCAGTACTCCAGACATGCAACAGTCACAGATGCATAAGAGTTATCAGGAAGTTAAAAAGTCTTTAAGAAGTAAGAATAAAGGTACAACTTGATTCAACTCTAGTGCCAGCTTTTTTCAATCTAAGAGTGCAATTAGAAAAAAAAAAAAAAAAAAAGCAAAACAACCCGCAGCAGCAAAAAAACAGGTACATGCAAGAGTTGAAAAGTCTCTTCTAAAACAAACAACTTTATTTCTTGAGATTTTTTTTTTTTTTCCATAACCCCTGTTCTTAATTTTCCAGCAAGACATAATTTTGCTGAAATACAGAGTTGAATTGAACCACAGCTGTTCCAGGAAATGTAATGACAGTAGCAACAATGTCTGTCTGACACACAGCACCAAAAGCTGGGAACGAAACTTGGAGGAAGCTGCTAAACAGCAGTTACATCCTGTAGGGCTCAGTTCTTACTTAGACGATTCTACCAAGCTAAAAGTAATAAAATAATCATAATAAAATTTCAAGCAACAGGATTCTATAGTAATGAAATATGTTATATTAGCCAACACAAGAAATACTCAAAGGATTTTGTGAATGAGCCTGTTTCTACAGCTTTTCAAAGCATTAGCTTTCTTTAACATTAACACAGTTATGATTCTCAGTGGTGGTTAAAATAATTGATAGCCAGGAATTCATTTCTTATCAAATGATGCAAGACAATCCCCTTCACATCGTGCTGAGAGCATGCCTGCTTAGAAGGGAGCACTGAGGCCCCTCAGCATCTGATTCCCTCTCCTCACACGGCCACACTGAGTGCTGCACTCAATGCTGCCCTGATGGGTGCACACAGCATTCCAGGCAGTGTCCCTCTATTAAAGTAACTCCGGTAACCACGTAAGGCCTTCTAAAAATCTTACCATCTAGCTAGCAGATGGCTTTGTTTATAAAACTATGTGAGGGAATCATGAATAAGCTTTCTCACCTTGCCCAAATGATCTTTCTCTGCAAGGTGTATCAGAAAGTTACTTCCATTGCAGTAATTTCAAAAACCTAACTATAAACAACTATTAAGAGCTGCAAATGAAAAGGCTAATCAACAGTGATCCCGAAGTTATGCTCCTGCATAATAGGATTCTGTTTTGGATCACTGCAGGAAATTTGTTATTTCAGTAATGAAGTATAGGCTAGTTGGAGCATAATAGCTAATTAGACAGCTGAACTTAATTAAATTGCTTTGTTTCTAGTACAAAGATCCCTGCATTTGTACACATCCAAGCTCTCCCACAAGCACCATTCCTTTCACCTCTATCCCAGGATGGGCAGCAGTTGCCACATTTCAACCAAGAACACAGTAATCCAGAATCAGTGTTATAAAACAGCAAATCCTGCTAGAAGACATTAAGGTACATCTGTCCAGTTGAGATCCTCTTACAGCACGACATTCATTACTGCAAGAAGAGGGTGCTTAGCAGAAAGTGGATCAGGGCCTTACACAAAGATCCATGGATGAAACTTGGGCTAAGAAAGTAAAGTACTGCATATTTTCTTGTTTACAACTTTAAAAATGGTTGCTATCTAGTAGCTATACAGAACTATTCTAGACCTTTCCAAACCAGAAAATCATTAGAAATCCTACAATAAATTCTTGAATTGTAATTGATAAGGTTAAATCCTCACTACAAAGAAAAACAGTAAATTTTCCACACAAAGCGTTGTCTATAATTTTAGTTTTAAATCACTTTCTCAGCAACCCAGGGCCGATTTGTTACAGGCACTCACACGCAGTTCGCTGCCATCCGCACCTCACAGCCCGTGCAGGGCATGGAGCGGCTCCCCCTCCTCCTTGCTCTCAGGGCAGCATCAGCAGCCACATGCTCTGGTCTCATTATTTCAAAATCTTCATTACTTTTAAACGTGTGGCACCAAATCCAAGTTCCAAAACATTATGAAACATAAATAATCAAAGCTAAATGTCAGCTGTCAACATAAAAAAAAAAAAAAAACCCTGCACAGGGCTCATTTAATGGAGAAAGGAACTGAAAAGCTGATTCATGAGCTACCTTTGTTTTCCACGGCTACAAACCAGCACAGCACGCACCAGCACCGTGCTGAGCCCAGACATGAGATGGGAGAGAGAAACGAGGCAGGAGCATGCTGCTTGCACCTCTCCCACATCACGTTCCCAGCAGCGCTACTGGGACCAGTGCCAGGCAGCAGTGGTCGACAGCAGCTTTCCTCGTCTATTCCCCATTCCCGGGCTCAGAACAGGCCTCCCAGCTGCTGGTGTGAACCAGCAGCTCTGTGCACCGGTTTGGTTTGGCACAAAATGAAAGATGAAGTTTAAAAGAAGCTTTGTAGTCTTTTTCTCAAGCGAAGATGAAAACAATCACGACAAAGTAAACAGAAAAACGGAGAAAATACTGAAAATAATGAAAAGACCCGTGCTCCTTCCCTTGTCCCTGTACTGCATTCCCACTAGCTATCAGAAGCTGTTTCCTTCTCTCACAGAACATTTGTAGATTCACTACACAGCACTCTCCTCCATCTGGCAGCAGTGAGGGGCAGTGGCAGCCCCAGCACTGCTGAACTCCCCCCAACAGAATGCTCGTTAGACGGGCACCAGCGGCCCAACTGCAGCCAGAGCAGGCACTGGCCAAGTGGCTCCTTCATTTGCAAAAGCACAGATGAGGGCAGGTCAGGAACATTCTTTAGGCTGCAAAACCTTCAGCAAGATTTCCACTTTCTCATCTTTCAGCTGGCTGTCCATATTCACCTCATGAAATAAAGGCTGTGGAAACTTAACAGTGCTTAAGTTCATCTGTGTGACGTGGACAACAAGAGGTCTCAAATTCATTTCCTTTATGGTTTCTTCCTCTGTCTGTACACAGAGACAGTCTGAGTATAAGAGCTGTATACAGACAGTGAGGAGAAGCACCATGAGGAATTCCAGCCCCAGGTGTGTGCCATGTGCCTCCCAGCAGCCGGCTGAGGCGAGTGCCTTCTCTTCCCTTGGCATGGGATTATAGAAATAACTTTTCTGCAGCAGTGCATTCTACTCTGCACCTTAGAATTTTCTTATAGACATTCAATTCCTGATCATCACCTTGGATATTTCTGAGCCCAGGATTGTTATTATAGATGCATGACAAATCTATTAAGCTATAAGTAGCGTCTATAAAATAAGCAACAGTCAAACACTCTTGAGAAGAAAAGCTTTCACAGATATTTTTGTGACAGAAGTGCTGCTCCTGCATGCTGCACAAGTGGGACTGGCTGGCGATGCTGGGAGTGCCCTGTGCAGCGGTGCACTGTGCCACGTGCACATCCACAGAAACACTGCAACAGCAGGACCAAACATGAACATGGTTTGAGCGAAGTGACTGGAAGATGGGGCTAGTTTCTGCATGACAGCTATATCAACACTTGTGCCTCACTGATCCATCTTCCAAGGCCTTTTAACAGCACACAGTAAGTTAGGGAGTAAAATTGTTGTATATTTGTTTAGTCTGAGTATTTTACTCCTATTTCATTGCTCCTTACTTCCTACAACTTCAGCAGACCATATCTGGAATTCCTCTCAGGAATTTCTGTTCCTTTGCTTCACTATCACTAAAAATTTTTTATTGCTGTTGCTATTAAGGAAACAGAAGTGAGCCACAGACACTCCTACAGGGTATTCTGTGCCACTGAAAGATGCATAGCACAGAGAAAGCCCTCCAACTTAAGAAAGCAGACTATAAATTCAGACTTCCATGCTCCCTGCCATCAGAACATTACCAAGCAGCCAGGCCACACAGAGACGGGGGCAGAAACACACATTAATTTATTTTCTAGATAATTAAGTGAAACCTTTGTGTAATTTTGACTTCTAGCATAATAAATCATCCATCATTCTTATCCTAGGAAAATGAACATTGAAAAAGTCTTCCAAGGTTGCATAATGACAACAAAAATTCTTATTTCTATAAACTCCACTACTGTGTTTCTGTATAGCACTATGTTCTAGTTATGCTGCAATATCTGTATCTGCACTATTTGTCATTTCTTCACCTTCAGATACTGTTATATCTGCCTGAAAAGAAACCAACTTTTAACTTCATTTCTTCAGCACCTGTCCCACTGCATATGAATTAAAAAATTTCTAAAAATTTCAATTTATTACAATGCTGCTAAAATGATGTCTGCTGATCTCACAAAAAACAATAATGGGGAGATACTAAGAGAGGAGAACTGAACCTCAAAAATGAAACAGCAAACATACAGCAAATAAACCTAGCAGCTTTGATGTTTGATGTGCTAAACGTATTCTTATATGCATTCATTGCAATTAACTCTAAAGCATTCTTAATCACGTCCAGCTTTGGGCTAACAAAACATGAGAGGAAAAATTACAGCCCAGGGGAACATCGGAAGAAAGGAACTTCAGGTTTACTTTATCAGCACAATTTGGCCCTCTTCAGAGTTGTTGCATTGATCATTTTTGCATCTTGTATTTTCTGTCTTGCTCAACTCCAAAGGTAGCAGTGAAACAAATTCTGTCTTGCTTACAGATGACCACTAAAGCATTCTGAATGATTCAATGCACCAAACCATGAGTTTACCAAACATTATGGTTTCTTAACAGTCTATGTTTTCTGCTTTCAACTTCCGTGATTTCTTTTTCAGTTCCCAATTGAAGCTGCATTCTATTAATATGTAATATTGAGTAATATACACTGAAAAAAAAAAAAGAAAAAAAAGTGGGGAAAAAATGGAAGGAGCAGAAGGAAAAAAAAAGGGGGGGAGGGAAGGGGAAGTCTTTTCAACACCTTTTATCCATCTCAAGTTCCAAAGATATGAACCGAAGATCTAGAATGCTAAAAAGTATGCCATTTCTGAAACTGTTGTAGAGCCAACTCCGTAGGAACAGTGAATTTAACATCTACAGAGGAGGCATTGGTACATACTGAACAGAAGCACCTAAAAAGTGCAGAGGTCTCAAAAACTTCACATTATTCAAGTTTTACAGGGGGGAAAGTGTGAAGTGGAATTGAATCCTACTGTAATCCCCCACTCTTAGGTGCCTATGGCTTTAATAAAATATAAATATATCTCTCTCCTCCTAAGATGTTTCCCCAGAAAGTAAAGAGAGACAGCCATATACTGAGAAATTAATCTCCTACTGAATGGTCGATCTTATCCACAGTGTTGATTTCAAGGACTGCTGGCAAACATTTATAGGTATTCGTGCCTTGTTATTAGGCATGCTTTCTTTTGGATATATTGGAAACACATTTGCACTGTTCTCTGTGCCTGGAGCACAAATAATTGATTCTGATTTACTACTGTTGTTGGTGGGGTTCTACTTTTTATGAAATGTTTATGCATTATATGTAAGCTCTCTTTCTCCTTACTTCAAACCTGATTCTGCTTCGCCCGCCCAGGTAAGAGATCCTTACTATTCCGAGGAAGATAGGCTGCCAAATTCTGTTTTCCTATTCAGTGCATTAATCATGATTCAATCCTGGTTACGTCCCATGCAAATTGCCATTTGTGAACTGAATCATTTTCCAGGGTTATGTACAAAGCATTCAATATTTATTAACAAAGACATGACAGTTATTACATTGGTGGACTTTGGCCCTGGAAAATCTCAACCACAATAGCCAACCTAATTGATTTTCAGGCACGGGGCTTTACATGCTGTCTGTGTTTAAAAAATGGAAAGCATGTTCTCTGTGCCACTGTCATTTACATTGGCAAGCCCATTATCCCTCAATAAAAGAGTTTGACACCACTGTGGATGAACACCTGTATTCTATTTAGAGCAGTCTACTTCATTTTCACAAAGCATTAGTGGAGTCATGCATCTCTGAGCACTCATTTGGAGGTCCTTATTAATGCAGATTCGTTTATTAAAAGAAAGAAGCTGGATTCGTGGAAACGGTGTCCTACACATAACTCCCAGACAGAATCCTGAGGCTTCTGGCAAAGCTCAGATCCAACATTTGCAGGGAAATCTTCTTAAAGGAGGCTCTTCAGATTGAACACATTAAAAAAAAAAATATTTTCTCCATCTATTTTTTCTACTACATCTCTTACGTCATTATACTCCCATAATTCGATTAGTAAGACATAATTAGGAAGGCTCTGTATGCTAGAAGAAATATTTAAGAGCTAATACTCAGCTGGAAAAGAGATAGCTATTAAAGTAGCTTCTCTGTTACTCCACTGTGTCACAATTAAATAGAAAAAATAACATATAAAATGCAAAAAAAGTGGCACCAGATTTGCACCTGTCAGAATACTGTCAGTGTTGTAACGAAGAAGAAGTACACTCACCAGTTCTAAAGATTACAGCCTGTGAAAATACAACTTAAAAAAAGACAGAAACAACAGCAGGATCAAGCTCTGAGCAGATTGAACAAATTTGATATTCTATCTATAGGAAGCCAGGCAAATTAGCCATATTTGTATGTTTATTTGCTCTAGAAAACTGCAAAGAAGTTACCTAACAGCTTTCCAAAAAGGCCAGTAGTTTTTCAGCAAACATTTCAGTGCTAACATGGACCTTGCTTCCCCTTGCATACAAACAGCTTCCCAAATCCAACTCCGCTAAGATACGTTTGGTGTATTGCACATATCTCCTTAAATCCACCGGGCTTTTAAATTGTTAACTGCTTTTTCTCTTCCTCTTCAGACTCCAAATAGAGCACAGCAGTGACACTGCACTGCACGTACCATAGCAGTGTAACAGCATTCTGTGCAAGTCCACAGGTACAGCCCAGGCTGCAGGAATGATGAGCTCAGAGGTGGTACAGGATTATGAGCCCATGTGCGAGCAATGGGGTACTCACAGAAGCATCCCTGTAAATAATTCTATAAATGACAGACCACTTTGGTTTCAGAAACAGTACTTTCCACTCTATTATGTGCTAAATAATTCTATCAGTATGAACAATAGACTAAGAAACTGTTTCTAACATGTAATATAAATAATAATTGTTGTATGCAGATAGAATTGAGATAGGTTTAATAATGTCATTAAGGTAAGCCAGAGTGCTCTTTCCTTGATGGAGAAAAACAAATTAAATGTAAGGGTTAGCACTAGGTGCAGCATATAAGCTGGCAAAATGTAAAGCTGAACAATACCAGTAGGGCCACTTACAGTATCTGTTGATGTTCATTAGTTCTTCTACGGCAAGAATCAGTTCTAAAAGATGTACAATGAGTTCAGTGTACTATTGGTCGTGGTTTACACACAGATGAATATTAAACTAATCTTAACAGTTATTCAGACCATTTCAGGGGACAGATTGACTTCTGAAAGGGAAACAAACTGAAAGCCAGGCTCCTTTTTCCAGTGTCTTGTTGAGATTCCCGAAAGATACTATTGGAATTTTGGGATCTGAATACATAATATTTAAAACACGGATCAAGTGGTCAGCATACTGGAGTCATGTTTTTCTCATGTACATACTGCAAAGTAAAATAAAACCATCTTTGTAAAGATAACTTCTCCTATGCCACAAAGAAGGTAATGTTAGTTTGTCAAAAAAGCGCCTTGCTCTATCTGTACTTCTTACTGCATTTAGATGCACAAAAGTCAAGTGCATGGCTTAAGCAAGAACAGATATGCAAGAACTGCTTAAAAAGGCACTAGTATGATCACAAAGCCTGACTTACCTTTTTTTTTTTTTAACAACTTACATGTGAATCAGTATGCATATAAGTGTATTGGGGCAGAGAGGAAAGCAATACTGCGCTTGCATATAAAATATTTTTCCCCAGACACATTATTCTGGACTGCACCAACAGTGGCTGATCATGTCTCTAATAAAATAAGGCAAAAAGAGAATAGCATTAATGGATTTCCCCAAATAAGATAGTGGGAAGAAAAAAAAAAAAAAGAAGGAAAAAACTATGCACAAAATATTAATATTGGCCAACGTTGTTTCTATTAAAGATTTTTGCAAGTCCTGCTGCTTAAAATGCACAAAAGTAAGGTCATTAGGGAATATTTACTGCTTTCTATGATGTGATTTTTGCAATACATCATTCTTGCCTGAAACAATCACTTCTAGCTGAAGCTGCTCCTTATATGGCCAAGCAATTCATTATATGCTGCTAAAACATTACACAGCCTCCATCGAGAAAGTCTGTGGCAGTTTCCCTGCACCTGATACACAGAGGTTATACTGACATTGCACAAAAGTTATACCCATATTTTAAATGGCAAGAGAGATGGTCATGAGGTTCAACCTCTGGGTTTTGTTTACCTACAAGGTATTTGGGACATCTCCACTCCATGCCACAAATCACAGTCATCCAGTCAGTTCCGAGTGCAGGACTCAGCTGGCTCCACACATTGGCCAGCAGAACATTGGTGGCTAGCAGTTTCCTCAGAGTGCTTCCTGTAGGATCAGGAAACCCAAGACTAAAAAAATGTATGCCTGAATGCTGCAGCTCTTTGCTTGCTACAGTAGGGTGCAAGGTAACATAGCTATTTCATATTATTATATTTGTTATGATTTTTAGCTTTGATGAGCTTTCAGGTTCCTGAAGAGCAAGGTCCTGTCTCACAGCCCAGCAAACATCTCTATTAGTCTGCCTGCAGTTCTCTAGGGGCTTAGAGTCTTTTGGACTACAGATGCCCACTACTGTCAACAGTATTCATTCTTCATTGCCTTTTACTTTCCAGATGCAGTGTAGTGGCATTAAGTCTGACAGCTCTGCACATTGTTGTGTTATTACTGCACAGCCCAACAGTGCTGCTGTAGTTTGAGGTCTGTTGGTATTACTTATCTGCCCCTTGAAAGCTGCTGTTTACAATAACTTTGTCATTTAAAATTGCAGAAAGTTAAAGCTAAAAATAGAAATTGTCATTTCTCCCCCATACTTTAAAATAAAGGAAGCTCCCAACCAAAACAACAGGTTCTGTTGCAGCTTGACAATACGTCAGTGCCTGAAATGTTTCCTAGGTACTTTCAGATGCTGCTCTGCCCACTCTAGTGGACAGAAACATCCCTGCGAATGTCAGGTCTGCCTCCTTAAACTGCACTTCTCTCAAGAACCTCTGAAGGCAGTTCAAAGGTTACTTCTGCAGTTTACAGGCCTACACAAACACAATTTCTGATTTGGTCAAATATACTTCCCTGAAAGTCTATTTTTGTGCAGTTTGACAAGATATACAACTAAAAAAAGCAATGAAAAAACAAAAACAACCAACCAAAACCCAACAAAAAGTGAGCTGGGGATTACAGTATCATGTCGGAGTACTATTTCTTCAACTCCTTCTCTAGACAAGTTTTCTTATATTTTTCACCCCCATCTTTTGTTTTAAGGAGGTACAAGCAATTCCCCATGCAGCATTGAGTTCCTTTAATTGCTAGAAAGCCCATTGTAAGCAGCAAACCTAACAACAGAAATCAGACAATAATCCTCAGGGCGCTTATGTTTCCTCTGGTTTCTTTACGTGCCCCTGGAAGCAGCAGACTTCCTCAGCACTGGAAGCAGACTGCAAGTCCCTTAACTCCAGTCCTATCTGCCAAAAGGTCCCAAGGACCAGGGTAGCTGATAGTTCACAAGTGAGGTGCCACCACAGCATCTGAGAATAATGGCATAAAAATGCCCTGAATTTTTCCTGACTCCTCAGATCTGCCCAAAGGTAAGGTTGACACAATTACAGGAAAAATCTTCACGGGTCAGACAGGCACAGATACACAGCCACACACAGGTGGATGTTTAGAGACTATGTACAACTAAGGATTACTCTGCATAAACTTAGCAAGTCAAAAATTCTTCAAGGAATCATTTCCAACAGCTCCATCATGAGACTTTTGGGAGCCCACGTTCAGACAGATATAAAACATATTTAAGATTAAGAACTTCACACATTCTCACCGGGTGTTAGTTTTCAAAGTAGCACTCTAAGCCATAGGAAAAATGAAAATAAAAGGTAACCATATTTGCATGAGAAGATCAGATAAACTGAAGATTTTAACACATAATTACCTTTCCTGAAGAACAGTTGCACATAGATAATGTCTAATTGGTGCCTACTGCATTCTTAAAGTATGAAGGAGATAAAATGGCCACGCAAAATTTGGCTTCTCATTAAAATTGAAATTCAACAGGTGAAAAAATTGGAAATGAAGCTATAGACCAGAAAGTGATACCTTGCAATAAAGGCAGGGAGGGGGTGGTGGTGGGAAAAAAAATAAAAAATGAAATCTTTAGAAGGCTCTTAATCGATCTTAAAATGACACAGAAATAGTCGCAAAGCACATAACGTGAGGCCAAGGAGAAACAATCAATTGAGAGCTGTGGACAAGTATGGCAAATGGGAGAACTCCAGAGTTAGGAGAAAGTGAATTGCTGGTCGGCAGACTGCTGCAGAAGCCATAGTTAATAACCAAATTAAACATCCAAACCGAGCACCTAATGAAAACAGCTGTTATGGTTTTAAGGCTTTTTTTTCCCCAGCTGCTACTACCTGCTGTCATTTGAGCCCTTAAAAGCATCGGTTCTATAAACCTGCAATTTTGTCTCAGCTTTGCAGGGCTGGACGTGCGCTCCCAGAGACGTGCAGAGAAAGCATCAAGCTGCTGTAGGTGCCATTTTCTGCTCGTCTCACAACTAAATAAATTCACACTTACAAAAACAAAACAGAATTAATCTAGC
Organism: Centrocercus urophasianus; assembly: GCF_019232065.1. Taxonomy (NCBI): domain Eukaryota; kingdom Metazoa; phylum Chordata; class Aves; order Galliformes; family Phasianidae; genus Centrocercus; species Centrocercus urophasianus. The sequence continues at coordinate 5,878,703 of NW_024884755.1, read as the reverse complement.
ATGTCTGAAAGGAACTGGCTGCTGTTCTGATCCTCTTCTAGCCTTCTAATAGAAAGGCTATAGAAATAGAGGGTTTCTGGTGTTTTTCTTTTTTTAACAAAAAATCATAATGTTTTCCTCTCTCAGCCATCAAAACCAGTCCTCTCCCATGCGTCAGAACACAGCTGAAAAGGCTTCTAAACTGTCTGTATATATATCTATATGTAGGACACTCAGATCTCAGTATTTCCTTTTATTTTCGAGTAAGCAGCTGTAACCCCCATCCAGCAATCACTAAATATTTCAAGTTTAGATAAGTTGTTGAATCATAGAATCTTTATTTCTTTATAAAGTGCAACATTTGTTTTTGATATCAATCTGATAAAGAACAGCTCCTGGCAAGCACATTCTGAGCCCATCAGTTTTTAATATAAGTTGCCCCATTTTACTTTTCAGTACAAAACATTTAGAATTTTAAAAACGTCCTTTAAGCAAATCAGCTTTTCTGTTACAGCATCTCTTCCACTTTTTGGAAAAAGTGCCATTAAAATAATGCTAGTAGAAAGTTTTGGGCTTTTTTGGTTGGTTGTGGGGTTTTCAGTTTTTAATTTAGTAAAAATGTCATTTTTTGTTAAAAGCTTCTCATCAAAGTTTTCCAAACAGAAGCCATTGCTGACTTCAAAAGTGACAAAGTGTAAGGGGGCATACTATGCTTGGGAGGATTTCCCTAAGATGCTTCTGGAATGACAGAATGGACCGGGTGGGAAGAAGGGACTTTACGGACCATCTGGTTTCAAGCTCCCTGCCCGAGGCTCCTTCCCCTAGATCAGGGATCTTTTTTGGTACTTTTAAATAAGTAACTACTGAATATAGTAAGAAGCACAAATTGCATGGGACTGTATTGCTTGACTGATAACTAGAACCCTAAACTATTATTTGCAAATTATCATGCAAGAGACAGACTGCTGAACTGAACAAAGTTGCTGGTTATACAAAAATTAATGAATACCAGGACAACAGTAACTTAATCCAATTTACAGTATTATTGCTCAATGCCCTCTGATACAAGGCAGTACATACATGTAATACCATTCTTAGTTTCATAAGATAGATCTATAAAGAAAGATCTGGGGTGGAAGGCATGACACTTGCACTCTGTTTGCATGATAATGCTATTCTTTTTCCTATCTGCATAACTAGAGAAAAGAAGAAAATTTGATTTAAGCAAGTAGGAAGGAAACTGTTACCTGGGTCTCTGCATTTTCTGACAATGTAGGTTGCTCACAGCTTGAAGAACAAAAGAAATCCCAGACGAATTTTGAGAAAATGGGAGAAAAAACCCATCACCAACCAAAACTTGAAGCTCTCCTTCACCCTTTTCCTTTTTTCAATACAAATATTTATATTGAAGAAAAAAAAAAAGAGAATCCTTTTTAGGTGCTTTTGGAGTTCATATACTCCTCCTAAAGTAATAATATTATGCAATACACTTATTTCTACACCAATAACCTGAAGTTACAAATTCTGTATGTATATTATGCCAAGGATTAAATGAAATATAAAGAAAATCTGGGGTTGGTTTTGTTTTTTTTTTGTTTTTTTTTTTCTGTACTAATCTGATACATTCAAGTACGAATATGGACAGTGAATTTATGCTGTAACAACTGAACCTCAATACTTCATTTATGACTTCACGCTGAACTGATCTTAAATTTTCCTAAAGGCTTTTTTTTTTTTTTTTTTTTTAAGGAAGTTCTGACTTGCCAGAACATAGTCAACGCATCAACAGTCCAGATCTGGTATAAAAGTTAAGGGTCCCACATCTTTCAGAATATTGCTGACCTCCTGAGCCCTTCACAATCTGTCTTGCCATGGCTTGTGGTGGCAAAGGTTGCTGTGGTTTACACACTCACAGACAATGTAGACAAGCTGGGGAAAAGAACAACGTAAGTGATATGCATACAGACAGAATCAGTGGCCTCCTTTAGAGGAAGAAGGAAAAAGCAAGCAGAAAAGATGGAGAAATTCCACATAGGGAAATCCGTGTGAAAAGTACTGATCCTGCCTAGGAGCTACCAACAGAAAACATGCCACTTTCTTATATTTTAACACCAGGCAGCAACAGCTTGGATCTAAAGATCCAGAGTTTTTGTGATCTTCTCCAGCTGCTGACAGCTCATCCAGTGCAATTGGATTAATTCCGGACACAGAGCAAGCCCTGTCACAGCACACACCTGGGCGCAGAGCTGGGGACAGGCTGCCTGCAAAAGGCTCCAAACCTGGAGCGTTTATTTTGGGTCTTTAAACAAATGATCTTTGTTTATCTTTGGACAAATGACCATTTTCTGATATTAAAAATGACATAATGTATGTTTACATTGGTTTAGTGCTTCATCTGAATGAAGCACTTATGTTATGACAGTTTATTGCTTCTGTGTTTGAAGACATTCTTTTATAATAAGATAGTTTGGAACCTCACTTTCAAAATATTTCATCGTAAACCAAATTTACTAAAACTACCAAGTAAGTAAATAGAATATAATGTTAGGCTGGAAGATACTCAAAATGGAGACTGATATAGTTACCAATTAACACTTACATTGCCTGTACAAAGTGATGCCTTAAATTCCCACACCCAATCTCTGTATTGCTGCCAGAAGCCTGTCCATCTGCTGCATGCCATTTCAAGGAGCACTTGTGCATGTCTTGGTTTCCAAAAAGTACTGGTACACATGAATGGCATCAGCCAACACATTGCTTCTGGTACCCCAACTAACCTGCAGTTCCTTTCTTCATAGAACCTCTCCAGGAGGCAGCAACTGCAGTTCTGAGCATTATTCAAGAAGGAAGGCACCAATTTAGCAGCACAGCATAAATGTATTGTTGTTAACGGAAAAAGGCAATGCCTGACTTTTCTACTAAGATCAGGTTAATACACCCACACATTTCAGCTGCAACCCATGCTGAAAACAAAGCTTGGCTCTGCCTAGGCACTGGGTACTGAGCTTATTAGACCTAAGAGCGAATATCTGAAAACTGTTCTGTTTCATCTCTCCATTAGGTTTTTGTTGCTGTAACAAAACTGCTATACTGAGCATTTAAAGAACCGGTCTTTAGGTACAGCTTCAAAATAATTAGATTTTCCTTGCCATGGAGCTTCTTGGTCAAAGATCAGTTTTTGGAAAATCAGGACTACATTCTCTTTTCCTCTTAAATTGACAAACTACTGTGCTAAAACAGGTGGCAAGAGTCAATTCTCATGCCTCCAAGCTGTTCTTCCACTTCAGGGGGGAATGAAGCTAGGAACTGAGGTTGAAAACTCATTCAGAAAAGAAATTCTTAAGCAGTATAAGCATAGAATTTGAAAGAGAAATCATGAATACATTAAGAGAAGGTCTGAAAGAACAAAGGAATCCCAAATAAAGATTACATCCTGTCCTTATTTTCTCTGCTCTTACCAGAGTGAGGAAGAATCTAAATAAATAACTCAAGGTTTTACTTATTTATACTAATAGACCACAGTGGCACAGGGCAGAAATATAAAAAGCATGTGTTAATTCTCTGCATCCTACATTATGTCCACAAAGAGATTTCAGAAATCTTTGTTATTACAGCAAAGAATTAAAACTAAAAATAAAAAAGCCCTGCCAACATCACCAAGAAGCAGCTCCAGTCTGCTACCCAAAGCCCAACCTGCACAAAGCACAGCTGTGTCACCACCAGGCAGGGCTGCATGCTCTGTGCCTTACACTGCAGTCACTGGTGCTTCTAACATCAGACAAGAATGGCTCAGAAAAGGATGTGACATCCAGGTGCCAGGGCTGATTAAAAGCAATCCCACTGACACTGGTGCAACTATTGCTCAGGTAAGGGGAAGTGTTATGACAATGTGTTGTTAGGAAGTTAGAAGCTAAGATGAGAATGGAGAGAGCTCTCTTCTCCTAAACAAAATGGAATAGCCAGACAGAACACTGCGAAATGCTTCGCTCTGTCACTGCGCTACTCTCACAAGAAAACTACTCAAGAAACAACACAGAAGAACATGGAGATGAACAACTCAAAGAAGGAAAATCATATTTATATGCAGAATATATTTTTCATATATGCAGACATGATGCAAAGTATATTCCTTATTCTCTACTTTTATTCCATAACGCCCAGCTTAAAATCAAGACTAAAACATTATGTTATCAGCTGCATCGGTGTGTCTAATTCCTAACACTAGTCAGCCTCAGATCAACTTCCTCAGCTTCACTGGAGTTACTTTACTGATGGAAGCAAGATCTGTCCAAATACGGGGGGGAAAAAAAAAAAAAAGTAGGTTAGCCTTTGTTCAACTCAGAACTTCAATTTCCAAAATATTTGTTCCATTTTTGATAGTAATTATAGCAGGTTTTATACCAGATATTTGCTGTAACTAACTTATACTTATGTGAATAATTATGAACAAAAAGAATGCATGCTTATGGTATTTTCGCACATCTGGAGAAGACCAGAAGCACAGCAGCATCTGTCTGGATGCTGTTGTGAATTTGTTGCTATTTATGCACTGAACACTCATTCTTTTCTCTCCTGATGATAAATGTTCTAATGGAACTTCATACATTTCCCATCAACTTGCATCACTGGTTTAGTGAATTATTGAACAGGCAAATAGCATTCACTTGAGAGAGATAGTAAACAAAGTAACTACTCAATACATATTAATATCTTCATATCAATCAATACACAGAAGCTACCTATTACAGAAAGCTTTTTTATTTTTCTTTGCCCAAACCTGTAAGTTCACATGCAATCAATTACTGCTTCCTAGCAGTCTAAAACAACACTGGGACAGAACAATTATTTCATGTGCTTCCCTACAATCCTCCCCATCCATCTGTAGTGCATCCCTTCCACAGTTTTTGTTGCCCAAAGTGCTGGGACAAAACAATTGCCCTATTGCTCCCGATGACATTTGATGGTCTCCATTTAAAGAACTGTTACAATAAGAAGTTGCAAGAAATAATTTTTTTTTTTTTCCTGGCATTCTCCAGTTTTCTTCTAGTTTTTCTTCTTCATTAATGGACATAACAATTTAATTTTTAGTCATTTTTGTCCTGACAGAATAGGGCAAATACTGCCTCAAATCCTTAGATTACACTATCTATGTTCAAAATCTATTATGCAAAGTACTTTTATCACACATAACAGCACTTCAGAAAGAAGAGATTAGCATTGGGTTTCTTTCCATATTTAAAGGTAACCAATGAACATTTTAAAAAATCACATTTGGGTCTTTCACCAAAGCAAAGGAACAATACCTCTGAACATCACAAACTTAAAACAATTAAGCTATATGAACAGTACTTTTATAGGGCAGTTCAGAAAAATGACAGAGCCTGCAGACTTGGATGCTGCAATTCAAGCACTACAATTCCAGCCACACTGCTCAGGTCAAAAAGTAACATATCAAGCTGACAGAAAGCAAGTTGATGAAGTCTTACATGATTATACAACATAGACACAAATAGACAAGCTTAGAGGCTACCGTGCAATAAAACACAGCAGCACTACTGTTGCTGATGTAAATATCAGCTTTTATTGCTGTCACCATCTTTCACAGCTAAGCTATTCTCATATTTTAATTAATTAGTCTTTCCAGCCTGCAATCTCTTACCTGCATTTCAGGGTATGAGATGCTGTCATAAAGGAAAAATAGAACAGAACACAGCACAGAACTATCCACTCACAAAGAGAATTGCAGTGTGCAAAGTCAGAAAGAATAAGCTTAGGCTTTGAAAGCTGACTCTTGCTAAAGACTGGCCAGCTTTCACATTTTCCCATCACAAACAGAAATGTTTTTATTCGGTTTGGGAGTTCTCCCTTTCACAGTATTCAAGTGAAGCAAGGTTACTCAAACATACAAAAGAGTGCGTTCAAACTTGAGAAATTCCTCTCTGTATTTACAGTACCACTGCAGAAGAATTTAAAGAGTAAGGTCATGCAGTGACTTTAAATTGAAACATTCAATATTATGGCAATCTTGAAATCTTCCCACAGCCCCCATGGCTCAAGCCAACCTGACAAGTGCTTGGTCAGGTCCTTCCCACAGAACACGCAGTCAGGATGCAGACCTTGGGCAACAAAGAGCCCTCTCACTGCAGCACCCAGCCCCCCATTTTGGGCACTCATTCTCCAGTTTCCACCCATTGCCCTTGGCAGCCCTTTCCCACATCCTTGCAGTCCTCGTCACTTTACTTTGAATGTTGGTGCCCAGGAGGCAGCAGTGCAGGGGCAACAGTTCTGCCCCATTCTTTGTCTAACTCAGCATTAAGAACTGGCAAGGTCACTCCTCTCCATTCCCAGGAATCCCTCCTAGGCATTGCTGGTAAGCCCATGTTACTTCCTGCATCTAAAAAAGGTAGACAGAAATTCAACCCCGTACAGTCACTTTTGCATATTTATAAAACTTCATGGAGACAAAAAAAAAAAAAAAAGAGCAAAGTGAGGGAAAAGAACTGCAGCTTGGAACGTCTGTCAGTTATTTTTTCAGACTTCTGATAATTTCTGTCACTCTGACCTGGATTCTATCTATTTGGACTCTGCATTTATTGTGGCATTGCATCATGCCTGCTCTGAGTCTCTAAACAACACATCAAATTTGTATAATCACTTTTCCATTCGTTTTTATTATTTTAGCACTTCAGTTCTACTCAAAATCACACAAATGAGTTCAAATTTCTCCAGACACAAACTGGACAAATACAGATTTACTGTATTTATAGAAAGTTGCATGGCAGACCTCTTATCTTTCCCATCAGGAGGGAAATCATCGGACAACCAGAACTCCCATCGCAAAGCACAACACCACGGGAGAAGCGGAATGACCATAGGTGAAGTGTACAGTGTTATATCTGAACTACAACATAGAATTTTCTTAACTCCAGCTCACAGGAAGCAGCAGTTGGTCCCAGAGACAATATGCATCCCCACTACATATTAATCAAGTCAACAAAATTAAAGCCCTGTAAACAAGCAAGAGCAGACGCTTAGCCTTATAATTTCCTCTACAGCCAGGTATTTACAAGAAATTGTTTCAGTCCAACTCTGTATTAAGATCTAAAATTTACATGCTGCAATTGAAAAGGTTTTCACATTTGTTTTAAAAATTGCTGCCCAACGTACCAGGGAGGCTGCTGTAAAACAGTTTCTCTGTAAGGTCTTAGGCTAATAGTATGGTATTGCTCCCTACTGTGTTCACTCCAGCATCAGAAAGGAACACGTACTTATTACTTAAAAACTGCTTCAACCTGTATCATCTTGTCTGCATGACAGAATCCTTTAGAGATGTATCAGCATATGCAGAAAGTCTGCAATGGCTTTGAATCCACTTTCTCTTCTCTGCATTAAAAGCACTACATGTATTTCAATCTACCTGTGCTTCATTAGCATGTCACAATCATTTCAGAAGCAAAATTCCTATCAAAGTGTGCAAGGGCAGAAAAATCTGTATAAGAACATTTTGAGCCGCAATAAACAAAAGCACTGAAGCAAACTGAATGTCTGGGACCAACCAGCCATTGGTGCTGCTATTGCCATGTGCTGAGAAAGCCACTGCACAGAGCAGCATCCTCCACTCCAGCAGGATCCAGCAGCACACAGCTGATCAGACATTGCTTTTAGTCTCACTGCAGCCTGGGTTACAATCTCATGGTTTTCTATTCCCTGAAACAAGTTTTCTTGTACTTCTGTGGCTTAGGTAACCTCAAGAATGACTAACATAAGTGGCATTATTTGTTTCTATGTGCCTTTACACACAAACTTCGTGATGCTGGTTTCAATGAAAGGTGATTAATCTGCCATGAAGTTATTTGTGCATCCTTCTAGCACTCATTAAACCTTAACTCAGTGTTTGATTGCATTCCAGTAAAGAATAGGTAAAACCTAAAAATACTATTTTCTTAAGCCTGCATTTGCAAAGGAGGCAAGCGCAGCGTCCAAGTTGAGGCTTATGGTGCAAGGCTATTATTACAGTCAACATATAGAGCATGCATGTTGGCCACTGCAAATAAAGGGTTCCAGTACATTATTTTGCAAAAAAAAAAGTCTCGGGACAGTACATCAGTTTGACAAGTGAACATTTAAACAGACTCAAATCTTACTGTTCTAAATTGTTAGAGCTGTTTTAAAATCACTGTTGTAAGCACCAAATAAACTTGATCTAACAATGATAACACCATTTATTTCCTTAGAAATGTCTTGGTTAAATTCTTTTCAATGCGGTATTTCTCCAGAGATCTATGATATCTCTCTGCAAAGATGTCAGTCAACCCCTCACCTTTCCTCACACACAATCCGTTTGTCTTTAAGAAGGAAACAGGCACAGGAATGAAAGTATCAGCTTCCAGCTGGAACTGCTACTGGCAGGGGCAGCCTAGAGACTCAGCCTACAAGAAGGGCACCAGCACCTGTTACTGCTACCATTCTCGGGTGCTCACTGGATAGTTTGATGTGGTTTCAGGAGCCCTATCATACAATGAAACACACATCCGCAGTATAAAGAAACCAAACCTCTAGGCAGAAGCCAGGGGCTTTCAGATACTTTCTTTTTTATCCCAAAAATCTACTGCAACATTGCCATAGCTTTTAGGAGGAAATGCAGCCACAAGAGCTGGCAGCAACAGGCAGACAGCTGCCCTGATCCTCTTCCTTTCCTGGGCTAAGTTACAACAAACAAACAAACAAACAAACAAACAAATAAAAAAACCCACCCAAACACAACAGTCTTTTGGGAGAGTTCCAGATAACAACAAAAGCTTTGGAAACACATATAGGAGGGCTTCCCCAAGAGCCCTCTGCAAGCAACCTCCTCACCGGATTACACAGCCTGTGTAATTTATGGTAGAACACAAGGGTTCTCATATCATAAGCAAAAAATGTCTAGCTATCCTGGCCCCAAACACCTGCACAAAAGGAAAGACCCCCTCCTACCATTTCCCCAAACAAAGCTTCGTGAAATGCTTGATTATGACAGTCAAAGCCCACATCCTGTGCCCACTGCTGCCTGCCCATCACCTTCTGCTGCCCTGAGACCTCCCACGCTTGCTTGTGCGCCCAGAACCTAAATGTTTCACTCCCAATTGCATTTCTTACATGTACGGACATTCATTTGTTAGTATACAGGAAACACGCTGATGGCACACTTTATGGTACTGATTAGGGTCTTTCTAACCCTTCCTCCCTATTGGAGATAAACAAGAAGCATTTTAACTGAACTTAGTAGAAACTGATAAAGTTACATGCAGTATAAACAGCTGGGCTGTGTAAATGGTGTAAAAACAACACGTTTTTTTCCTTGGTGTACACGTACAAAACAATTGCACCAGAATTTGGAGATGTAGAGACTATACTATGAATGAACAGCAGCCTAAAGGAGTACTGTTGTGAAGATTGTATGTGCAGCAAAAATAACATCTTCAGCCACAACTTTTTTGAGAAATTCTTATTATGTTATCAAAACCCACTAAAGATGAGACTTGAAATTTGAATCCAAGTTGCCGTATTTAATTACTAAATAAATCTTGGACTAAATCCTCTAAGCTGTATTTAATAATTGAAGAATTTCCTCCTACAAATCCTTCCAAAGGTAAAAACTCATATCATTTGATATAACTGTGGCTTTCTGACCTCTGTAACATGGAAGAACAAATTATAACTGTACATTACTGTAACTTTGGAACATCTTATGTGCATTTATTATTCGCATTTCTGTGATATCCCTTTGTTGCCTGACTTACTGCACAGTTGTCCTGATGAAGTCACACAGTTCTGGAGAGCCTTGGCAATTCTGTGCAGCATTCTGTTTGCATTAAACTCCCAGATCTTACCACTCCCAGAGTCTGACTTTTGTCACAAAGCTGAAATTAAACTTAATTTAACACAGCAACTGAGACTTTAAAGAAGTTGAAATTCTAAACAAGGGAATGATTTCTATAGGTATTTTCAGAAAACAACATCAACAAGCCAACTGATTTTGCACCAAGATGGCCAAAACCTTGCTGCCAGACATGTGTCATCTTTCAAGCAAGCCTAAACTTTGGGTTTTATTCATCCCAAGGTATGTAAGCAGAAAAGATACGAAGGTATTCTAAAAGCTAAACTATGCTAGGCTAAGATATTTGCTTCCATTCCAGGGAGATCCATTTTTCAGAAAATATGCTTAAACGTGCAGTCCGCTGCCATCGTAAACTATTGGTGCTTTCAGTGCTTTTTAGATAAAATTATATCCTGGTTTACTTCAAATCTGTGAAGTCAGTGAATGGTACTTAATTGCTCAGTCATGTAGTGTGTGCAGCTGGAGAGCCAATATTTTCTGTTCCAGTTTCCCAAAAGCTTGTTTTAAGTATGTTCTCATGGGTCCCTCTGAAATTCCCTCCACTCCATTCCCTCGCCAAACATACATCTCTCCTGAACCAATTTGTTCTATTTTTGTTAGCATTGTAGATTTAAGGTAGTAATGAGACTTTTGTCTTTGGTCTCCAGGCAGCTGAAAGTCTAGGTCTGTATTCTTTCATCTGATTGATGCATGCTAAAGCACCTGCATTAAGCTCCACTGTCAGGGTCCTAATCAGACCCAGTTTCTGAACATACACACTCAACTGCAAAAATCAGGAACCACGTTATCAGCATACAAGTATTTCAGATATTTATGTTGCACATATGCCTATTTTAACATCCAGATAACATATAAGAGCTTAATAAAAACATTTCCATACACGTTAAATACTTTGAGTGCTTACAGATTACTGGGTATGGTATATCTTCATTTATATCTCATGAATATTTTCACATTAAAAAAATCACCAATAGAAGCACAGACAAGCGAGGAATTCAATGCAGATGCATACACGATACTTTTAGTGTCCTTTCAATGGCATTCTAGGAACCTAAAAGTCAAATATTCTGCAATGATTCAATGATTCTTCAGGTTGTGTGGTTTTTTTCGTTTTGTTTTGTTGGATTTTTTGTTTTTTAATCTCGCTGTTCACAAATACTCCTTATTATGTAAATAATCCTGTTAGAAATACATCTTCAGAATTCACATTTTGAAAAAAATCAAACCAAACGCTAAGAGAAAAAAGTCCAATTTTTTCTTTTTCAGAGAGTGAAAAAAAGCTCTAGATAGGACATCAGTGCTTACGGCTGAAAATTCATTTGTAAGTCTTATGTTTTCCTTACAAAAGCTGAAATGAGCAGGTTTTTTATTACAGCCAGATGTTTGCAGTGTGGTACAATGCATGTTAATCACAAGATGTTTTATTTGTATTTTGTAATTCTTGTCTAGATTAACTTGCTGAACAAAAGATCAGCTGGCAGATCTATTAATATTTTGGTAGCATCAGTACAAAACAAGAGAGGAGACCACTTGATTTTGGACACTATTATTATGCTCTAGCAGTATCACACATTAGCTAAGAGATGGGCACAATTAATGTTTCAAAATAAATCAGCTGTCAGTAAATCCTTCTCCCCTGAGGTCTTGCACAGCAGCAAGAAGGGAGGAGAGGAGAAGGCTATCTGCAGCACAGGAAGGGCTGGTTACAACTTCACACGTTCCAAATGGATTATCTGTGTATGTGGTTTTTCCTCGTAATAGAGCAAAGGTGAGTAGTTTGCATCTTCTGTCTTAACTAAAAATCTTAAAAACAACTTCAGCAGGAAGGGACCTCTAGGGATCACCTGAAACAGGGCTCATTTCAAGTCATCACACCAGAATCTTGTCCCTAATGGCACAGGAAGCTGCACACCTCCTGGGCCCCTGATGTCAAAATTCCTAATGAGAAAATGCCCTTGTTGCAGCTTTAATCTCTTGTCCTTTCATTGCGCATCTCTGAGGAGTCTGATCCTCTCTGAACCTTAATTCCCCTTTCTGTGAAAGACAGAATTGCTTACATTCAAATGATGCTTTCATAATTAAAATGTTATTTTCCTTTTATGGCCAATAGATTAAAAGTCTGTTTTAAGAAAATCTTTGTCAGAACACAAGTTACTGGAGGTAATGACACCAACAATTAAACATCAACTTTTTTTTTAAAGGGCTTAGGACAGGGCTGCCCTAATGTGCAGTGACAAACGTGCAAAACTGACAAAGGCCACAGAGCAGTGAAGAGGTCTACAGGTAAAGTGTACCATTTGTTATTTAATACATTAAGCAATCTACTAAACTATTACATCATTAAGTGAGAAAACTGCAGCAGAGCAAAGCACTTAATTCCTTTGTAAGAGATCACATCTCACCATTGTCTTGCAATCGATAACACTGTATTCTTGGAAAAAATGTCAGCGCTCCAGAAATACTCAGACAGCACAAACACACATCAGCATAGCTGCACTGCTACTGAAGGAGATACAAAGCAAAATCTTTGAAGAATGCAAGTATCCAAAGAACAGAAACAAAGTTAGAGTGCAGGACTTCTTCATGATCATTTTTCACAGCTTTAATTTTCCTGTAATATAAGTTACATAAAAGAAACTCACCCTCCCCTTTTCAACAGAGGAGACTTGTCAGCCAGCAGACTAAGAGCTAAAGACTTCTATTCCAGAGAGGCCATAAGACTAGATTATTTGCAGTTAGCTAACCAAATGCCAAAGGAACTGTGTTTGTGTAACATTTTCTATCAGCTTATGCAAGCACAAGCCAACTGAGAACAAACACAGCATCAACTGCAGATGATTCCAAATTCCTAATTATCCATACATACTACAACAGGCAGCATCACTGCATTAAACAAGTTAACATGCAAATTATTCTTCTATCAAGCCAATACTACAGAGACAACAAAATTTGGAAGCAAAGCAAAAGAATGAAGACTGTTGCTTTTGTTATTGGACAAATAAAGGAGTAAGTGGCAAAGATTTTGTCTTAGTGACAAACTAAACGTCTGTTCCTATAACCTTTCATTTAACTCAGTCCCCAAATGCAGACATACTCAGACCTCAGGTCTAGTTCTCAGGAAAATTCCTTTCCATGCTCACATAACATCAATCTCTAAAATGAATTCAAAAAATATTTTCAAAATATTTTTTTCAGTCATACAAGGTCACACTCTACAGTTCGATATAAATTACTTCAGCAGCTATGAACAGCACTTCTATTTGAAGCAATGGAATAACTAGGAATTATTTCATATTTCTACTAAGTGCAGGAATTTAGAATAGCATATAACAAAACCGTCATGTCCTCCAAAAATCAAACCTGTACACACTTCTCTGCATCCAGAAAAACAAAATATTATAGCATATATTGAATATGCATGTTAGAACACACTCTCTACTACCTCAAAGACAGGGCTGCAGGCTATATCTGGCTCAACAGGAAAAACTGAGTGTGATTTAATTATTCCCTTTTCTTGGATGACAAGAATAGCTGCAGGGGACAAGGACAGGGGAGCAGGCAGCAGGGCTAAGTAATCACCAGCTCTTCTGTATCACGCAGTGGCATGCAGACCTTATAACCTTCAGCTCGAGCCATTCCCTCATGCCCAGATCAACAGCACAAACTAATTCAGCACCATGAAGTAACTGGCGATGCTGCAGGATATTCATCAAGTGTTAAAAAAAAATTAAAAACAGACCTTCACAGGAAGATTTATACAAGGCTTTGAATACAAGTGCTCACAACAGGGAGGGAGCAGCAAAGATCTGATGCCCTGTATATCAGTACAGAACAGCAGCAGAGGGGAAGCAGAAATTGTTCTAAACTTCTTTAGCATTTGTTCTTCCTTCAGCAGGAAAATATGACTATAAAAAGAGATGTACAACTGCTTGATAACATTTAAAGCTCTGCTGGTAAAGCTGGAACTCCAGATTCCATAGTTAGGACCTTAAGACCATTAATTTGAGGAACCCAAAAAACTTACGCTCATCATCAGTGAAGCCCAATTGCAACCCAAGACATGGAGTCCTGCTGCAAAGACAAATCAGTAGTATACATGCAGTAAACGTCCCAGGTGCTGCCAATTTAAACCTCCACCTAAATCCTGAAGCTTAGTGCTTTTTTTGGTTGCAAGGAGTGCTTCCGCTAAGCTAGTAGAGTAACCAAGTCCTGGGCTGTCTGAATACTCTTGCTTCTACTCATCCTTCCCTTCTGAATTGCAGAGAATTCTCCACGGTGGCACAAGTGCTGAGTGCTTACAGCTGGATACTAAGGACCCACAAATCCAGTTCCATTACACTGCAGAAAAATGACAAGAGGTTTGCACCGCTGCCAGTTGAGCCTTTTATAAGTCTTCTACCAGCGAGAAGCAGCCCGACACAGGGATTATTTAGATAGCTAGGTGGAAATTATGAGATCTTATGAGAATATCACAGGAGTTTGTGACAGACACACACTCTTTCTGCAGTACTGACTATAAAGTGGTCTGAAATTCTGCAGCGGATCACTTGCGTCAAGCCTTTAGAGGGTTACAAAACCAAAAGATATATAATTACAATAGGAGAAGCAACAAGAAAAGTCTGTCAGTACTTACCATAATGATATCTGATTTCAGTAATTTTGGAGCAATAGTGTTATTCTTTCCACCTGGGGAACACACTTTATAAAAGCTATTAGCTACTAACAATCCAAAGCTGTAGGCAGGGCAGATAACCTAGTCAATAAATTGTCCTTGTACAAGTTACATAGTGCAGATCATTCTTACCATGGGGAGCTTGTTTCCAGGCTGAAAAATAACTGGAAGCTGGGGAACTGAGTTTTAGTCCAATGCTAACCCATAAAAAAACCCTAATACTTTAATCCTCACACAAGGAGGATGCAGTGGGTGTCCAGCAAAAGCCTGGAAAGTGAACTGATAACTTCCAACAGCTAGAAGTAACTCAAGACACCATGACCTGTACTTTATGAGTTATTGCTGAATAGCTCCCAGATGAGCTACATTAATAAAGCTGTTGTCTAATTAAACCACAGCCTTTGCATCTTGTCCTCCTATGTCTCAGGGAAGATCAATGCAAACCAAGGCAATCCAAGTGGGATTCATTAAATGCATCTGTGAGCCATGCCAGTTCAACAAACAATTAGACACACAATGTGACAATCAGTAAAACAAACCAATCTTATGGTTATGATCCTATCGACATGGCTTTCCTCAAGTGTATTTCCAATTAATTATAAAACATTTTTACACAAATAGTGGCATCTCTAACTATCTACTTTAAACACAACTAACACTGTCAATAGACTAATTTCTTTAAGCAAACAACATTGCCTTGCTCTTGCCAGGAAAGTCTTATTCCACTGAAACTTCCTTCTGTGCCATCCAGCAGTATACAATTATATTGATAGAGTTGTCACCCCTGAAGGAAGTCAATGGGATACATAGGTAAACGTATTAACAAGATAATAAGGCTCCCCAAGAAGCAGTGATTAGCACGTTTCAATGAATATTAAAAATATCAACAAACAATATACATTGGTGACTTAAAGAAATCTGTTCAATATCTACTTTTAGGTTTAAAAGCCAAATGAGAAGTACACATGCTACAGCTTTGTACTCGTGACTCTCAAAAACTTTTTGCAAAGATTGGTGTTGCCATTTTCTGTGCTTACCTGTTGCACAGTTGAGTGCAAAGTTTGCACAGAGCTGCATTTGCTGGGCTGGAAGCTGGCCCAAGCAGATAACAGCAGCAGAGCAGGGGACTCCAAGCTGCTTCCCTGTACTCCTGCCACAGCCTGTGGACACATCTGTGGATGCATTAACGCTGCCACTGTAATCTGAGCTGGAGGACAGCTGTATTGCAAGCCTTGCAACATCCTCTAGTTGTTTCACATCAAAGAATAGTTTTAGACTGTGTAAGTGCTTTTTAGAAAAGCAAAAACAAACTGAAATGATCTAGGATTACAACTGATGCTCTTCAACAACTCAAAGGCACTCACTGTTTTATGCTTTGCGATACACCAGGAATAAATCTCATACTCTCTAACACAGGCAGAGCCAGCAGGGCTCAGAAATGAGCATATATTTTCACATTGACAGGATTCACTAGAAGAAGCTAATTATTAAACTCACTTTAAATCAGAACTGCCCACCACATTTTATTTGCATTTATCAGATATGAAAAAGATTTCCCATAAAATTCACATCTAATAAATGGCAAAGAAGAGCTTTTAGAAGCTACAAAAGCATTACTAAGAATAGAAATGAAGTCTCTGTATTTTAGATGAGGCCTACATGCTCAAAAGCATGCAAAAGAATCTGTAAAGGGGAGCTTATTCGCACCACCATACCGTGCTCCTTAGGGATTAAACAGCTGATAGCCAGACAACAGGAGTTCTGGCCCATGCTCTACTGGTCATACAACATTTAGACACAAGCCCTGGGATACAGTTTCTGGTGAAAAAACGCAGAAGACACGAGTTCCATGTGAAAGCATTGGCACATTCAGAACAGAAGAAAAACAAGAAAAAACTGCTTCCACTAACTAGATAGCCTAAAACATGGCTTCTCAGTTTACAACAGCAAAGGCAAGACATTTGTTTTTACTTGCATGCATTCCATTTCATTTTTTGTTTTACACACTTCCTTGAAGTATCACACTTGCTGGCATAGATCATTTATCAAAGTGAATTTGAAGACTAGAAAAGTAAGGGTCAATCCTGCTTCAAATCCAAGCAGTTTCAGTGGGCATTTCATAATAATAACAATAAATCAATAGTCACACACCTTAGCACCACCATCAAAACCATTCACGTGAACTTTAAGGACTTCAAATCATATGCAAATTCACTAGGTCTCAAATTCTGAATTCAAATGCAATCTAATCAGAAAATAAGTCGATTTAGACAGATACTCAAGCAAGAAACGTTAGGATGATCTAACATCAATGTTCCAGTATCAAATACCTGCTTCAATCAATATTCTTTGCTAATAATAGTGGAAATATTAACCTGAAGTCACTGTCTTATGTAAAAGAAGCTACCGAAGATAAAAACGTTACATTACAACAGCAAGCATTGAAAGAACAATGTCTTGTTGTAGTATGGCTGCACTTTTTAAATTTATTTTGTTATTATCATAATACAGTAGATACTAAACATAACTACGTGATTACTTCCTTGCTTCCTATTTCCTACCTTATTTTTCTTATCTAACAAAAAATCCAAAGACATTGGTCTGAACAAGGTAAGTTTTCTTAAAGAGTTAGAACAGAAACAAAAGGCATATTATATACCTTATACAGAGAGGCACAAGGAAGTGCCAGCTCCTATATCACTGCTCAAATCAATTATAAAAAAAATATACAGAGAAGCCAAGACCTAAACAAGTTTTTGTTGCAAGAACTGCATTTCAGTGTGTGCTGAAAGGGGAGAAATAGCAGTTTGGAAATGCAGACTGCCTGGAATTAATGAAAATTTTCTCAGGCCTGATATACCAGGAAAAATGTTCAGGAATGCTTCACCATATGGAAAGGCTCACATTTCCTCCAACAGGATCTGGGCAGAACAGTTACGGAAAGGCAACACCCAGAGCTGCCTGTAGTCACATGTACTCAGGGATACACTTCTAAACTCACTGTTTCAGGTGAAAGGAGCCCACTTTTCATTTCCCCACTCCATCCTGGTGGATGAGGAACTGCTATTCACTGCATTCAGGCGGTAAGTAATTCTGAAGTGCAAAGGACATTTTAATCAGGCCAACACTGTTTTATGCTTTATATTGACTTTGCTTTCACAGAATCACAAGGTTGGAAACGACCTGCAAGATCATCTAGTCCAACCACTCTCCCATTCCTATTATTACCACAAGCTTTTTTTTTTTTTTTTTTGCTGTTAATTGATTTATTTGTTCCTGTTGAGGATATGAACTTATCATTGATTTCTATTAAGCCAAACAGTTGAAGAATGAAACATCTATCATAAGTTGATGTTTTTCCAGAAAAGGCCAATAAAGAAGAAAGCTCCCATTTTATATGTCTCCCATGTGAACAACTGCAACCTCAATTCAGCGAGAAACTTCAGCATCAAACCAGTCCTACTGAGCAATGAGATTATTGGTAGCCAAGGGAAGTGCTTATGCACCATGTTGCATGGTCACTTGTAAACACAACTCATCACCAGCAGCAGCAACTCAGTATGTTAAAACAGTTACAGATTTTTATTCCAAATCATTATACATAAAATAGGGTAAAAAAAAGATATTTCAAATCACATTCTCATCTTTAGCATTTAGTAGAATCATAGAAATCTGAGTGAAAACTCTTAGAATAAAAACAATTAAGGCATTAATGTAAAAGGATTCAGCAGTTTTTAATGTGATTAACCTTTGAAGCCATATGAATCTCTTTCTTGGTTGTTTTTTTTTTTGTTTGTTTGTTTTTTTTTTTTGTTTTGTTTTTTTTTTTTTTTAGTAGTCTCAACAGAGATGCCAACCTCTTTAGAATAGAACACTGTGATCAGAAGAGCTGGAGAGAGCCCTACAGCGCTTGAGGATTCCCTGCCCATCAAGACGATGTGAGGAGTTTCATGCTGTGACTGAGACTTTCCACGTTCACTCTAATACATGTTAAGAGCTGTTGGCAGTGGCTGCTCGTCATCATATCTGCCCATACCCTAACACTTGTAACATCTGAACCCTCACGAAAATTTATGAACAGCTATCAGATAATATTTTTGGGGAAAGGGAGAGCACAGGGAGAAAAGGAGGAGGGGGTGCAAATACACTATGGTTTGAAGAAAAAAGTGCCCAAGACTTACAACTACTCAGTAGTTGTAGCAAGCATACTGAATGCTTGCTAGCCTATTTATAAAATTTCCTAAACTCAGCAGGTTTTTTTTATCAATCCTCCTCACAGGCTTGTTTCCAGCTCCCAGGGGAGATGTCAGCAACAACTTTTATCTGCAGATTTCAAACACCCTTCATGGCAGGCGTCAGTTCTAGAAAGAGAGTCCAAAGAACTGTGGACATGTGCTTTAATAACAGATAGCGGATGAACTTTCTGAATGCCATGGACTAATCTGACCTAACAGTGCTTTCACCTATTAGCTATTGGATTTTTTCATTTAGTAGCATCGTGTTTCCAGTTCCTATGCATTAACTCTAATCCCATCACACAACACTCATCCTGTAACCATGAACCTGACTTATGACCCATGACAGCCTTCAGAAAGCACATGAAAGTCGTTATGAAGACAGTTTCCTCTTATTCTGTGACTTAATATGAAAACCATTTTGAAACTCCAACACGTATCAGTCATAAAATTAAATGTTTCTATCCACTGATTCAGGTAAAAGAAAAAGTAGGGTCAATCAGATGAACAGAAAGAGATCTTCAGCAAAGCTACTCAACAGAGAGAGAATGAAATAAAGAAACAAACCACTTGGGACAGCTACAGCTTAGCCTTGCAAAGTGTACACCACCAACACCAATTTTTGGAGCTACATTAAGAAACAGCTCATTAAGCAGATTTGTATAAAATGAGAATGGGAACAATGCTTAGAATTGCAATAAGTTTCTTAATGTATCACTTCAAATCCTGCGTGTCTAATAAAACCCTGCCTTCTTCAAGGCATGGTCTACAGCTATTTGCATTTAGGACTGACGCCGCTCCCCATTCACAAAAAGGTGATAGTAATAATACTCATCTGTAAAGTTCCAACAACTAAAACAACAAAGCTTAGTAAAAAAAAAAAGTTAAGACTACTTTGAAGTGTCAAGATACTTACGTCAGCTTTAAAACACAGCACAGATTAATTTTTCACTCATAGTTTCAGTTTTGACACCACTGGTTTCAGACGAGTTTTTTTGCTTGACCACCTGCAGAAAAACAGACCCAGCACACTGAGTACGTTTTCCTCAATCTGGGCCCTGAGAATGCATGTCAAAACTTTGGATTATGAGACATGCCTTCAGGGCATTACTCTACCGAGCAGTGAAGCATCCTGTCAAGATTCTGATAAGTGCCGCTTCACCCCCTTCAAATTTTGCAAGAGTTATTTAAAGGCAAAGGTGAGCTAAGAGAAGGGGAAACAGGGTGTAAATTCCTGAAAATAGACAAATTATTCCTTGCTTAAGGGAGGAAGAATTTTTCTAAGTTAATACTGTGGGATCTTAAAGAACAAGGAAGATTCTTGGGCATTACATACTCACAGAAAGATTTCTGACTAATTTTTCTGTTGTTTCTTGTACACTTGAGAGAATATTCCTACTTGAAATGCCTATTTCAAATAACACCCGTTATATAAAAGCATGCCAAGATGTTCAAACTCTAATCTGAACAATCTGTATAAGCACAGCAAACATGTACCAGATCAGTTCAAACAGGAAAAGAGAAAGTTAAAAAAAAAAACAAACATCTTTAGAACAGCAGCAGATGTAGTCCAGTAGCCATTGAGAACTCCACGCCTTTCGTTACTCCAGTAAAAGCAAACAGAAAGTGAACAGACCGCCTACCACTCCTCAGCACTACCTGCTGAACTCAGCACTTCACAGACAAGCAAGAGATGATCTCGTCCTGAAAAGTTTTAAACGCTCTGATGAATAGTTCAGTTCAAAACGGGGCATTTGTTAAGAAAAACAGCTAGAAGTGAAGGGTAGAAATAAAGCAAATGCTGAGACATCATCCCAAATGTGGTTACATACATATGTAAATATTGTGGACATAAATAGAGCTTATCTTCAGTTTAAAAGGAACAACCTTTCGCTAACGTAATGACAGACCTGTCTGTACTAGGGTGCTCACTTCCACCACCATGACACAGAACCATTACAGAAAACTTCTACATGCACGTGATAAGAGAAGAACCCACGGACAGTAAGATGTAAAGCAAAATGAATCCTTTAGCCACTCACATGAGGACCCCAAAATATAAAGTTAGACAAACATTTGATTGTTGCCACAAAGATTGTGTCAAGGCTTCCAAATCTCACCTAGCACCATGTTTGCTCAGCGATCTGTCACAAGGTATAGATTCTTTTCTTTATTAATACTGTTACATTCCACATTTTGCCTAGAAGTTCAATCACGTCACAAGTAAACTCTGTTGAGGTCAATGATACGTTTCTCAAGAGTTGTTTGACTAGGAAATGCACATTAAGAATAGCTAAATAACAGCAATTTTCTTTTTAAAATTGGCAAGGATTTTTAAATTGCTTTAGAATGCAACAGCTCATCATAGAGCACAGCAATCCTAGTTACCAGTGGCAGGCAATAACATATTTACTAGAAAGTTACACCACAGAGTGTCCACAGGTGCTGAAAAACTCCCACAACAGCAACCCCAGTCAGACAGATTTTTCTCCCTGCACAATCCGTGAATGTTGGGACCAAGTAAACTGTACATTTCCCATTTGCTTTCTCTTCCACGTCTTTCCTTTGTCCTTTCTTTCTCTCAGTCTTAGTACTGTACCAGCATTATCTTTGCCAGGACAGTACATCACCAAATCTCTGGCCCTCATCTCATTCAGAACTTTCTCCAATTTCTATATTCTCACTGTCCAAAGCCCATAAAGAGAAACTCCACATCCCAGACCCACTTTTCAGGTGTTAGTTTTCTTTGCCCTGCCCCTGAGGCTGGCTTTTTGATAACATAACTGTACAGTGCTGCTACTAACAATAAATGCCTTTATGCACGAGGAGGAGCCAAGCCAGAGCATGAACATCTGAAGCACAAGGTCTTAAATAAACCCCAGTTCTAACACAAATGCCTAATCCCACAACCAAAGGATTAACTGTCTCAGTTTATAGCAAATGGTTTAATTAGAACGCCGTCTGTCTGAAGTTTTCCTGATGACTAGAAAAGCCTAGAAATAGATTAAAACATATGTTTCTTCAACAATGTTTGAATAATAAAGCAGCCAGACTTTCACAGAAATCTATGACAGAATTTACATCTTTTCCTATTAGAGTCACAGCATCTGAAGAGTGATTCTCCTTTAGGAAATCCACAGAGCTTCTGTTCCTATAACAGAAGAGTAGCATCAAGACCCTAACCTGGCAGCTGAGTGTGTACTGAGAGATTACTCAGAAGGATCTTTATAAAGAGCTGCCTGGAAGCAAATGTTCAGTAGTAATATCCCTCTTTATATATATATTAAAAAAAAGTTTCTTTTTTTTTTTTTTTTTTTTTTAAATATATTTTATTACAGATGTCAAAGCACTTGTATGCCTTGCAAATCTTCAGTCCACAGCATTTTAGAAAACAAAGCTTATATATCAGGCTCAGTTAATAGACTAAACATCAATCCATGAATGTTCTCAGTTGGGGAGTACTATCACTAATGATAGAATCAACTAATTAAAGATGGAACATGTAGCATAAAGAGAATGTAGGACCTTCCCTTGAGTACATTTCCTATCAGTTTTTCCCTAAGGTGTAATTGTACCTTGTTAACATTTATGCTACTCCTGTTACGTACATACAGTGAATGCAGAGAAGGATTATTCATCATCATAAGTGTTTTTCAGATGTGTGAAAGGGAATTTATGAGGGTGAAGAAAAGCGTAACTTGTAAATATTTTAATGTGACTTCCTCAGATTGCATGATTTTAATATGATGTAAGTTTGTAAAGTATTAATATGTACCTGTGTTATTTCAATCTATATATGCAGCTAATGCTGTGGCAATTATTTAATTACAGAAGAGAAGATTCCCACATTCCACAAATTGCTGTGCTGTGTTCTACACGGAAGAATAACATGTCTAATTTTACTCTGAAAATGAATGATTTGTCATGCAGAAATGTCCATTAGATTTAACCATTACCAAAAAAACAGGGTAATAAATCATCATTTTGCATCAAATGAAGAAGCAGCACCTTTCTCAATTTGGTTGTTCAGTCATAATCATGATAAATGGACATTCTAGGACAGGCAAATTTTAACAGGCATCCAATACACTTAGATTAATTAGATTTTGTTTTCTAAAGATGTTCTCTTACTCCATGAATGAGAGAAACAAGCTTAAAATAACGCTAAATAAACAAGTATTCATTGTTGCATTAGGAAGTTGTTCGTTCTCAGGGGACAGCCTACTGAAGCTGATGGAACTTTACAAAAGTGCTGATAGATGAACACAGTAAAGCAGTTCAGAACAGCTACTACAGGTTCCTCTGTGTTTGTAGCTGCTGCCCATGAAATCCCACACAAGAGGACATGGACATACAAAGCATGTAGAGAACAAACACACCTAACGTGCCTCAGCAGTTTAGTTTGTACATGAGGACTAGCCCATGGCCTAGGACTTCCAACCATCAGTTCCTTTAGTCCTGATCACTCCAATTTCCCACGCAGAAAAAAGAGACATGGCAAGAGAAACCTGCATTTCAGCTAGTCCAGCTTACCTGCAGCGTCTGTTTCCATCTCTTCTGTGAAATGAAACATGAGCAAATTACAAAAGATCCCCCAGCATCTCATCTGCACAGTACAACTGCAATTGTTAAGAAAGTGCAAGTATCTTCAAAATGCAATTACTCTACCTTCCCTTACACTTAGCTTGCAATTTGGTTAGACTGGGGGGTGGTTTTCAGTTTAACACAGGTGTCCAACACAACCAAGAATTGCTACCAAAGTCAAGCATCTGCTTCAAAGTATGTAGCAGAGGTTTTCAAAAAGAGAAATAATTCCCATTCAGCGTAGGAAAAAAACAGCATATTCCTGTATTCTTGAAAACCATCCTGTTATCTATTCTGCATCTTTCCAGAACAAGCAAAGAATTCTCCTGGAGCATATGCATAGATCCTTTCACTTTGAAAAATAAAAATCTAGCCAGTTTCTAAACAACTGAAAACAAAAATATCTTATTTTGCTCCCAGTTGGCAAGGCTCGATAACCAGAGCCCTTGATAGCCACAACACGTGCCAAATAACAATATGGAGTGTTAATTAACTTCACCTACCTACAGTAGGCTTGACGATTGCGCAGCTCTTTGTACTTCAGCACATTTGTGAAATAAGGGAAGAATCTTGGGCTCTTCAACATGCCACTTGGAAAACAAGCTTAGGCAGTGTTTGAGTCTGAATGAATTCTATTAAAGGCAAAGATTTTATTAGGAGGTCTGAGAGTTTGAAGTTTGTTTGAAGCAAGCACTCGGAGAAACAGTTAAAAGGAAATTAGAGTTAACTCAAAGAATTTGAATGATTAGGCAGATCTGTGTGAGCTGAGAAAAACATGGTACAGAATAATCTTCAGGTCCTTACTCTCAGCATTGTTGCAGGTAAATGATTTGTAAGGACAATCCTCCATTTGTTTCTCTTGGATGCTGCAAGGAGGCTTGAATGCAGCAAATGTGGATTTTAGTTACAGATCACACACGGTGCAAGGCTTATATCTTAGATATGTCTCTAAATCCTCTGTGACACGTAAAAGCTTTAGGTAATTGAATTTCATTTAATATCTCTTTCAACATCTCTTGAAGCTTACAGACTTCACCCCTTTGCACTGTGGATTATTCCAACCAGCTGGACAGCAGTTTTCTACTAAATGCTTTAACTTATAATTGTGGTTCCTAAGTACTACACACACAAGAGCCTGTTACTCATAATTTCCATTATGAGCCCTATTCTTGAAATCAATAGTTCACTGATTTTACCATTTATGTGCTGAAACATCACGCCCAAGTCCTACCCTGAGCTGTGAGATTTCTTTTTTTTTTTCCCCCCTTTTTTTTCCCTACAGGAATAGAATTCCTTGTGTTTTTGAAAGCTACTTGACTCCTAGCTGCTCTACAGTCAGCGAACTTCATACAGATCACAGGGAATTCTTTTCTAATGGGTTACATAGTTGGTGTTCCTAGATCTCATTCATTATGAGGAAAAAAAATGCAATACAAAAACTGCCAACTTGCCAAAGAGTTCTGCAGTCTGGAAATTAAAGCAACTCATTGTTCAATCCTTGTTATCTGAATGGCTATCCTGATTCGAGTGGAATAAAAAAAAATACATACTATCTTACAACCACAGTACATAGTGCTTGTGTATATGTAAGTAATATATAAACGTACCTTCATAATTTTTTTGTTGGGCTCAATGTTGATTAGCAGTACATAAGAATAAACAGCTCTTAGTTTTTTAGAAACTAATTCTGTCTTTTTGGAGAAGAAGAACTAAAAAGAAAAAACCCTAGGGAAACAGAGTCTTGGGTGAAGGGTAAAGTAAGGGAAACCAATAATTCAACAGGAAGATAATCATCACAGAACACGCAAGACACTTCAGATTCCTGAACGGGAATATCGGAAGAGCACTAGAGTAGTAAGAAGCAGAAGAGATCAGAAATCGGAAAAAGACATCTAGTGCAAAGCACAGTAATGTCCAAATTGGAAAGCAGCACATGAAGTTCAGCTGTGCACAGAGATGTAAAAACATCAAAGAATTACTAAGGCTGAAGAGATTCCCCAACAATCACTGAGCATTAAGGACAATAACACAGCCATGGGTCTGCATAGGTGCCTCCCCCCACATCCTGCTTCCATTCTGTATTCCCCTTGCCATCTGTAATATATTCATTTCCTTCTCACTGGAAGGAGCTTCATTCAAGGTGGCCAATGTTTTAATTTGCACTGAGATGGCTGGTACAGTCGACTAGAACTATGGCACTCACACACAAACTGAGGGGTACTGCAGCTGCATAGATTGTAGTAGCTCTATGGAGCCATCCACTGCAATAAGGGATGCAATTACAGCTGCTGATTCTTCTAACCTGCTGTCTCAGCACACTGCTTAGGACCTCTGAAACTTCCTTTCTAATGTTGCCACTTTTAACCAAATTCCCTGAGATTTTCCCATTCTACATCTAGGACTTTCACATCCTGAACACACCTACAACATTTTGGAACTGATATCATAATTCCAAAACCATCTCCATACTTTAAAATGTGCTAAGCAGCCATTACCATCTTGATATTCAAGGGGTCTTTAGGAATTTAAAAAAAAAAAAAAAAGCAAAACCAAAACAAATGAGTAAAATCTCCACTGAAATATCTTTAGAAAGTTATATCTGCCCAACCCGGATAAAATGTGGAAGGGGCCCAACACCGATATGGGAATTGAAGGATTTGTTTTGTTCAGAAGAAAATGGAATTTAACACTCCTAT
Source organism: Centrocercus urophasianus (assembly GCF_019232065.1). NCBI lineage: Eukaryota > Metazoa > Chordata > Aves > Galliformes > Phasianidae > Centrocercus > Centrocercus urophasianus. The sequence goes on along the minus strand of NW_024884755.1, from coordinate 5,852,660 downwards.
CTACCAGGCCATCTGTCACTACAAGAGGAACAGTCAAACTACTGGCTTTGCTGACAAAGTGGTCTGTGTATTAGTCGTGAGGAAGTAAAAACTAATATAATGCCAGCAAACGTCCTGACTTGAAATCACCAGTCTCAGAAAAGACCGGAATACTAATTATCCAAAAAAAGAACAGAGATTGTCCTATTAAATACAGAGCCATATACTGAACAAATGTGAACGGAGCTAATTTAGGATTATGCCAAAGGAGACAAGCAAAATCCCTCAGGCACTACTGAAGATTAACGTGGTCAGCAGTCAGAAAATGTCCCGAGCAGAAATGAAATGGAAGAGAAGGAGAAATAGATAAGTTATTAAAGAACACTGATGAGGAACTCGTTGTGCTGGGCCATAAGGAAAAACCCTGTTAATCTTCACTTGTAATGAGAATGTGTTTAATCACTTATACAGATACATAATCACCACCTATTCCAGAACATTGGTTATGAAAAGCACACTGGAAGAAAGCCAGGTGCTAAAGTTCCTGGAAAGCACTAAATAGCTTTTACTGCAAACACAGTAGAAATATTAGAGAAGGAAGACAGTAAGTCAGATAGCATTTACAAAACTTCCTTTTGAAATTCACTACATAAATGAATCGCAAGGGTTTTATTAAAAATGCTCTAATTTCAATAAGAATTCAAAAATCATTAATACGTGCAGAGATTGATTGTTGTAGCAACCTCACCTTACAAACCTAGATCTTTGGCATTCAACCATCTGCAATCACACTGCTGTAGTGCCTAAAAAAAACCAACACAAAACCCAAGTAATAACCCGGATGAGGAAGAGCAGCTCTTGATGCCAGTAGCATAAGTTCTCAGAGTTGGGACGCCAAGCCCTTTTCTTACTAACATATGTCTAAGAAGAAGAATTTCAAGAATAAACACCTACTAAAACTCCTGACCTTCCAAATTTATGTTTTTCTCTTAAATCACGTCTTAGCCAGGAAAAATCCTTCCCAAGAGACTGTTTTCCCCATATTCACATGATGATGCTTTTTAAAAGTATTGACATTAGAATTAACACCAAAAAGTACACCAGCTCTTCCAAAGAACTTCCTGCAAAGGAATTACTGATTACAATTTTCAGCAGTCAAACTCACCAGCAATAGACCATATTTACACATACACATTCTTAGATCAAGTTTCCTATCAGGCAGAAGAGTATTTGCAATTCATTTCCTCATGCATATGTGAATTGTACACATGTGAAATGTCTGTAAAATGCCTTTGAAAACAAATAGTTGTTTGGAGCAAGTCAGAGACCTCAGGGGGCAAGCAAATTCCTGCACAAATCTAACATCCCTTATTTTACCCATAAAGATTGGAACATCAGCCTGACAGTACAGCAAAGAAACTTCCTTCATTTAGCTCTTTTATCCCTCAGAAAGCTGGGAGGTGTCCTTGTGCCAGGAGGACATATGATCCAGCTGCAAGCAGGCAGCAGAGCAGAGCTAGCAAGCAACTGTTCCACAGTGAAGCAAAGCCCTGAGGTTCCACACAGCCAGGGCAGGTGCCAGAACTTGTGCACTGGGTATTGCTGGAATCAGAATGAAAGCTGAAGAGCTAAGATACTATTTGCCTGTTTTGGCTTACTTTCAGCATCTATGTAATATATTGTTGGGTTGAAGAGTTTTTTGGTGTTTTTATTTGTTTTGTTTTTTGAATCTTTGGAATCCCAGAACCATCTGAATAAAAATGACACTTCTGCTACTCCAAGTAACATCCAAGACTTCAAAGTAAATGTATTCAAGGTTGTTCAGAAAACAAAAAACCCATAGATATGAGATTCCTGATGCTAATATTAAACCAGCATAGTGCTGCAAACTGACAAAGCCAAATGAGAAACAAAGCAGCCCTCTCCAAGTCAGCTAAAGGCAGAAAGCCCTTGCAACCGACTCTCACAAGGTTAAACACTGGTGTCTTAAAACAAACGAATCTCTCTGAATAGTTTCACACTTATGTGCACAAAAATCATGAATATGAGAATGATTTGAACAGTTATTTAACATGTTACAGTGACTTTTCGTACAGAAGATACGTTTTCCTCTCCTTTAGCTAGCACGCACACACATACATACGAGCAATGATAAGCAGTTATGTATACTTTATAGCGAAGACTATTAAATGAGAACTGTGGTCTCAGTTCAGCAAAGTAATATTGCTTTGCTAATTAACAGTACAAAAGGATTAGCGATTTCTTCTGAAAAGAATGATGTGAAATTAAGAACGAGTTGCTGTCAGCTTCATATTTAACACTTTGTTGTTCCCAACCAAAGACATGTAACTTTATTTTATCTATACTAATTATTACAAAGCTTAAAAATTGACCTGAGATCCTGCTCCATTACCAAGGTAGCCTCTACTATAAGTGGGACACTTGTGCCAGCCTAAATATTTTATGGCACTTTTCTAGCCTCAATTATCAAACTTAAGGATAGAGGGCCTGTCTTTTAATGAGAAGAAAATCCGAGAAATTTCAGGAATGGCTGCATCAGGAGAAGTGTGACCAGCAAGTTGAGGGAGGTGATGCTGACCCTCTGCTCTGCTCTCATGACACCCCACCTGGAATACCATGTCCAGTTCTAAAGCTCCCAACACAAGGAGGACACAGGGTTGTTGGAGCAGGTCCAGAGGAGGGCCATGAAGATGATCAGAGGACTGGAGCGCCTCACCTATGAGGACAGGCTGAGAGAGCTGGGGCTCTGGGAAGACCCTACAGCACCTTCCAGTATCTGAAGAGGGCCTACAGGAAAGCTAGGAGGGAGTTTTTATAAGGGCAGGTAGCAACAGGCTGAGGGAAACAGTTTTAAACTGGAAGAGGCTAGATTCAGACCAGATATCATAAAGAAATTCTTTACTGGAACAGGTTGCCCAGTGAGGTTGTGGATGCCCCCTGCCTGGAAGCATTCAAGGCCAGGCTGGATGAGGCTAGAAGCACCCTGGTCAAAGCAGAGGAGTTGGAACTAGATGATCTTAAAGGTCCCTTCCAACCTAATATATACCATTTCCACTGAACACATGAAGTATATTTTACCCCTCAACATTTGCTCCTAAAAATCAAGCCACTCCTCCACTCCAAGCAGCAGCAACCTCTTAATGCTTTGCCTTGGTATTTTTTACTCACATGGACTTAAAAAACAAACAACACATGAAAGTCACAAAATCCTACGGCTTCCAACATCTCAAAATAAAACAAGCCTTTGAGATAATATATCAGTACACGGGCTAATAAAAGGCAGCAATAGAACATAAACAATCTCATGAACTGCCTGCTAATGTAGCATTAAAGTTGCACATTTACAGGAACTAAGGCTATTTGCTATTACCCATTAGGCCAGCATGAACCTGACATAGCAAACATTTATGACTTTCATCAACACAAGCACTATTGATTAGTGATAAAGCAATTTATTACTGGGATGCTCAAACCATTCCCCAAATATCAGCTCACAGAAGCATGCGTGTTTAAGAGGCTTCCATCAGTGCTTTCCTGTACTTCATATGAATTAAAAGCTCCTTATCAAAACCTTTTCTGAGTAAATGCTTTCCTTCCACCAGAAGTCATCACAGATGGAAAAAGCCTGACAAAGAACCCAAGTTTCCAGAGCTCAAGTTTGTAAGAACAAAATAAATAAATCTCATTGGACTACTCTTCTATTTCCACTGCAGCTTCTCCTGTATCTGCAGATTCTGAGCATCTACAAACTAGATAAATCCAGGAAACAAAACAAAACAAAACCAAAAACCAGCCCACCACAAGCAATCCCTATGTGCTCCTTTTCAAGATCTATATAACATGTCTTGTTTCATGCCATGATAGAGGTGGTACGTTTCACTCTCATCTGCTTTGGCACCCTATCTCCCCAGCTCATGTGTGCACGCACGCACAAACCCCTGGGAGCAGCCAGTTCATTTTGGCAATTCAGCACTATGTGGGTTGGTTTCTATAACCCTGAGCCTGACAACTATAGGACTAGTGAAAAATTGATTCCTTTGATCACAATAGGTGCATTTGCATGAATGAATTTTTGATTGTAGCAACAGCTTAGGTCGGGATTCACGAAGCAGAGCAAAGTAATGGATTAGTCACCACAGCTTCAATTAATGGTTTTGGTTCCCAGTGGCAAATCGATGTCCATCAACTTTGACTTCCTTGTCAAAAGCAGGCAGGCAACAACTCCATCTATAGCACTTAATTTACAGACCTTGTAAAATCTTGGAAGCAAGAATTGACAGAAACATCTGAATTTACCTCAGGAAAACATATAAACTATACTCTACTCTTCTGCTCCATCTTGAAAACCTTTGGCTAGAGGGATAGAATAATTCAGTAGTGCTGAGTGTAGAAATAAGGTCTAGGCAGTCATTACCTTAAATCATGTTTATGAGCTCTAAAATAAATAAATCAGCTTCTTAATTGATTTGGACCAATGTCTAGCAAGCAATTTTAGCTCAGTAAAATAAGGATAAACAAATCCTAAAAGAGTTCAAATTTAAGAAGTTAGGGGTTGGGGCATGCCCTGCATATGCAATCTGCAGTGATTGTCAGCTGTTTTAAAGAGCTTCTCAAGTAAAAATCACCAGAGAACAAAAAACAAAGCACAAACCCACACACCACATCACCACATTTAATTTTTGCATCAAGAAGAACGAATACAAGAGAGGCTGGAGCAAACTTTAGAGGAAAGAAAAACATTAAGCTCTAGATATTGTGTCATATAATGCAACTTGTTCAATGTTAGAAGTACCTGGAGTGAGTCGCTGCAGCACAGCATACAGCTAATTTGTGTATTGTAACAGAGCGGCCCCTGAACCAGAAAATTATGAAGGACTCGTTTCTCTTTGGCAGTTGCTTAACTTAACTGGAAAAACATCCAAAGACCTAACATAAATTTTGTGGAAAGCAAGAGGAGCAGAGCTCAATACTACTACAGCAGTCAGGAATGCACTGAAGGGCAGGCTCAGAATTTGAGAGCTCCCCAAATGGAACAGCACAGCAAGCTGCACAGCTTCTAGTGGTGCCTCTTTCCAAACCCATTTGCAATACATTCAGCACAAACAACTTCTTACACCAACACCACAGAACATCTCCTCAGCTTTCTGACATGCTCATTTGACACAAGCATCTCCTCTCCGACTGATGCAAGCAGCCCAGCAACTTCCAGCTTAAGCAAAACTAACTCAGTGTCCTGCTGAGTTTTTCCTATTAATTACAAAAGACACAGACGTGAAAAGGACACAGAGTTACCCTACAGACAAGCTAAGGCATAAATAGGAACTGTGGAAACAAAGCCACCTTTTTAAACCAAGAAATGTAAAACTCATTATAGGATGAAAAAACACAATAAATATTCTTTATCCAAACATAACTACTAATTACACTACTAAGAACTACTGAAATAAATCTGAACCATCAGTCCCCTCTGGTTCAAAGGTAAAACAACAGCAAAACTTGAAAAGGACTGCCTCAAATCCATGAACTTCAGTTTTAAGGAATTAAAATATCAATAGCATCAAGGTCTTGAAACGAGTGAATATAAACTTAGAGCAGCAATTCTGCAAGAATGAAAACTGAAATGCAATGACTGTAAAGGAGAGTTTGTTGTTTGTTTTTATTTCATTGCTTTTTTTTAAGGTCTGATAGAAACCTTCTAGCCCTAGTCATTTAGATCCCATTTTCATAAGTGTAATGTCAGCAGAGTTGCTCTGATAGAAAATATGTCATTCTTGTCACACCATTTCTATTAGTATGAAATCCCTATTGAACTCAATATTGAACTCAGCCTAACAAAGAAATATAGGGGAAAAAAAAAAAAATAAAAAAAAAATTAAAAAAAAAAAAATCAAGCTTCTCAGAGCATCCCTGTAGTCAAAAGTGTCCTTTTCTTAGGATTATTTTTGTCTCATTCCATGCACCTCTGGTTAGCAGCAAGAATGTACCAACTTTGTTATTCCATTTTTTTCTATTTCACCCTTAAAAAATCTCTCAGATCCTTCCCACAAACAACCTTTCTTCCTTTTCCCAGAACAACAGTGGAAAGACATGCCTTAGGCAGTTGTCACTTCCAGGTTGAAAGTTTACCAGTAGAGAAATAGAAGTGCTCAAGCTGGCAACAGTGAGTATTATCTACTATTTTATACATACACACACACATACATATGTATACACACACATACTCACAAAAATGCACTTCTGCAGCTTTTTGCATAGGAGAAAATGCAAGTCTGAGATGAAAGTGAATCCTGCCTAGCTGGACCTTAGTTCAAGAACAAGCCTTGGAGATACATGCAACCATCACAGACAGCAGACACCCATATCAGGATGCGAGTCCACCAAAATAAAGCACACAATATATGTGTAGGGTGCTCTCACTCCAAAGTGATTTTTTTTCTTAAATAAATATTTCCAAAGGTTCATATATGGTAAGGTATACTGGCTGACCCAACAATGGGAATTAAAAAAGATCTTTCATTGCTTAGTCCTTCCTTTAGATACATAACAGCATGGTTAAACTCCACAATACAAAAAAGACAAAACCCTGTTCTGCTTAGGGTTTTGTCTTCCTTAAACTAGGCAACACCATCTTGCTCTAGTGACCAAGGAGGCCACCTGATCACTTGCTCTATGCAGTAACAGACAGGAAGCATCCCAGTGAATATAGCCCTGTATAATGATGTTTTCAGATCTTTTTAAAATCCATACTATATTTCTTAACTAATGGATGTCAAGCATGATGAACAGCAGCTATGCAAGTGCCTGGCTGGTGTTTTATCATGACTTTTCTTCCTGCTATTTACACCTGTTTCCTTTCTGCTGTTTTAAGCCCATTAGTGTTTATTGTGTCCACACTGTGCATTGCAAATAATCTCATTTTACCAGTTCCTCTTAGACATGCCCCGGGCTATTGTCACACTGTGCACTCACTTTTCTTCTGAGCTGTACTAATTCTCTTCTCTTGATAATACAGTGTGACCCATAATTCATTGCTTAGGCAGATTTCATTATTCTGTACCTTTTCAATCAAACTCTGCTCTTACAGAAGCTCATTTCAAGCCTCTTTAACAGCTCTCTACTCCAAACATTCCAGTGTTAACTATAAAGGCATAACACATCAGCTCTGATAAAAAACCTTACTTGTGTTAGAAAAGCTCACACAGTACAGATAGGATTCTTGCAGCTCATGGTTGGTCTTATTTTATTTCTCTGTTATAAGCAATCACTTTCAGCTAGTGAAAACAATCAGCTTCTCAACAGTTGAGAAAGAATGCTAAGAAACTAATGCACTACAAAACAGCATTGTGAGTTTGTGCCCAAGTTCACAAACTCCACATGACTGTTACAAAGCCAGACTTAGGGCTGCAGCCTCTGTTGCAAGTACTTTGGGAGCAAACAGGAAAAAAGGGAGGAACTTCCAGGACAAACATCTTTTGTTGAATGAATATATACAACAAAAACAACACTCCAAAAAAAAACAAAACAGAAAAAAAAAAGGAGCCACACTGACAGATTGGAACATCTGTGTTAGATGGTATATGAAGCTGTACTACCTCTTGAATGTGACTACATCCCTACACCATAATCAGAAAGCATTTTATCACCAGCACTGATGTTATTAATAAATCAAATAAAAATCAGACCAATTATCTATAGTCTCTTTTTATGTTAAAAAAATATTTTTTTCATTTAAAATAAAGTCTATTTTCCATACTGATTTGAGGCTTGATGTTTTTGCTTGTTTCCATTGTTCGTTTTTTTAATTGTTCTGTCCTACAGTAGAAGGGAAGAAGCTGAAAGGGCCACAGCAATACCCCCTGCTTTGTTAGGAGAGAGATAGCTCTGCTACTGCACCTCAGTAGAATTTCCTGAAATATCCACCATGCTTTTCACTGTGTGATCTTACTACAAGCCTTTGGAAGAATTCGGTTGAAATACTTCAATTTTGTATCACAGTAATCAAAATTCAGTAAAAATGAGGCCAGAGTCCACAGTAAAAACCACGGAGATGGTCTGAAGGTCTTGATAAAGCATCTGCTCCACTCCTTGTGCTACCACAAAAAGTCAAGAACATCCACAGGAACCTTTAACAGATGTTTCCCTTACACCCTTTTAAGAAAATCTCTAAGGATAGCACACGTTATTATATGTGCTGCTTATACTGCTCCACTACTTTCACAGAAGAAAGCTTCTTAATACCTGCGTTGTATCTTCTTTCCTACAATTACAGCTGATCATTCTTGTTCTACCCATAGAGAATACAGGACAAAAAAAAAAAAAATAAAATTCTTTAAAGCATCTTTTACAGACTAGATAGTTGCTATTGTGGTCTCCTTTTGTCTTCTTTTTCTTTTATCTTAGGGTAAATTAATTTTTTCAAGCTTCCCTCAAAGTTTAGATTTGCCGAACTCCTCATTTCCACTTTTTTTGCCTTTTTTTTTTTTGCTTTTTAATTTCTGTCACTACTTCGTGCCTGTTTTAACAGGTGAAGCTTGAGACTGCAAGCTGATATTCTAGATGAAGGATCCAAATCCAAAGACAGAAAAATATCTTCCTTCATGCTGAATAATCTCCCAAATTAAAATTGCTTTTTTTTTTTCTAGCAACACTGCACTGTTGGCACACATTCTGTACATTTGCTTTACAACACAATATAGCCACCAGATCTGTTTTTGCTGACCAACTATCATGCCAAATATTATCTGACATTTCTTTCTTTGCACTTACCCACATTGGTTATATGATCCTAATTCTTCACCTTAAGATCAATTCAAATTCAGATTTTATCCTCCAAGGTGCTCGTTAAAGATCCTTCCGTTCACAGCTTATTGGGGCTCCTTTGCATTTCTAAGTCAGTTCTCAACTCCATCAGCCAAGTCAGTGATGCAGCAACCATAACAGCAGGACAACACTCAGAAGATCCTGGCAACCAAAGATAAATCCTTGAGATTCTCAGCAACACAGGAGCAATGCTACAAAAATTTTCTATGCTTTTCAGCCCCTTAGATTAAAAAAAAAAAAAAACCCTTAAGTTTTCCTGCAGAACAACAAAGCAGGTTTTCTAGTTTTATCAGAGGAACTCACTTTACCCAGTTGCTGTTTCTTGATTAAATAGTGGAACAGCCTCACACTGGCATGAGTTAGAGAAAGTCTACTTACCTGCAGTGGATGCCTCCCGAAAGTCAGCACAGTTCCTGCTCACCTAAAAAGTTGTCTATTCCTCCCACCCAAAATACAAGAAGATTATATTTTATCAGAAAAGATCTCTTCATTCTATGAAACTCAGTAATCTGGTGGTGCTTTTTAAGCTAAGTTTGTAGTCACTCAGAAGAACTGCTTCAACAACAACAAAGCAACCTTCTCTTAAACATATTGATTTCAACAGGAACGACACATACAAAAGCAAAGATTGGTTTACAGCACAGATCTCTTCCAAATCATTTCATTAGTATAGTGTGAACTTAAATAAAAATCCAAATATCACAAAATTAAAAAAATCATGGTCTGTTTAATCACCTGATTCTGCTTTACCTCAGAATTACAGCTGGCTTCCCTGTAGTGAAGGATACCACTCTCTGAAATTCCAAAGCATCTTTAAAGCTAAAAAGTCCAGAAAGCACAAGACTGACAGCCTTGGAGGTTGGGCTCTGTTTATCAGCTGGAAGACAACACTGAAAGCAGATAGCTAATTTGTTTTCCATCAGAGTTTACTCTGGTTTCCAACTTTTCTAGCAGCTTCCTGTTCATTCTTGTGCCTTTGTGTGAAGGTAGTCCAGGAGGACAACAACACTTTCAGCTTTCAGAGAGCCCGCTAGAATGCTACCCTCACCTTGCAAAAGTTAGCAAAGACTGACTTTTACTGCTAACCAAGAGCAAACCCCTGCCGACCTGTGGGAAGAGCTGCATGCCCACTGTCCATTTCCCAGCTGTCCGCTCGCTCTCACAAGATAGTTACACATTTCCTTTGCAGTAAAAAAAACTCTCTGTAGAGTAAGGAACACTCAAAGAAAGTCACACGCGTACAGATATCTTGTTAGTATTAATTAGCTTCACTGTGAATGTTATAATATGCATTCACTGCTCATTGGCTAACGATGCCACAGAAAGCACTTCAGAAAGTGGTACACTTCTCTCCTTTCCGTAACTCACAGATGGTGTTGGAGATGACCAGCTCCATCATCCCTTCTTCCTTCCTAACCGGATTAATAGACAAAACTGCTCATAGCTATCAGTGTGGAACTGCTGATTGCATTAGTTGCAGACATAATTAAGACACTGTTTATAGAAGCACTGAACTACAGGAGTAATTTTACCTGCACAAGAGCTACAAATTTGTCCATTTTAAAAGGAACATATTTCTTGTACTTCATCTGTTATTCTAATTACCAACCATATGGCTAAAGTTGGAACACACTTAGTTAATGACAGAACTGTGAAGAGATACATTTCTTACTCTGGAATCTGGATGTATAGCTCATTCTTAAGGATAAAGCCAAGTGCTGCTTTCACATCCAGACATAAGGTCTTTGAAATAACTCTTCAATTGTGATTGCAAGCTTCTGGTTAATATCAGGCCCTGTGAATTATACACAAATGGGATGGGATGCAATTCTTGTGGCAATCCATGCTCTCACACCTTACTCAAAATGGGATATCAAAGTAAGAGTAAACATTCATGCTGTACTTATTAAGAAGTTTCACTGTACAAGAAAAGCTGAGGTCAGTTGCTCACCTCTGCTCCTCAGATAGGAGACACATTATTAACAGTGTGAGCAAAAACACTGTCTTCAGATACTAGAGAAAGACTGAGTGCATAGCCTGAATTTATTCTTTTATCAAAACAGAAAGAGCTTCAGAGACTTTCTCTTATGCGCAACATGGAGAATAGCACTGGCATCAGTAATCATTAGAAGAGGAGCAAACTACATCTTAAATATTATCTATTTTTTATGTTGGTTGTATATGACGATGAATGGCATTTCACTGAATTACTTTGTTCCTTTTCTATGCCTAAATTTGGACTGTTTTAATGCACTTACATAATTCAATGTACTTTAAAAAAAACAACAAATCTCTTAACTTACTAAATGTTTAAAGTTACAGACAAGTTAAAAAATACTAATATTAATACATATATGCCTGAAAAGGCACTTGCAGTGTTGAGTTTACCAGATTTCAATCTATCTCATTGTTCTGCTGATCTATTTCTTTCATCTCTTATTCAACAATACAACAGCCAGCTTTTCTTGTAGATAATAATGAAACATTAAAATGCTGAGATATAATGTACATCTACTGCCAAGCACACTATATCAAGAAACAGTACCTTGTATGTGCTTGATTATCGTAGAAAGTGCACCAGTTCACTTATGAATATTTATGTACTATTGAATAGCTGGACCAGGACAGATCAAGATTTTCATTACAATTTTTCCTGCTGCTTTGATACTACAGCAGAGGATAAGAGGGAGGAGCACTGCTCCTATCAGCTGTACAACACAAACTGGATATTGTGCAAAGCCAGAATAACAAAGGGTATTCAACAGTCTTGATACCAGCCAACATGAGAAAATCCCACATGAAGGCTGACCACCAGAAAACAAAACCTATTTGTTCAAAATTCCTGCCATAGTATAAACAGTACTACAGATGGCAGAAAACAATTTGTTACCTTCTCCAAATAAAAGCTAAGAAAGGCAAAGACAGCAGCACTTGAAAGTACTTAAGAACAAACAGATGGCCAATGAAACCAGAACACAAACAAGTGGAAAACACGAGAAGGAATATGTGTCAACAGATCTTGAGGCAGAATACTGGTTAAGATGCAGAAGACATAAAGCAAGCTTCTATTTGGCATGAGGTGAAAGTAGAAGAAGCAGAAAAACTCAGGGAGCCTCCCAAACTGGGGAGAAAGCCACATTTATAGAGCCTAAGCACAGGAGCAGGGCAACACTCTGAACGGGAAATTACAAAACTGATCAGAACAAAGTCCTCCTTACCTCAGGATGTGAAAGAGGTCTTCATGGTGCATAAAAATTGGTTGTTGGATACATCGATAGAAGTATAAAAATGATCAAAGATGAAGGAGCATTAGGACAAACAGCCCACTAATCAATTTTGCCTGTGCAAAGCATGCAGGTGTTAGCAATTACTCAGTGGCTAAGAAATTCAGCACAGGTGTAGGCAGCTACCCCACACACAGCTTACCACCAGTCAAATAAGTAGCAATTCTAAGGGCAGTCTATTTCCATTTGCTTTTCCTTTTACAAGTATCCTTACAGTTAGATCAATGTAAAACAAAACTGTAAGAAGGTACATATACTTAGGTAAAGAATGAATGAAAAATGAGAAAAAAAAGTAGAAGAGTAGGAGTCTTATTATTATCTGAAAACACTTTCAAAGCTGTCGAAACACATGCTTTTGACCTATAATGTTTGCTGAGAAACACTTCACAGAGCAGTACTAGTTCTCAGTAAACAGGCTTTTTATTGCAGCTATACTGTAGGACAACTAGAGAAGAGAATATGGAAACAACTGGGGGCTCTTAAGGGCACTGCAACTGTTATGTAAAAGGAAAACTGTAAATGGATTTCCTTGCTGCAGTACACTTTTAGTAGCAGAGATGTGTACTAAGGCGGAAAACTATTTGTCTCTGACTGCAAGAGATCTGTATTATTTTTCTCCTCTATGCTAGGGTGGTGACCTTTTGGATACAGCCTTAAAGAAAGTGCTTTCTAGAAATAGACTGCATCAGTCTACAGAAGTCTCAGACTGTGTTACTTATGCTACAGATCTCATAAACAAAAAGGAGAAAACAGTCTGGAAATACCTTAAAATAAATTCACTGGAGGTGTACGCATCCAAATGTAAATGTGCCTCAACATATACAGTATATAAACGTTTTGAACAAATCTCACCATTTCCACATTTCAGCATTATTTCTCAACACTTTTGATTTATTTGATCTTGTAATCGCACCTACAAAAACAAAACAAACAAAAAAAACCCTCTTTTGCACAAGAATTTACACAAGGTGCCAAGCAAAAAAACACTGCCCAAATCTTCACCATTACTTTGACTGACACGCACAGAATATGCTTCCTTTGGCTGTACTGATTTATTCTGCTAATAATCTTTATATTACAAGTCCTTGTTAGGCCTTGGCAATGCACGTGGTCTATCTTTAGCTCAAGCTATTATGCCAGCTCTCGGTAGAAAGGGCTCTAAAATCTGGGTCTGTTACTGTAAGTGCACTTCAGTGCACAAATAAAATAGAAACTCATATCTGTATAACCACTGTCTTGAGGTCCCAATGAGCTTCTGAATATCACTGATTAAAACACAAATCTAATACAGTGCAAAAAATAAATATCATCTTAAGTTATAGCCAGGTTACCCAGTGTGCTTCCATCCTGTTACATACAGCAAGTCAGCAGGATGTGGTGAAGTCATTATTTTATGGAAGACCTCTAATACACTGCTTGCATTGCAAACACAGTGCTCAAATACTGAGCATTTCAAGATTTCATTTCTGTCCCTAGGGAGGGTGAACATGCTTGAACTTTCGTAACGGTACCGGCATTTTCTCAGGATATCCTATTCAGAAAGGTCCAATCTAATTTAAACATTTTCCATAACACAACATGATTGAGCAGCACACTGAAAGTGACAATCTTTGGATGAGGAACTGAGCATAAGAATTCCTCTACCTACAGTGCCTGACATGTAATATCCTTTTACCATATCATGACCAAATTCTGTTCCAGTTAATTATGTTTTGATTGCCAAACATCCTCTCTGCTGCTCCCTCATTGTGACTCTGCTCCTCATCTCAAGGCGCTCATCACTGGATTTCTGGCTATTTCTATATTCCAGAATTAGCCACATCAAATACTTAGTTTTGTATTGGGCTGAATTAGAAGTAAAATTAGGAATTACAGAAATATGAAATATTACTATTCTGTAGTAATTCTACAGGTTTCAAGTGGAGTGAAAAGGACACATATTATAGCAGCCTACCATAAACAAGCTTCCTCAAGATTAAACAGTACAACAGCAACTGAACCTGCGTAATCTACATGTCTCTGTATGCAAGTAAAGGACATACAAAATTTCTTTTGCTCACTGCGTGAAAGGCTACTATCAACTATCACCTTAAAAAGTAAATTTGATGCAATGTAATTCAGTTGTAGCAAAGGGATTCATCTGGCCACCCCCTGCTGATTATTACACACAGTCTGCCCATAAAAAAGCAAGTCTCCCCCAAACAGGGACAAAAACAAAACTCTCACCTTACAGAGACAGAGCAAATCACCAAAACAGGTCAATCAAGGTATAATTAGCTCTAATCAGTGCTCCATTATCCTGCTAAATGCTGCACCTGCTTCCAAATTAGCCTCAAAGAAGATGTAACATTTTTTTTTCTTTTTTCCTCCAGGTGGGGTTTAAAAAAAAGAACAACAGGAAAAATATCTTTTATTCTGATGGCTACAACAGCAAAAAAAGGCCCAACAACTCCCATACTGTAAGGTTTGAGCCAACTGATCATGTGCACATGACTTTAACCGCATTGCTTATAGAAGCAGGAAACAGAACTGCTACTACTAAGCAGAGAAGGTGCTTCTCCACGTAACCAGGCAGCTTTGCTTCTCTCACACTGAAGGATTTCAGCATTCTCAAAGTGAAGATGAATGCAACTCCTTTTGTTTTCTCCTTCCTGCTCTTTCCTTCGCTGCCTGTCGCTTTGCTATGTGATCATTTATGATACCAAAAAGCAGAGAAAGAACTAAATTCTCAAAGCCAACTGCTAAATTTAGTTACTTCTGTTAACGTGGCACATTTGTTCAGAGAGAACAAAGTTTATATGGTGACAGGTAGAAAGAACCACAGCAAAAAGTAGATAAGCTAAGCAGCAAACACAGTTCTCCCTCTTGACTTCCCCTCCAAAATCAGCTGCATCTACAAGGAGGAATTGCCAAACCACCACTATGTGAATATCTTTCATCTGCTCTGCAGCACAGGCAGACTCCAGCTCTCTCCTGCCAATGAGGAGACGAGAAACAGCATTGCTGCACATGGACAGCAATAGCATCTGTCAGAGGCCACTGCAAAAAGGAGAGCAGCGGCCTCAGCCAGTTCCCCGCAGGGTACAGCCATACTGCTGTTGTTCAAGTAAAATAAGCTTGCCCAGACCAAAGCTGGCTTTAGGATTATAACTGCATATGCAGTCAAAGGAAAGAAATCCCGAGGACCCAAGGAAGCCGCTCCTCCCCTGTGGCAGCCTGCCCAGCGCGGTACCTGCCGCAGCACGGCTGTCTGCCTCCGTGGTACATGTGCTGCTGAAGCAACGTCCCTCCTCACATTGAGCACCTTCAGCTCTCTGCTCCAGAGCGTTTGCCGGGATGGGAAACCACCCTGCAGTCCCTGAGAGCCATAAATGTACTCTGGGGACAAGTTCTTTTGCAGCCTTGTATTTACTGCTTTATTCAGCTTTGTCACCTTCAACTTTTTGGCTCCCAACTAACAGACTTTGAAAATACCTCTATAAAAATCTTAAAGCAAATCACTAAGTTACTCAGCATGTTCCCAGGTACAAAAGTGTTTGGTTATTAAGCGTTGGGTTTCCCCATGCAGGCGCCGGCAGTGAGGCCTCCAGGCGCAACCTGTCGGGAGAGGCCGGGGCACCGGGTGCCCCACAGCAGGCTCTGGATGGTTCCGAATGGTTCCTCAAGGTTCTGCAAAGGCAGTGGTGCCTCTGTGCAAATGTCCGAGAAAAAGCAAACACTGTGAGGGAAGAAGTGTGCAAAACAGATAGGAAGGGGCTCCAGGTAGCAGGGAGTGTCCCCTGCAGCCTGTGCAGAGCCCATGGCAGAGCGGGTGTCCCCACTGCAGCCCATGCAGGGCTCCAAGCCGGCACAGGAAGTGTGAGGGGGGAGCAATGGAGAGGAACTGCTGTGGGCTGACTGCAGCTCCTGTGCTGTTCAGGGGTCGACTGCGGAACGAAGGAGAGGCTCTGAGCCTGGGGGAAAAAAGGGGACAGGAGATGAAAATAGTGCTGATCTTATTTATTTAGTTTTTTTAAATCACTGTCTGAATCTCTTGTAGGCAAATAAATTAATTTCACCCAAGCTGATTTGTTTTGTCTGTGACAGCACCTGGCAAGTGATGTCCCTGCCTTTACCTTGGCCCACAGAGCTGTTTGTCAGTGAGCAAGAGGGTGGGAGCTGTCAGCTGGCCAACATCAGCCCACCACACAGAATTTGGTTAAAAAAATATCATCACAGGAGTGTAGGACATCTCGTCCAACATTACACAAAGCCTTTTGGGCCAACTTCCAGTTCATTTAGGCCTTACAGAAGAAAACTATGTGCAGGAGACCCCTCAGGAAATGAAGCAATAGTGTTTGGAATCTAACTACTAGAATGCTGTTGGGGTACGGAGTGACCATTATGGCTGACATTTCTTTTGGACACAAGACCTTAAAGCCTTTTGTTATAAAGAATTTTGTGGCCACGAAAAGGGCACACATGATGGCATTGGCACATCCTGGTTTCTGGGATTCACTTCTCTACTGATGTGGTAAGGAGGCATGAAAGCACCAGTGTTATGAAAACTTACTAATGGCTAAAAAAAAACCCTGGAAATTATGTGGAAAATATTATTAAAAGGAAGTCATTTAATCATATTACTTCACTTCTTAGCTTAACTTTGGATGTGGAATAGAACCAAAGGGGAATCATTAGTCTGTATGCTCATTTGGTATGTTTTCTACTTTCCTGTCCAAGGCCAATGCTGCATGATAGAACTTTTCCTTGAAAAAACACAGGAGTTCATTTTCAATCTTGATAGCTACTAAGACAAACATTTTGAAAATAAGATTGCTCCTAACTGAGGTATTGTTTTAATATACAAGATACGTGAATTACCCTATTCATCTCAATGGGGAGTTAACTTCAGGAACTAATGCCTTGCTAAGAGTCCAAATGCTTTTAGCACACGTGAGTGTAGGTGTCCATTTCACTTTCCCACAAAAAATGACTGCAACTGGACAGATTATCTTACTAATTACCAGAGCTGCCAAGTGAGCAAAAAACATGAAAGTCGCCATCACCGCAGTTGTATGCCTGTTCTCTCTCTGCAATATCTCTTTCCCTGTGAAAGGCTGAGCACCTGTGATACAGCTCAGGGGGATACCAAGCTCCAAGGGGTCCAGTTCAACCCTGTGATGATGGCATGCACTGTGGGCTTTTTTCCCTTCACAAATCTAGATGACATTTAGGAGGATGGAATGACAGTCTGAGCCAGTTTCTGCCTCTGTCTACTGACGCGCATTTTCCCCAGGGTCCTGGTTTAACAGGTAGTTCTAACAGAGCTCTCTGTCTTTCCTGACAGTGTTAGAGGCAGGAACCATCCTGTTCCAAACACTGAGGTATCTTTGCAGGGCCACACTAGACTCCAACCTTTGTTATCAGCAGGAATGCACGTGGACTATATTTGCAGTCTTGCCTGCAGGTCCTAACTAAAAGCGTCTTTTTGTCTTCTCGAAGAAAATAAGTCTGACACACCAAGAGCCAGTTGCATACAGATCAGCACAGGAAAATACTCCTGCTGTGAATGAATTCCAAGAATGGATATGTACGAAAGAAAAAACAATGACAGGTATCTGATAAAGAGAAGAAGGAAACAAACATCTGTCAGTTTTTTAATTAGCAGCTAGATGTTACTGTTGTTACAGAGATCTATGGTTGAAAAGCCCTTTTATTGATGTAAAAAATGTATGTGTTTGCATTAGAGAAAGCAGTTACATCACGAAAGACTTTGGAAAAATGGGCACTTTTCTCCTGAAAACATCTGCACTGTAAGTAAAAGTATAATATATTTGTTTAACTATCTGGCTAAGAGTGTAATATGTAACATCCCTGAGATAATCATTAGAAAACTCAGCTTTTCCTGAGATGGCAGTTAGAGCCTAAAGGACAGAGACAGACGCCTCTTCTCCAGGCAGCATGCAAGCAGGAGCAGACAGCCCTGCAGGGATTAGCCAAGTCCAGACATTATCTCCTCCTGTTCTCAAAAGTCTGAAGAGATCACATGGGTCAACACCATTCAGTAAAACCAGCCACCATGGCTGGGGGGCCAGGGCTGACTGCAGTACGATACTTAGGCAGCTGGACAGGACTGTCTGGTGAATAATTTCTGCTCCCACAAAAAAATAAAAATTGTTGCTATTACTGTCAGGGAATATTTTAAGGGCATTATAAAAGATAAAGCCATTACGCTGGGTGTTGAAGGCTCACAAATACTGTGGAGGGCTGGAGGCTTCTGGAAGCAGATTGAAGTGTATTGAAGTGAAGATTCAAGAGTAGGGGAAAGCATTTGACCATACATACCACCACCCCAACTCTTAAGTTCCTAATGTTCACCTTATCTGCAAAAGTATCATCCAGTCTGGTCCATTACCAAACCCAAAAGCATAATTGAAAATAACATCCATATGCAACAATTTAGCATTGAAAACTTTGTCGTTGGCTGCACCTACAAGTTTCCTATTGTCTAATAAAATCATCACATATTGACATATTGCAGTATATGATGCAAATATATCGGACAGAAAGTTTCTGCATTCACCATAATTCTCAATTAAAAACAAACAAACAAACAAACAAACAAAGAACAAGAGGAAAGTAAAAGCCAAGTTGGCAGAATGGGAGTCACATAATCACAGAATATCCTCAGTTGGAAGGGACCCACAAGGATCATCAGCGTCCAACTCCTGGCTGCAGAAAGGACCACACAAAATTCAAACCATATGTCTAAGCATTGTCCAAATTCTCCCTGAACTCAGGCTGGCTTGGTGCCATGACTACTTACCTGGCCTATTATCCTTAATTTGTTAAACAAATTGAAAAGCCTTAGGGAAGTAAAGACATCTTTGATGTTCCACTTCAGTCTCTTTACCTTCCCCATTATTTTATAGAACTTATTGCATCATTCTTTTAAAGAAACTTCAAAAATTATTTTAAAAATCCGCAAGGAAATCCCCAAACTAAATAAAAGCTTTCTGATCACCTACTTCCCAAACATGCCGGTCAGTTGCCTAGGAAAAAATAGCCTCACAATTATATCCAAAAGCTAAAAGATCTAATGTAAATGCTTCCAAGACTTGGTTGCCTCAGCAGTATAAAAGTACACCAGGAGTCTTTACACGAGAACATCTCCCCAACAGAACTACTAATGTGAGCTGAAATTACTACCTGGTCAGTCATAATAGATCCACAGTTGTATACAGTAAAGTAGTTCTTTTTAAAACTATCAAAACTATAATCCATTGGTATTTTAAAATAAATAGACAAACAAAAATAAAACCCAAACTCTTTCTGATGTACCTGAAAAGTAATGGGAGGCAATAAATGTCTGAACCACAAAGCTTAAGTTAAGCAGATCTAGGCAGGACACACTACCTGGTGTGTGAAGGTTATCATGGTTGTCCCAGCTGGGTTCTCCCAGTGGCTCCTCAGCTGCGGGCTCTGGCTCCACACCTGGCAGCAGTCTAACCTCTTGGCCTGGAACACCGTGGCAACTGTTGCCATCTGCAACACAAAGCTTTTACAAGAAAAACTAAGTGGAAGAAAAAGTGCACGTGCTGCCATGAGGATTGAAGAAGACCCACTGAGTACTGCACAAGATACTCATATGCTGCACCTCCCTGATATTTGCTCCAGTCAGGAGAACCCAAACCCTCACTGCCTTCTAGCTTAAATACTACTAGCACCCAGTTAGCTGCCTTAGTCAGCCTTCATCCAAGCACAAATCTCCTTCAGATGGTATTTAAATTTAGATTACCATTAAAAGCAGTTGATAAGTAACTGCTCAGAGCTTCAATTTAATCTGTTGACTGGGTCTGCCAAGAAATATGAGGAGGTAAAATATTTGAAATGCATTACATACTTATCACAGAATCATAGAGGTTAGAAGGGACCTCTGGAGGTCATCTAGTTCAACTCCCTGCTAAAGCAAGTTCCCTACAATAGGTTACACAGGAAAGCATCCAGACAGGTTTTGAATATCTCCAGAGAGAGACTCCACAGCCTCTCCAGGAAGCCTGTTCCAGTGCTCTCTCACCTTCAGAAGCTTTTCCTCCTGTTCATACGGAAATTCCTATGTTCCAATTTGAACCCACTGCCTCTTGTTCCACTGATGGGCACTGCTGCAGAGAGTCTGGTCCTATTCACATGACTCCTGCCCATTAGATACTAATAAGCATTGATAAGATCCCCTCTCAGTCTCATCTTCTCCAGGTTGAACAGTCCCAGGCCCCACAGCCCCCTCCTCGTAAGGGAGATACTTCAGGCCCACAAATAATCTTTGTGGCCTTCTTCTGGACTTTCTCTCTCTCTAGAAGTTCCCAATCTTTGTTAAACTGGACAAAGTACTCCAGGTGTGGCCTCACCACAGCAGAGTAGAGGTGAAGGAGAACTTCAGTGTTGGCCACACTCATTTCAATGTGCCCCAGGATACCGTTGTGCCTCCTGGCCATAAGGGCATGCTGCTGTTAACCGCTCAGCCACTTAAAATCTTCGTACATGCAACATGGTTTACAACTATTTTTATAAGGATTAATACAGAGCTATACATAGTGTACACTAAATAATTTCCTTTAATATTTTCTTCAGATATTAAGTGTAATCAAGAGAATACTTTCAAGATAAATCGACATTTGACAGGCGAAAAAACTGCTCTTGAATCATTAATAAGAAGGACAGGATATTATTAAGAGAGAATTGCTTTCAACCCTTCTAATTATGATCAAGCAAATACTTCATAAGCCTGAAATACTTTGGATCTGTAGCAAGCCATGAGAATGATCACTCTGCCAAGATAGTTATCTGCTCAGATCTGAGACATAATTATGGCCAGTGAAACTCCTAATCTTGAAAGACCTTCGATTTAATTCTTTATGCTATCAATCTCCCTCTCTCTCTGGATTTCCTCCACATTGCATTTGGCATGATTAACTGTAAGTGGGGAATAGGTCCACAGAATTACATGCCATCTGAACTGGGACAAGGAAGGATTATTCAGCACATCATGTAAGAGAGACAACTTTAACATTAACCGCTTGTGTGCTGGGATGTGAGGCAATCACAGGGGCAAAAATCCATTATAGATGGCATACCAGATAGACATGCAGGGAGAGGACCAAGCGGATGCCAGTGCTCATACTGCACATTGGTAGCATTAAGCTACTTGATACTGAAGCCGTTTCTCCAGAGGAAGCAGAAACCAAATCAAGAAAGAACAACTTCCTAGTCATGTCACTGGGATCCAGTCACTGCAAGAGATAATAGAATTGTGGTAAAATCATTAGATATGGCAGTGCTACCAGAAGCCAGGCTGACGTTCCAGGCAGACCACATACCTAAGCTTCAAAATATATGCTGAAATATTTTTGGAGAAGATGGCTGGCAGTGAGGACTGAACATAAGTTCTGAGCAAGAGTTACAGATCTGGTAACTCAAACACAGCAGCAGAATTACGGATCCATGCCAGTGGGCACCACAGGGCTATAGAACTACCACACACTCACAGGTTACTAACTGTAAATAACAAACACTGTGTGAAGCTGATGTGACAAATTATATCATCGAGTCCAGTGATTAGAAACTAGGAGTGTAAACTATAATCTTTGACTATGGGATGCTTAGAATGCAGGTTGATTTGTGTTCTGCATTCTTGGTTAGTCCATGAGGTTCCAACCCTAAATCACTCAGTATGTGACATGCAGACTTCTCATGTAACAATTACCTCTTCTCTTGGATTTCAGACTATAATGGAAAAAAAATAATCCTATTGTGACATATCTCATCTGGCAAAACATATCAGCTCTGTTTGGCCAACACGACCAAGAGTTTCAGCAGATCTACATTCCTTAATTAGAGACTGAATCAAATTCTGGTGTGATCACTTAATGACCCTTGGGACCATTACTGATTTTTGTATCATTTCTGAAAGTGTCTTATTGTTGTTTTCACAGAATCATCCAGCACGCATTGCATAAACAGCTAAGATGACAGGGTGTTCTCATGGCAGAGAATTTAAGATGACAGAATGTCTTGGAGAACATAAGCATATTCCACACTATTGCCATACGGTTGTATTTTAACAGCAAGAAAAGAAAAAAAGCAAGGTTTCTTTTATAAGAAAGATCCATCTGTAAGTGGGCTATAGGCCCAGCTTAGCAAATCTGTAAACCTGCCTTAAAACACAAACTAAATTTAAGTGAAAGCAACTGGCTTGTCTCCATCTAGCTGTAGAGTGCATTTAATATAACTGCAGCTAGAAAGACAGTCCATAGGGCAACTGGAGTCTCTGATAGATGCTTATCAGCAGAGCAGCAGGAGAATTTAGGGGTACTCTGAGATTTTCCACACCACAAAACATTACATATACTAATTTTAAGAATAATTTTCAAAGGTTCTCACATCCTAGCTTTAAACACACTGGTGGGGAAGCAGATCTGAAACTCAAAAATCTCCTGGTCTTTTCTCATTTGTTGAGTCATGGAGTGCCATTGGTCTGTGATGAATTGATTTGATATTGACAGATGCTGAATTATGAAACCCTATGGGTAGAAAGAGCTTCAACATCATTGTATTTTATTAGCTGCTGCAATTCTGTGCCAGTATGAAATACTCATTTTGGCAATCACGCAGCAAAATAATCAATATTTAATATTATTACTAAAAATATTGGCAAGTTATATCTTTCAGCCATTTCAAACATTCAGATAATTCTCCTATTTACTTCTGACATAAAAAAATTTATAAATAAATCTATTTCCTTTCAATTACCAATCTGAAGAAAATTAATTTGCAAAACAATGTACTGTAGCATTTCTGAAATACTGTTCCCCAAAACAGAAATTGAAATCTCTACAGTACAGGGTTAATTACTTTGTATCCAGTGCAAGAATAGCTCCACTTGTAGTAGGAAGGTTATGATCATTTATCTGCATAAACGTGTAGAAAGCTGCATTCTATGTGCCTGCACTGCACTTGTGAGAAGAACAAAAAAACAACTTCATACTGCAGTGTAACAGGTCATTAATTTTTGAGAGCAACTATCTCCCTCTGTTAAACTCCAATCTATTTCCTCTTTTCCCCTTCCCCTCCAATTTGTCTAACATACAATATTCTTCATGTAAATCTTAATGAATTTATTGACGAAAATGTTTTGGTCTAGTGGTGAACTCTGTAATTTGCTGTGGGAGAATATTCATCCCTTGCAGGTGCTTCTGGGGGAACTCTGTTGTTTGGTGTGGAAGTGGAGCAAACAGAAAGTACAGCACTCATTAAACCAGATTGTGCAGCCAAGAATAAACCTCTACCTCATTCAGGTAGATTCTGATTTTTTCCATTTCCCTTTTTACAACACTGAGCTTAACACAAGAGAGTGTGCCAGCAGCTGCATCTATGATATTCAGATTTCTTACCAGAGCTGAAGTGTCTCAGAAATTCAGTGTTTGCTTTTTGCTTCCAAGTGACAAGGATAAAAGGTACTATCTGCACTCATCACTAAAGGCTTATTTTTGCAAGCAATTAATCTCTGTCTCAAATTAGTTGAGTTTCTCTTCATAATAAATTTAAATCATATTTAATAAGAAAATTCTTATTATTAAATTTATTACAAAAATTCTTACTATATTTCATTTATTTTCCATACTTAAATGTAAAAAAAAACCAACCAACCAACAAACAAAAAACTTACAGCAACAAAACACAGCTATTAATTCTTATTCAGATTTATTTCAAAGCAGTAAAGTTTTTTCCCTTGGTTTCAATAAACAATTCCAAGCAGGGATTTTTGATGACTTTTAATGAATTCACTACCTTATTATTAAGAACTGCGCTCATTTCAGCTCTTGCCTGCAGAAGTTTTAAGAGATGTCAGATCCTAATTCTGAAAATAATTCCCAATATTTCCAAAGTATTTCAGATCTAACCGAAGCTTAATGCTGAGGTGAAATCATCAAATCAGCCAATTGAAAGAGTAACATCCCTGACAAAGCAAAAGCACTGGATGGACACAAATAAAGTTCAAACTCACATACAAAGGAAAAACACAGTGGAAATTATTTCAGTAGGATTTTCCACTGAAAAGAGGCAAGATACTACAGGAGATAGATACAAAACAGGGGGTGACAAATCACAGGTCTGCAACTCCAGACTGCGCATCGTTAGTCCCAGGTTTGGGCTAAGATAGCCAGCACCTCCACACAGGGTCTTGCAGTGCACAAAGCCTGGGCTGTTGCCTTTGAAACCATCCATCCGCTCACAGAAGCAAGAACAGTGCAGCACAGAGGCATCAACATCATTTAGCAACAGGTTTAGATACACCATCAGTCTAGTCATTTGTCGCTGCAGCTTGTTAGTAATCTATTTTCCCTTCTGAAAGCTTTACCAGCAGAATTCTCAAGGGATCCCAGTGGCAGCCCAAGTACCCAGCCAGGTGAGGAATCCCTGAAATGCAACGATGCCACTCCTGTGAGTAAAAGGAGCCTAAACTCTGTACAGTGGGACAAACATCAACAGGATGTGGATTTCCAAATAGCCTAGTAGGCTGGCTTGCTTAAAATTAATGCAAGCTCAAAGGAAAACTAAACGCTTGGGCTAACAAAGGCCACCACGTAACTGATAAATGGGTGTTCAACTGTAGAGACAGTTGAATTCTACTCCAGGGAGGAAAGATGACACAGCATTCAAAAGTCATGGGAAGGAATACCAGAAAACGAACAAGAAAGTGGCTATGATTGTCTAACATGGACAAAGTCTTCTAAAGAAATTTAAGTCCTGAATCTGGGGACTCTGCATCCAACAGCTGGTGAGCGACAAGGTGATTGCCATACACATTGCCCTGGCAGCAGAAAACTGGCGTTGGAAGTACTCCTTCCCCAAGAGTGGACTGTGTCTTGCTCTTGAGGAGGACTTTGCTGAGCTAACTATACCACCCCACCCAGCAAAACTCAAGTGAAGGAGGTCACAGCCCTAGCCATATTTTTCTTTACCGTATTTTTCTGCGGAGTTATCAAGCCCCACCTTTTAAATCATGGCACTGAGACCATAAGGGCTGATCATTTCATATTAATAGCATACTTAGTGCTGCCTCCAGCTCTTCCATACTGAACAGGTGCCTCTAAATTCACAGGGCTTTTTGCCATTTATCTCTTTGACTCTCAGCGAAGAGCAAATTAAAAATTGCACCACTGAGTACCAAGATACCAGAAACTTCCCTCTAGGCACACTGTCAACAAAAGTGCTGAAAGTGTGCAACGAACAGACAAGAGCCTCAGCAAGCCACGTGACTCGGCTTTGTGTTACACAACCAGGTCAGAATGAAGGGATCACAGGAGCAGTTAGTACTCAACAGAATGACCCCTCTGCCCTGAGATAATATCACTGCTACCTTGGCAAAGTTCATGTCGGCAAAGCAGAAAAACTGGCTGCTAAGCAGCTTCCTGAGGGATAAGTTGCATTACCAGATCTTACATCTGGCTGCAGACAGAATAGAAGTTATCTTCTATGCACCCCAGGAAATTCCTGCAATGTTTCCTCTCTGCTGTATTGTATTTTTAGCAAATGTTAGGTATGTTGAAGTCTCCCATGAGAACAAGGGCAAGCAATCATATGATTTCTGCCAGATGCTAACAGAATGTTTCATCTGTCTCTTCATCCTGGTTGAGAAGTCAAAGCAGTCTATAGGCTCACCAGGATGTCACACTCATTGGCCATCCACCAAATCTGACCCACAAAGATTCAATATTCTCATTCCCAGCATTGAGCTCTACAATATCGAAACATTTCCTAACATAGATAGCCACCCCATCATCCCTCCTTCCTTCTCTATCCCTTCAAAAGGGCTTATAGCTCTCCACTGCATCTCTCCAGTCCTGAGAATGAGCTTAACATGTTTTGGTAACTAAGTCATAGTTTCCCTGCTGCACAATGGCTTCCAGCTCCTCCTGTTTGTTGCCCATGCTGTCTCCATTACTGCCGATGCACTTCAGCTGGGCTATCAGTCACACCCTTGACCCTGGAATGCTACCCCTAGGTTCATCTCTAGTGAGCCTGTTTTTATTCCCTTCTCCCTTCAAAACTACAGTAAGGGATTAATTTACACATGTTCTGCTATAGATCTCAGCCATTTGTTCAGTTACATGAACTCATGCACAGATTTTAAAATATCTTTTTACTTAAATGTCCAGGACACAGACTCCAGTTATCCTGAAACACAGGAGTTAAATGAAACTCATAATGCGGTCATGAAGTTTTATAATTCTTACAGCTCCTCCTCCTTTGAATGAGATTATTAATGGAACCGTAACAATAATAAAATTTAAGCCTACAGTTTAACAATTGCTGCAGTTGTCCAAATGACAGCTTAGAATTCACCTATCATCATTCATAGGTTGCAAAAAATTCAGGTGTCAGAGAGTTAGAAAACTCAGAAAGTAAAGTGTTGTAACAGTTTCAAGCTACTTCTACGTTACCACGCTATATCAGCGCTGCCCATAAAAAGATTGTCATATCAGGCTTCCAGATGACACGAAGTTATACAATTGAATTGAATATAAAAATGAAAATCTTAGTATTTATCAGGTAACTATTAGCCTAAGTTAGTTTCAGAAAAAGATTAAAGTCTAATGGACTGTCTTGATCATACAGACTTAATGTGACACCTATTCACAAATGCTTTGCAATAGGAGGTTTTAACTCTATTTTGGAAACTTATTCTGGGCATTTTGTAAGAATTGACATGAATTGCCAGTTGAGGAAGCCACATTCCTGGGCTCAGCTATAAGACTGAGTGGTTCTAAAATATCCAGGAACAATGCTACACATGCTTTAGCACCATTAATGGCACTTTAATTGCTAGCTCACAGGCTGACAAAAGTCTGAATCTTCTTCTGATTCAGAAGAAAGCAGAATATTCAAACATAATGGCAACCAAGAAATAGTTAACTTTAATCACACTCAATTTTGTTCCAGGAGCTGTTAATATCATTGTAGCACAAATATTTGATGCACCTACAATAAGCATAAAGAATATTTAACTGATTTATATTTCAGTAAACTCTGCCTAGTCACAAGCTGATAGAATACAAACAAAAAAGAGCAATGATAGAAAATGAGGAGATGGCAGAGAATAATTAATTTCTTTGTCTCCGTGTTGATCGTAAGCTGCTCAGCACTCAACTCTCCTCAATGGATTTTCTTGGTTTAACAAAAAACAGGTTGCTTAGAATGTGTCTGCAGAGACACTGAAACCCAGCTGCGGTGCACCTGCTGAAAAGGTGGTTGATTAAGCTCACCTAACTTCATGTAAATGCATCAGTGAAGAGGTGCAGAGGGAGGGGACCCCCAGATTGACACAAGCCAGCATATATGGCATTTATTCTTCTTCTTCATTTGCACTTGATTACTTGTTATTCCATTTTCATCACTTTTATTATCTGTGCTAGCTAGCTGCTATCAATACATTCACGTTTTCAATTTACTGTCAAAAAAAGCCTCCAAAGAAACAAATGTCTGGGTGAGATAATACTACTAGGTGCAGTGTATGGGAAAGAAGATGAATTACTCGGTTTAAAAACAGATTAAGAAATAGAAAAAAAACCCCACCAAACAGAACATAGGAATAAGCTTTCAATGGTGTGTCGAAGAAACACTCTGTTACAGAAACTGTTTATTCCATGATCATCAGTTATCTAGGAAATGGAACAAACATTCGAGTGTTAAATGAAGGCACCAATGGCTGATAAACACGAACATAAGTCTTCTTAAACCACAGCACAGCACACAAATCCTCAAGAGAAACATAGGAAAACAGTGAAGGAAGTCACTTGGTAAAAGACCATGGTGACAAAGTTGTATCACTCACAGAACAAACGGACTCAATTCAGAACATTTAAAATTTTCTCAGAATCTGCAATCATTCTGACAAGCTCACACAGATCTTCTTGATGTGCAATGCCAATCAAAAAAAAAAACCAAATAAGACTAACAAACACTTGTGATGTCTAAAAACTCTAGCAACTGGAGAAAGCAGTATTTCTTAAGGCTTACATGGAAGGTTTTGAGTCAACCGAAATACATCTTATATACTCTGATCAAGGTGTACCCCTGAGGGCTTTGAGATGGGAAGTGGTTGTATGTGTCCCTTGGCACTGCATCAGGACAAGACGACTCACAGCCTGGCACTAGGCTGTTCTGGAAGTACAGCTACACATTTTCAGGGAACCGTGACCCTGGAGGGGACACAGCAGACCAACATACACCGACTGCGAGAGATTTTGGCGACGTAAGTTCCCAAAGAACGTGGAAAGGGAGGAATCCTAGTATTATTTGAAACCACCCTGCCAGTAAAAGTACAGTCGATCTCCAAATGGAGTTAACGGAAGTAAAGGTGTTCTGAAAGAAAAACATGTTGCAACATTATGAAGGCTGTTGAGCACTTTTAAGTACTTGTGAATGTGTTAATAAGAGCGGTACTGAATGGAATAGCACTGTTTTTATTTCCATGAAACAAAGCAAAGGGTGCTAGACACAAAAGATAACTGTCGTTATACATGTGAAAGGCCTACTGTATAATTTATACAGCATGGACATCTTTTAGCTTAATGTTCAGTTTATGTACCGTCACAATGTCTTTATACATAAAAAATATATATAGCCATCTTTACAGCTTATGTCACAATGTTATAAACAAGGCATTTATGGCAAAGCCAGCAAACCTTTTTGGAAATATTATTCTACTTCCGTGTAATAAATATAGTGAGAAGGGTACTTTGTACCACGCCTTTACAAACACAGTTTCTTTGGCTGAGGAGTACACAGAGCAACATATTTGTGAAGCAAATAATTTTTTTACAAGGTCGAATACTGGGTACCTTAAAAATGTATCCCATTTTTCAAGAGGAGGGAAAGTTGTATCCAGGTGCCTTGTTCATCAGCAGCACAGAAGGTAAGGAGTTAACAGGAAGCGATATCGCAAGAAGCGATAGTAAAAACCTTTCTTCATGTGATCCTCTACTGATTTACATTTTAATTTCCCATTTATATCTTCCTCTAGAAGATATCAGCTTGAAAGACATTATTAAAGAGCTTCTATGCAGAAACAGAGCCTACACCAAGTATTTGAGAAGCCACAGAACAGTCCACTTCTTCTCTGTTGCAGGTGTCTACTCCTAAGGCAGTCACAGAAAACACAAGTTCTTCTCATCTACTGGCAAGCTGAAGGTCTGCCTAGGAACCTCTGGCTATATTCAGAACATCCAATCACTCCTCAGCATTCACAGGCTATTATCTCATGGAAGATACATACAAAAACCGTGTTACACTTCTATGTCACATGCGACAGAAGCACATGGTTTATAGAATAGCAAACCTGGTGCATGCAAGAAAATGGCTTTTTATTATAGCAGTAGTGAAGAATTCCTGTATATAATGATGTTTCCTCCCTTACCTAATTTGTATTAGGTCCTCAGGACAAGGGCCTACACATTGCCAGAAGACTGCACTGATAGTGTACTATATTTTATATTGAACAGGCTGTTCACTCAAAGCAAATACTAATCTCAAAAGTTGGATGTACAGGGGCAGGTTACAGTGCACATCACTAGCAAGTATAGTAACTGTTAGCCAAGCTACTTTCAGAGCCTCCTAATGAGCAGCTCCTGTTCTAGGTCAGAAACAGTACTGCATTCTCAGGTCTAAGACTGCGATCCTTGCTGCAGTCAGTGCCGCTTCCAGCCTCAATTATACCAGCACAGCAATGGCAAAATGCATGAGCATGAGGAAGACTCCAGTATGAGCTGTCAAATTCCAATGGGAAAAAAAAGTCTATCTAATACAAATACACTCTAACTAAATGACAGAGTACTTGTGTATTCATCCAAAAGCTCATGTATTTGGATAGGACATCATATTTGGATTAGATAATATATAAGGTCCTTTCCAACTCAAACCACACTATGTTTCTGTGATTCAATGATTTGACTAAGATTTCAAATTAAGCCCTGAGATATCATTCTATGTTCAAGTCACTGCAATGCAAGAATTAATAGCATTTGCATTGTTTCACATCAGTAAAAGCCTTCTGCTTGATAGTTGAACACAAAAGCAAAACAGTTGCTTGAGACAAAATACTATTATCACTTCTAATGAGCTGGTGTATTCTTATCAAGCAGTTTGAACACCCAACAGCAATAATAGAGAAGCAAACATCACTGGTAGTTTATTGACATCTGTGACAATGTGCCTGACACCTTAAGTGTCATTAATGTTTTCATCTAAATGCTTAAAATAAAAGCTGTCTATACAATTCCTTGATAGCTCTCTCTGAAGATGCTGGAAATTCACTGTAACCTGTCACAGTTCCAAAGAACCTTCTGTAATAAATCTGGACATAGCATGGGAAGGTTAACTCTGCTGATCTTCAGATCTGACTGAGTTTCCCTGGTTTATAGCACTACTGGGAGAAATACCAACATCACAGAGAAGGTATCTGGCAACTAGGCAATAATGAAAACACAAGAAAGAAGGTCGATATTGGGCAGAAAAACAAAGTTATGTTCTTACAGAAAGGTGTTGGTTTCATCTTCTATTATAATTCAAAGCTCATAACTTCTTAGTTCTTTTTTCCATCCTTTTCTTGAGGCCATCCTGCTTCCCACCTCACCACATGGATAATAACAGAAGCGCTGCAAATCCCAGAATGCTTTAGACAGTTCAGTCTCTGAAACTGGAGTTCATAAGAGAGCAGTTCTATCACTGCAAACTTTTCTCGGCTGCTTTCAGGGCATCCCTCACTACCCAGAGCAATTTCTGAATTAAATGCTAATTCTGTTGGATACAGCCCTTTCCATTCTATCTGTCTGCTGACAATTATTGGACAGCACATTAACATTCCAGAGTCACATATGCCACTAAGTAATTATCACAAGCAGCAGAAAGTTTTAGGTCCATGCTACTGAGTATGATAAAATAAATAAATGTATGATAAATGCTACATTTACATGATAAATAGATAAATGTACGATAAAATCTCAGCAGAAAGATTTTGAAGTGGGCACAAAATTAGCAGAGTTCCCCCCCACTCTTAGTTGCACAGAAAAAAAAACCAAAACCTTTTTACCTGTAGTCACAGAGATGAAAGCCATCCCCAGTGTTCAGTTAAACCAAATTAGATTTGGGGACATAAGTTAATTTTTAATAATCTTGCTAAAGGATTAAATTGTTTCAAAATTACCAAAATTAGACATTTTTATTTTGTTCAATAAGGTTGGGATTTTTTTTTTTTTTTTTTGTCTTTCAATTCTGTTTTCAAAACCATCGTACAAGAAAAAAAAAAAACAAACAACCATTTGAAGGAGATTGCAAATCATTTCACACCTGTTTCTCTTAAATCCTGTTCTTAAAGTAAACAAGCATCTTCTTTAGTGTCATTAATGTAAGTGAATTTCAGTGAATATTTCTGTGATTTCTAAGATAGCATCTCAGGACTCTACATCATAGTTGGAGTCATCTGTATGACATCTCTTGCTATCCTTTTACCAGTGCCAACCGAACATAAAGTATATTTTGTGTGACATGAAGGGAATGACTTCGCCTTTGCATAATTCTTTTGCTGCCCAGAAAGTACAATAGATCAAAAGGGTCTTAGATGGCTCGTCTATTCAAACAGAAGCATTAAATAAATGTATTACTAATCTGTCATTCCTTGTTCATGCTTCATGAGTTGTTAGAATGTCTTTTTTCTCACTGTACCTTCTTTTTTTTTCCCCCTGAAGACAAGCTTGACACTGCTTACTGTGTACCAAAAATATATATATATATATACATAGGCTTGGCATTCCCATTTGACCTCCTGTAACATCCACAGTAACTGAAAATTTCCAAGAAGGATCCCAATCTTAATGCTCGAGTCACCGAACATTTGCAAGCAAGTAAATTATTGAAAAAGAAATAAAAACCTCACGTCATAGATGATGGCACTCTTCTTCACATAAGTGTTCTAAAGCAGGACATAAAACTTCCTCATTCTTATAATAAATTGTATCTGAAACATTACTGGAAATAAGTTATATAGTAGATTTGGGTTTAAAAAGATACAATTTACACCTTGGGAGAAAACTGTTGAGCTGTAATAATATCTACAGAGATACTGTAGATAGACCTAAGTCCAGATGAAGATAATTTGATCAAGAATATCAATCCTGTTTTGTTTTTTTTTTTAATAATTCTCACTGTATCTGTATTCCAATATCTAGAATTTATAAGAGATATTTAGTGCTGCAGAACTTCAAAGTGAAAATGGAGTTCAAAAGATTCAAAATATTGGTTTTATTTTCTGTAATTTCCAAGGCAGCATTATAAAAAAAATTCAGCAGATAAAAACTTTTGCCCTGCCAATCTAAGAAACTTTTTCTCTTGGTCTGACTCCAAACGCTGTTAAAGTTGTGCATCACTGAGATTAATCGTGATGTAAAGGGAGCTGTGAATTTTATTACGAGAATGTACTGATGTATTGTCTAGGGGCAGCAATTAAGCACTGGCAAGTATTCCTATGTCCTAATTCCTGGTAACAAAAATTCAGAGCGCTTGAAACTAGTACTTGGGTAGAATATAAAGTCTGATCTGGAAATCAAGAGCCTCACACGCAACCCCAAGTCCCTCCACACAGTTGGTCTCTCCACTTGTAGCACGCTGAAGTTATTTCTGCACTCCAGTTTTACCTAGAAGAGGATTCTGCTGACATTAAAGTTTCTTTGCACAATCTGACATACTACTTTAATTTTGAAAACTCATTTTGCTGTCATTTTATCTATTACTCCAAAACTTCTTTGAGACTTAAAATCCCTTTCAGAAGTCAACCAGCTGGAAAAAGGATTTCATATCTTAAGAGCTGCAGCCACACACAGGCCTGCCATGCCAGATGGCTTATGTAGGACATCTATATTCCTCACCCTTCTACAATAACATTTCTCTATTCTAACATCCATCTCCTCCTTCACTAATATTACAGTATCACTAGTCAGGGAACTAGGGAGGAAAAATACAAACTATCTTTCTATCTGTGCACTTTAAATTCATTGTTTACTTGTTGTATGTTGCTCAGTAAATCACAGGAGAATTCCTGAGGATTCCCCATGCTTTTCTGCAGATACCAGTATAATCTGCACATATCTGGCTGGTAATATGAGAGCCTGGGACGTCACAGGGGTGCTGCACAGCACAGAGAGGTGCAGAGCTATCAGCTGCTGCAAGGCAGCAGCACGGACAGCTTCTGTGGGACAGCACACGATAATCAGTATTTATTTTGTTTGTTTTGGATCATTAGCAGTGAAGTCAACATATCCCTTGCACACCAGCTGTCAGTTGCTATCTAGAGAATGCTTCGCTGGGTACAGAACTATAGAACTGAGAAATAAAAATGAGCCAGTTCAGGTCTTCTCAGGATAAAACTGATTCTTACACAGATCCTGCCTACAGCTTTTTCCACTTGGTTCTAAAAGCCTGATAGCAATAAAGTACCTGATATTCAATTTACCTTGATTCTCTTAATTACGTTACCATGTACCACACTAATTGGTGTTCACACACGGCCAGTTCAGCTACAACTGGTCAAATTTATTGCCACACCTCACACAACTTGGGATTTCTTAAAATGCCACTTGTGCTAGTCATGCAATCCCTTATAACAGGGAAAATAGGGAAAATACAACCATTGTTTTCCACAGTTCCTTTTTCCAGTGGCCTGTGCTAACGGAAAGGCTGGGACTCAATTTGCATTTTCCTAATCCCCCCACCTCTCTCCTTGTGTCAAATAGCTCAAACTACCAGAGATGTATTTAGGCTCCACTGTAACAGAAAAACCCAATGAGTAGAGACATGCCTTCTGCTCACATTCCAAACACCAGCCAGCCACCACCTTACCTCCTGGCATCCAAGGAAAATTTGCTACTAGCAATGTTGTCTGTGCAGCTCTTATCAGATAATGATACTGCATTTCTGCAAAAAAAGAACAGTCTGCAAATTAAAAAAGCATACAGATATATGGCAATGGATTCTAAAATGAGCTATAACAACTCTGTGGTACTAACATCTCCCTCACTACTAATATAATTGTTTCACAGATTAAAGGTATGATTGTGAGCTTATATGATATATCTGCAATGCAGGCAATTGCTAGAACCCATTGTGCAGAACACGCAGCCAAGTGATGTTTCCAGTGTTCTGTGGGCAATTTGCATTAAAGCACAAATCACATCCCAAGCTAACACCAAGCCACAGACAGCTTCTTCCTCTGAAAATTAAGTTATGGAATTCTTGTAAATGTTACAAAGTGGCAAGGCTCAAAGAGGTGAGAAGTTACTCTCATACCTTGCCACTATGCTTCCAAGCCAGCACCTTGCTCTCTTCATGTAATTAGCAAGAACATGACAGTCTCCATTTTAGGATGTCAAAAGAACACAGTACATCTCAGAGAGATGCAGATTAAGATAAGGTCTATTTCACACACATCAGAGAACAGGGAGTAACAAATGTAGGTTAACAGAGCAATCTTTAAAAAAAATCTCTAAGCAAACTGACAAGAAAATGACTTTTGCCTGAGATAAGCATGTGGCTTATGGGATCTTCCTGTTACTTCTGCACCTCTCCATATTTACCTGTGGAAAGCATCTTTCATCTATCTGAACAGCTCCAACAGGAGACCAGTTTAGAAATTCTAGGTACATCACACCAGTGCAGAAAGGCAATGCTGATTTGGGGAGTACTGCATGTATTTTAGCACCACATAAATTTACAGAGTAGGTCCTGATCGAACCTAGGCTTATACAAGCACAAAGTCAGGCACAGGAACAAGGCAGAAATCCCGCTGGCAGAAAGGTGCAGCAAGATGCAGTGCTACTGCCAGGTAGTAGGCACCAAAGGACAGATTTTTACCCCAGCAAATATGGTGAAATTTATTTTTGTTTATCACACAAGGTTTCCATGGAAGCAACTATCAATGAAAAAGCTATTAATGATTTAGCAGGTTGGCGTGATTTCAGCACAAACAAACTAACTTTGTAGAAAAATTAGCTAAGACATCGGACAGGTGTCTCACCAAGCACCTCTCCTTGCCTGGCTCCCAATGTTCTGCACCAATCACTCCAGAAAATTATTTTATACAGCTGCCCACATCATTTTTTTCAGAGTTTTTCCCTTCCTCTGCATGCAAAATAAACTGAAAAAGCATGAATTAAGGAACAACAGTTTTAAATAACACTTTAAAATACTTCAATGTCCACCAGAGATCTTTTCCAGTCTGCTCTCATAAGGAAACAGCTTGTGAAGACAAGAGCTGTAAATCCACTCAGGGGGAACCGCATTGATCTCATTGCTCACCAGACACAGAGCCATGGTGCTGGTGTCTCTTTCTTGGAAAACTCCTCAGGGTTTCCCTGTGCAGGCAGTGGGAAGGTCAGGCAGCACACAGTGAAGGCAGACAGCATGGCAGCTTGGTGGTAGCTGCTCCCCTCCCCAGCATGAGCTCCAGCTCAGCTAGGAGAGGCCCAGAAGACCATCTTGTTGGACAACACAGCTCCTGCCTGCCTTGCTGAAACAATCATTTAGCACCACAAGAATGAGGTGCTCTGGTGTACGTCACCAGCAACCCCAAAGATTTACAGGGCAAATCTGGAGTGCAAGCACTGAACTGCAGCACTGCTAATTGAATAAGTTATAGGGAACGCACAGGGGAATAGAGAGGGCCTGCAAGCAAATCCCAGCAGTCTTACACATGCCAAGTACTGTGTTGCACCACAGCTCACACCCCAGAAGTAAGAAAAAATGGCAAAATCCAGATCCAAAGGACTCTACTTCAGTGCCTGTAACTACTGTTAAATACATAATTCAGCTAATCAAACACCTTCAGCACACTTGCTCACCTAAAACTGTTTGCACAGCTCTGAACTACTTGGGTGCTGCTCAAGTGTATTTAAGCGCAGAAATCAATCTGCTACTTTCATTTTTTCAAAATGGTTAAGAGATCATTTTATGTAGGATTTAATAAAATACACCTAAGGCTCAGTAAAATGCCATTCATATTTTTATGTTGTATGGTACCATTTTTATTGTGCATGAGATATTTTTTAATTTATTTCTTCATTTAAGATAGCAATGGCTATTACACATTATTACAACAGACCAAATAGTCACCCTTTTTCCTTCATGCAAATGAAGTATAACATTTCTTTACAAATTTCTGATTACTAGTAGTATTCGTTGCCATTGGACTGGATGGAGAACAAAAAGGAAATTCATCTTACGTAATGCATTCATAAATCTACTATATTAAAATTAAACTCTAGCCATAAAACACAAATATATTTCACTCCAAGAGGAAAAAAAAAACCCACAATCAAAAACCAGCAACTAGGAGGTAGAGAAGCACAATGGAATTTTTAAAAAGTTAGAAACAAGCAATAATTAAATGAATAATGCATAACACTAATAAGTATACTGGCCTATACTCATCAAGACAGTAAATAAGTTCAGTCAGCACAGAGTTGCAGATAAAGGTCATGACAAAGTTTCCATCTATGCAGACTATATGGGGGCAATAGGGACCCAAAGGAGAGTATGATTCTTATTTGGAGGACTTAAAAACAAATCAGGTGGTTAAGCAGCACAATTAACACATGAAAATGGGTAGA
This sequence comes from Centrocercus urophasianus, assembly GCF_019232065.1. NCBI lineage: Eukaryota > Metazoa > Chordata > Aves > Galliformes > Phasianidae > Centrocercus > Centrocercus urophasianus. The sequence continues at coordinate 5,815,864 of NW_024884755.1, read as the reverse complement.
ACAGGGAGTTCCAACTTCAGTGTTGTAGCATGATCCCAAGACATAAATGAGGAAAGCTGTGCAAAGCAGAAAGGCATCTTGAACTGCTCTAAGCTCACTGAATCCCCAGAGACAGGCACCAAGAAAATGTCTAGATGCGTGCACGTCATGCAGTTAGGTACTGCTGGTGTTTCTGAGATTGCAAAACTGCCTTGAACTACCTATTCTCATCAATACACTAACTGCCAAACATATTGGGCTTTGATTTGTCAGAGATGATCTCACAGTTTTGCTGGGGCGGATTCTTGTGCTGTGTGTATTATGGTTGGCACAGTAAGAGTGTACTTGCATTCAAATCATCTGCATTTAAAGTAGGTCTTTCTCATTCACTTCCTTGGGAAGTTCCTCTCTACAAGAGCAGTTCCAAGTACAAAGCTTGGTTTGGGAGACTCTGAGGAACTCCCCGAAATATTCAGACTTGCCTAACATATCATGATAAGATGTCACACAGGATTCAAACTCACGTTTTTGAAAAGGTCTGGTTACCTTTGTGCCAGTCCATTCTTATGTCAAGGCCCAGCCCACTCACTCGTGTTTGACCTGCAGCTCAGACACCAAAGCTGGCAGACTACAAATTCTGGTTTATGACACAGCATTGCATTTTTTCAAAAAGGCGATTTTAATTTTAAAATGCAATTTATCATTTGTTAAGATCTGGCAACAGCATGAATGTAGAGCTAAAAGAAAATGATCAGACCACATAAAGTTAATAATGTGATGGTAGCAAGAACATTTAATTGATTTACAGCACAGCTCAATATATAAGCACTGTGCTAAGAGTGAAGCTATAAGGGAGCCCATCATTTCTTTGTGGGCCTCCTCAAGAGCTTCATTCACAAGCCTATTAATTAGCTCGGGTCCTTCAGTGTCCACCATTCAGATTTAAATCACTTGTTTCCCATTATGCTGTGTACTATACACTGTAGTACAGACCCATAAATTTAGGCATTAATTCTTCTATCTGTGGGGCTCCCGAAAGTCAGCTTTAATTATCAGAGGTGAAATTCTCATAATCCTTACAAACAAAAATGATTAAACTACAAAGAAGTAGTAACTCAGGGACAGCACTAAGCACTGGGCTCTGTTATGGTCAAATTCCATGAAGTTTATTCCTCCCAGTAGGAAAGAGCATTTAAGATCAATGTACTTTAAAAAACTCCACAAAACATGGCACTGATTTTAGTAAACTTAGATACCATGTTGATAAATTTAAGAGCCTTTCAAGTTGTTTAAATGCTGCATTTTTCATCGTACACCTTCTAAACTGTGATTCAGTTCACATAAAAAAAGTACCAGACAGCACATATGGCTAAAACTGACAGAAATATTTGCTAGCTGTGCCACATGCACAAAATAATTACATAAAATTGTGTTTAATTATTCCTAACATATAGCTGTTCATTCAAATTGAATACTTTCACATAAAATGAATTACTGCATTACTTAATGTCAGGTTCCTCACTTATGTTTGAATGTGGCTTTAATTTACATTGCAAGATAATATCCACAGATTGTCAAACTCAGCTTCAACAAATAAAATAAAGCAAACAGAATAGGGTTAAATAATAATAAACAATTGCAAATTGTACATTCCTGTGGAATACAGTCCTTTTGTGTTAAAAAAAAAAGAAAATATGCTATGATTCAAACAAACTCAAAGGGAAGATAAATGTCCATGCAATGCAGAAAAAGAGCTTGTCTTCTTGGGAATAGCATAGGAATGTCGTCATGGCCTACAGGGATGCAACAAGGAAGGCTAAGGCCCTTGGAATTAAATCTGGCAAAGGAGCTCTGCAGAATAGGACCTGAGGGTCCTGCTGAACAACAGGCTGGCCATGAGCCAGCCACCCTGTGGCCAAGAAAGCCAGCAGTATCTTAGGGAGGATTAGAAAGAGCAGGGCCAGCAGACCTCTCTGCTTTGCCCTGGTGAGGACACATCTGGAGCACTGCGTACAGTTCTGGGCTTCCCTGATCAAAAAACACAAGGATCTACTAAAAAGAATCCAGCAGAGAGCCACAAAAATGATAAAGGGCCTGGAGCACCTCCCAAAGAAGGAAAGGCTGTTAGATCAAGGACTCTTCAGTCTGGGGAAGAGAAGGAGAAGGCAGGATCTCATCACTGTTTATAAATATCTGAATTATGGGAGTCGAGTCGATGGGAGTGGGCAATTTCCAATGGCAATCAACAGTACAACAAGGGCCAACAGGCAGAAACTGGAACACAGGATGTTCCATACTAACACAAGGAAGACCTTCGCTGTCAGAGTGACAGAGCTCTGGAACAGGCTGCCCAGATAGCCCGGGGAGTCACAGAATCACAGAATCACCTTCAAGGTCATCCAGTCCAACCACCCACCTATCACCAATAGTGCTCACTAAACCACAACCCTCAACACAGCATCCAAACGCTCCTTGAACACCTCCAGGGTCGGTGACTCCACCACCTCCCTGGGCAGCCCATTCCACTGCCTGTCCACTCTTTCAGAAAAGCAGTATTTCCTAACGTCCAGCCTAAATCTCCCCTGGCACAGCTTGGAGCCATTAAGTCTCCTCTCTCTGCAAAGAAATTCGAGGCCCTCCTGGATGCTTTCAAGTGTGACACTGTAAGGAGCTTGCTTTAGGAAGGGGTTAGACTCTGATCTCCAGAGGTCCCTTTCAAACCTTACATTTCTGTGATTCTGTGATATCTCCATAACAATTTGACTAAACAATTTTATAACAATTTAAAATAATGTCTGTAAATGAGTCTGACAAGCAAGGAAGAAAAAATGTTCTTGTTCCATTTCCAGTCATATTTGCTTTGCCAGACAAACAACAAAATTTGAAATTTCAGTTTTAAACCATCATCTGCCATTTGTGATACCTACAGGAATAGAAGAACAGCACTATCTTAGGCTCACGTCCAGTGCTGACTAAGGTTCACATGTATTTCACTTAGATTTACTTGTCCATTATTTAAATCTTTTTTTTTTTTTTTTTTTTTTTTTTTTTAAAGTAAGAACACTGCAGAACAGCAAAATCCCACTTTTTACCAACCTTGCTAATAAAAAAAATAGTAAAAACCAACAGCATGGAATCCTACGCCTCCCATACATAGACATAGCCTGGTTAGGGGATTCATCCTCACAAATTATCTGTCAGATAAAGATTTAGAAAAATAGATTAATAATAGATGCCGATAGAAAGAACTTCCTTATTACATTATATAAGATAGAAAAATGTACATCCTCGGTGGCTTGCATTGTGGTTTAAAGACTTCAACAGGCAGTTCTAGAATTAAAAACAAAGCATACTTACTGAGGCATTGTATGCAACGGAGAGAAATGAAATAATTTCATCACTTAAATGAACACAGGATTTTTATCACCTAAATGAAAACTGGATTTCAAATGCAATGAAATCCACAATTCATTGGGTCAGCACTGTGCTGAAGACAACTAAATCTTGCAGATGAGGAGGGAAGTGCTTATTGCATTATCGCTGAATTATAGAGGAAGCATTGCATCAACTCATTGCTGGGTAGCGTTTAGGAAGTCCTAAGAAGAGACAAATTGAAAGAGATCAAAAGCTATATCCTGCTATGAAGCTTAATGCAAAATTCCCATGGATGCCAATAGATAACTCTCTATCACAGTGTGGCAGGTTTGGGGCCAAAGGCAGAACTACTAATGATACCTGGAAGATGATGTCAGCTTTTGAGATTCCGAAATTAAAACACTTCATAATTGTGACTACTATGAGAGAACCATGAAAACTTTGGTTATATTCACAAACTGCATATAATGAGGCTTTGTAAATTAACGTACAGATGAGATGTTTCACGTGTCTGATCCAGACAGAAGGTAGTTCGTGTATGATTTCACATACTTTCCACTGTCACCTGCCACCTTCAGCAAAATCATTTATCGTCTCTCATTCTACCAGTTTATTAATTTGATCAAGGGCAAAGGATATGTAGCATGTTTCATCAGTTAATAAAGTTTATAAAGCACTGGGGGATCTACTTGGATGAGAATTATCACAAAAAATGCAAGACTTAATCAGACCAAAACCAGCTGCTAATGTCAGGGAGATGTAAAACTCATTTAGGAATTAGAAGGGGTGGCTGAGCAAGCAGACAAATTTGAAAAACTGTGTTAGGAGACACAGATACAAAGACTTCTAACCCAAGTTAAGGTCAGGTTTTTAAAGGCATAGAAAAAAAAATACTGCGAAATAAATCTGAGTTGAGTAGTTGAATGAGTACTCAGAAGCCATGAATGTGCTCTGCTGATTGTTAAGAATTTACAAATGAGGGAATGAGAGGTTCCATTGTAGAATATTTGAAACAAATTAAACCTTTAAACATTTGAGTTCTATCAAAATTATAAGCTAGGAATGAAAACAGAGGTGACAAAATTAGCAAACTTGGAGTGTTGCATAATGCAATGATCATTGAAATGCAAGCTAGTCTGAGCAGACACACTAGAGGTAAGGTTGTTTATTCAAAACCCTTCTGGACTAGTAGACACATGCAAAAAGCAACAAAAACACATCCATATGTAACAGCATTTTCTTAATGTCAGTAAAGCATTAATATTCAAGAAGAGCAAGCAAATGAAGACACTAGTTTTACTGCACGTCATACATCCACTGATTTAGGTGGTTTTTTTGGTAAGGAAAAAAAAGGGTGATGTAACCAGTGTAATTACAGTGCCATCTAGTGAAGACGAGGATTCTGAATGAAGATGGCTGATGGGAGAAACCCCTGCAGACCACACCACCACCACCTGCCCCAGGAAGGGGAAAGATGCTCCAACGGGGCCCTGGTACCTAGGTAGGCCACTCAGCTTCTTGCTCAGAGTTAGGGGATCTGGCTCAGAGGGTGATTAGAAAAACAATTCCATTCTTGTATTTGGGTGAATTGTTGCTCTGAATATCAGCAGCATTCATTTAGCACTTTCCAATACCCACACCCAATTTTCATCCACCCTGAACAAGTACAGACAGTCCAGTTTCACCAAGAGTGCAGTGGAAACATCCTCCCAGCAGGCCCATGGGGGCCTCACTCTTGCTTGCTTTACCCATCACAGCTCACTTTTTGATGTTAGAGCCCTGCAGCCTGAGAGATACAAGCAATGAATCAGACTTGCTTTGCATGAAATGAGAAAACTCCTCTTGAAACCACAAATCAGGAATGGTACATTTTCTCCCTCCTGCCTACACACCAGCACGCACCCCCACACGTCTATTTTATTTTATCAGAAAAGTAATTGATACAATTGCTACCCGCCTAACAACCATACTGTGTGCAGAAATGTTTTCTATATCAATTTACTTCCTTAAAGTTTTTCATGGAATGATAGCTACAAAAAACAATCTCTAGGCCCAACATGGCTTTGCCAGATGAGCCCAACGTCCAAATGCCAAAATAATGAAAGCAGATCTGTGTATCCTGAGCTGGTCAGAGATTTGTTTTAGGCTCTGCTCAAACTGTGTGAATGGCTCTTACTCGTGGAGATGTGCCGGCTGCCAGTGAGCACTGTGATCTGCCCTGCATCATACATGACCACTCATGGCATATTCCGTGCAGAGCTGCAGGGAGAAGGCATAGCAGTTCCAGAAGCATCTTTTCAGCAGCTGGGAATGCCCAGCATAGCTGCTCTTGGCTCCAGTGTGCCTGAATGAGCAGCACAGAGGGATAAGGACTAGCTGCAAGTCTGTGCTGCTCTTGACTTTGGCCATATCTTTGTTCCAGCTGCTCACTTGTTGGATACAAGCAGATTTATGAGGTTCATACTCTGAATGCATGTAAATTGGATTTGGGCACTTGAAACTACCCTGTCTGGATCCAGAGAAAAAATCCAGCTTTTCTGTTCTTCCACAGCTCCTTCTACTTAGATATCAGTATACAGAGGTCCCAACATAAATCCCACACCCTTTGTTTCACCACTTACGGTTCCCTGGAGTCATATTACAATAGCTTTGATTAAAATACAAGCCAAGTGAGTAATTGCAGGCTTTTTCATTTTACAGTGTCAGTTTGTCATTGTAATGGATATGCTGGAACATGAATGTTTCTTAATGAATTAAAGAAAATGCATATTTAGAAGGGCTTAAAACTGCCCATGACCAGCAACCTCATACACAAAAATGAAAGAGGGAGAACAGCTACTCTTGTCAGTGATGCAAACTCCCAATAAAAACGAGGGTTGTAGGTCCCACTGACTGCAGCTCCCAAAGCACCCGGTGGCTTCAGTGAATATCATCAAGCAGAAGTTTTGTATGCTTATTTTGAACTGGCCCTTCCATCCAAACGTCATGCTGCATAAAGATGGGGAGTTTTGAAGGTTTTTTTGTGTGCGTGTGTTTGTTTGTTTTTACTACAGTTCAACAGAAAATAGAAAGGAAAATCCACTGTTAATATTGTTTGTCCCCTTCAATCTATAATAGGAAACAGAAAAACCACAATGTCACCATTATAGTCATGCCACAGAGTATTTATGCATCCTTGTCAATACTGTTAGCTATTATTCATCAAATAATATGTACCGGATTAAATTGAATTTGAAGTAGAACACCACTTTCCCCTTCCACTTTATGCAGGAAAATTACAGGCATATTTGTCTACAAAAAGTGATAAAAGCAGAAATGAATGCAAATTTCATCCCTTTTAGGGAAGTCATTTCCAGGCATGTGAAAAGAAACAGAGAATTAAGAGGAAAGACTAGAAACATTTTTTTTCTACAAAGCAGGAGCACTTTTCCCTGTGGCCCCATTGTTTCGTGGTACAAACAGGATTCCTGAAGGCTGCTGGTTTTGGTAGGTACCACTTTGCCATGGCAAAGCACATTCTCTGGCTGAAAAAGGCAGACATAACAACACACTGAGCTGTTTTATGCAGCTGTAAGTCTTGCTCAGACTTCCTTGGCAATTTGCCACACTACACTGGCAGAATGACTCCAATCTTTCTCCTGATTTTAACTTAAATCCTCAGATGTGACAAGCACCTGCAATTCGTCATGATTAGAAAGTGGAAAATATTCACTAACTCTTCTATTCCAGCCCTGAGTTTGTAAGCTTACTCTACAGACTTCAATAGTTTTTCTTAGTGTTCATACACTGGCCTTTTAGAAGAGCATTCTCCATTTCTGAGAGACCCAGCTCTGCCTAGACATAGGCAAACAGCACAACAGGCAATGGCTGGGGAAATGGGAAATACACATTTATGCTCTGCATCTTCTGTCTGTAGAGCTCCACCTGCACAGACTAAGCATACTCCATGATGATGTCCTTCTCCTACTTTCTTCCACATTCAAAACCCTTCTCTTTGGATTTCCAGCTCTTTAATAGTGTCAACACCTCTCCACTGTAGCCCCAAATTTTACTTAAATTGCTATTTACTCACACTGATGACTAAGTTGAATAAGACTCCAATTCAGCAAGCACTTATGCACCCACTTCATTTGAAGTATGCACGTGGCCCACTTAACCTCAGTGAAGTACAGCAGCATGTGGGTAAGTGCAGGGTAAGGACTAAGGCTGAACACAAAGTGCTATTACTGGGTACTGCCATGCAATCATACGTGGTATTGCTTTACTGTCGGTGACAAAACTTAATTTGTTGTTTCTCCACAGGAACATCCGTACGCACATCTCTCACCCTTTTACGCCAAGTAAAACCTCAATGCAGCCTGTACAAATGATCCCTTCACAAACAATTATTTTATAACTCCTGCAAAAATATCTCAGTCCCCCAATCATTTTTATTTGGCAAATCATTTACAAGATATGCAGAAAAAAAATGTACTTCAAAAAAGATCTATCTCCCTTCACTTGTATTTGGTTTTCTGCTAAAATCAGTGTTTTTTGTTGTTGTGTTTTTTTTTTTTTGCAAAAGCAGTATGTTCAATAAGTATAAATTGACTCTACTTCCATTTTTTAGCAGAAGAATGTATGTTAAGAAATAAAAAAGCAAGCAATTGTTCCTCCTGCTTGGTATTCATTGCTTGAATACTAGAAGTCTCTTTATGAATAAAACGAATTGATGTTCTTGTCAGCAGCAACAATATTTACAGAATGTATGTTACATTAAAGAGGAAATTGAAAGTAAAGATGTGATTTCACTAAAAGAGACACTGAAACATGCAGACAATCTCACCCTTGCAGAGTCTGTTCACCTTTTGTCAAGATTTGTTTTGCTTAGTATTCATAAACCTTTTGTGTTTGATGTTCACTATTTAAATCAGTTATTATCTGTCAAAGTGGGTATTCACAAACGTGTAATATCAGAAAGAAATAAACAGAAATTACTGTAAAGCATAACAAAAACATGGGATTTTTCATAAGCTATAGAAAGTCTACACTACTCGACGGAGGATTTTTTTTCGTGGGAAAACAGAGAAAATGTTCTGACACTGAAATACAGAACTAAAACATCTGATCAGATTCACTGAAGTGTTTCTGCGTAGCTCAGGAACGACTACAGGCTCCATCAGTGCAGCAGCTCAGTGCCAAATGCCGTCACGAAAACTGGCGGAGAGCTGATCATAGTGCAGATTACAAAGGTCACATCAGAATCAGTGAGCACAAGAGGAAACGCCATCTGACTAAATACAGCTCCGTGATTTCAAGCTACTGATGGGGTTTTATTCATCCCAATATTCTTGAAAAAAAAAGTTCATTTCTCTTCAAGTAATTCCTGAAGTTGTGAAAGAAGAAAGATGCACTCAGCACAGTTCTTAGAGCGAGTAGAAAATGGTCACGTTGTAACTCACTTGGAGACAAAACCATAAAATATATAAATAAAATCCAGATCATGTCATCCTGCTTCCCTACACCGAAACACCATCCACCAAAACATACTAGAAGCACCCAGTTACAATCTAGCTATTTTTGGTGTTGTTTTCTGTTTGTTTGTTTTAAACAAAATCCAAACCTCCTTTCTGAGAAGCCCTTACTTGCACTCTGACCAAAGGAATGGGGCTGACAACTCCGGAGTCAGAGGCCTGCAAGCACTGCACGTGGCCAGCAGGGCCTTCTCCACCAAGGAGCCACCAACCCTCTGCAAGGAAGCAGGGAGTTGGGCTGGGAGATTCTCTGGCGGCCATGAACAGACTGCACAGATGGAGAGAAAAAAAGGAGAAAAAAAAAGCATAGAACAGAGACTTCTAAATGAAGATTTTGAAATGAACTGACTGACTTGCTGATACAGACCACTTAACAGAATGCACATGGTACATGTTAACAAGATACACTCCTGTGTAACCAAATCCCTTCACTCCCCAACACACCTAAGGCACATAACAGAGCGTAGCGAGTAAAATACATGAACGAGCAAAACCAAAAAGATAACATCAAACAACCAACCAAAACAAAACACAAAAACCAACCCACAACACTAGAGAACGAGGGAAGGTGTGTTTAGTTTTCTTTTTGTTTGCCGTACGATTTCACCAAAAAAGCTATCTGATGAAATGCTGCAGTCTTTTAGAACATTCTAACTGCAGAATGTAGGCAGAGGGGCCATGCATGAATGGAGAGATGATGCCTCAAACAGGTTTTTCTCTTACGATTACATTCAAAGCAGACAATTATGCAAATAAAAAGAAGGAAAATTCCACAGAGGAAAATACTTCTCTCTCATAGGAATGAAAACTGTATTAATCACACGGCTCTGGGGAATTTGGCACGGAGCACTACTAGTGACAAAAGGTATAGAACAAACCAAAAGCATTTCAACTGTCATATACATCCATTAATACTCTTTTCTCCCAAACGCCACATTTCTCATTTCTTTCCTCAATGGTAGAGGAAAATGGCTTATGGGGAAGAAAGGAAGGCAAAGAAAGCAAACTAAATGCAATTCTGACAGGTAGGCAAAAAGCAAGGCATATTCAAGCCAGGACAGCTTCAGGGATCTGAATGGATTTATATTATCTAATAACGGAAGTACTGTGCCGTGATTTTGGTAGATTTGCTGAAAAGGATATTCCCAGAGCTGAGAGAAAATGCACAGTTACCCGAAAATAAGGATATTGTAATAAATGGTTCTAATTTGTTCTTATGCCGTGGCTGCAAAATTCTCTATTTAACAGTGAAAACAAGACTCATGACGAGGTTTTCTGTATGTGTTGGTTATTTTATTTTGAGGTTTTGTTTTGTTTGTCTCTCTTTTTTTTTTTTAAGAATGCCTCAAAACTTCATGCTCTTCAGCAGGCACTTTCCAGAACTGGCACTGGCAGGCTTACACCTCTCTTGGCAAGAGCTGGTAAATTGAACTGATGTCTATGACACTCTCCCTTCTGGCTGCGTAAGCCTAATGGAAGCATGAAAGATATTAAAAAGTGCCACTTTTTACAATAAGTCTGCACTGCAAGAGAGTCAAATGGCCCTTGACTAGAAAGATAACTAGAATACCATCAGGAGGTGAAGGTTAAAATTCACTATTGCGTGGAACTGTTGACACCAATAACTCCATTTTAAAAACCACTCTGTTCTACCAGCACTTTTGACACTACCGTTATGGAATTCTGCCTTCATCTTTGGTTTCTCAAGCAATGCATTCTACTTCAGACTAAAGATAGATGTCTCTGTATATTCTCTCATCCTTGGCCCTGCCAATACACCCAGACCTCTGCATCAGAAGAATTCATTCTGCACATCAAATTTGGCCCTTTTTTACATCTGGTCTTCTGCAAGTAACGCTCTCATCACTCTGATAGCCCATCCCTATTGCTGCATGCATACCAATACTTGCAACTGAACCTATCATCTCCTTCCTAAAAGAGCTCTTCACATTACACTGTAAATCAGGACAGTGTTTCTTGTGTTTATATAGCCATCTCCCTTTCATTTGCAGCTTGCTTCCTCTATACTTAACAGAACTACTTACCCAACAGAAGCAGCAGAATAGCCATTCTCAAAAACTACCTAAAATCCCCAGAGACCAGTATTCTACCCAGTGACAATGGAAACACTGTTTGCAGGACTTTCCACACAGCCTGGGAAAAAATGTATGCTGTCCAAGAACAGAGCAACAGAGCTTCTAATTTAGGAACGTGTGTTTCTGTTTTATCAAAGCCAATATCTGCTTTATAAAAATGATTCCCCTCCTACCAAGCTGCTGACCAGTATATTCTGTTTCTTTTCACTAAAACTTGGTATCACACTGTGTTTTCACATTGAGATGAAAATTGGAAAATAGCTATACAGGCTTATTCAGTCATCTTGACAATCTGTCATTTTCCTGTAATATTTTAATCAACTTCCCATACTTCCAACATTAACAACTTCTGACAAACATTTCTTCTCCCATGAAGATAACATCCTCAGAAATGACCTCACACTATGTCTGAGGCTTGGAACATGAATTTGTTTCCTTTTATCACCTTATACTAAAAAGGAAGAAAATTTTTCTTCTTCTGGAAAAGAAAACCATTATTAAAAAGGGCTTTCCATCCCTTCTTTTTAATTCTCCTTAGGAATAACAGTTTCTTTTTCTTTTATCTCTTCATTCTGAACTACAGGTGCAGTCTTATATTGCTTGCTGATGCCTTTGAGAATAATATTTTTAGCTCAAACACAGTCTTTAAACCAATGAAAATGAATGAAATCAGTACATGCTGGCAGAATAAATTAAATAAAATAGACAATAAGACAATTCTCACACATTTTTCTTTGTACAAAACCATCCCTATTCCGTGTCTGACATTCAAATAAACAATTTTATCCCACTAAAATAAAAAGTGATACTTTCATTTTTTTCTGTTAATTTTTTTCTCAAATGACAATATTCAAGAAAAAAGCACAATACTCTATTTTCCCGAAGAAAAGGAAAGCAGAGGATTCTCATTTACAGTTTAAAGAACTGTACTATGTTAAAAATATTTTCTAGCACTGCAAACTGAATTTCTTACCCGTAAACAAAACAAAGTCAACTGTGAAAAAGCAACTCACAGTGCTGCACAGATCTGTTTCTGCCTTGACTGTGGTATTTCTACGAGTAGAAGTTTGCACACATTCTGACTAAAACATGAATAAAGACCTCCGAATTTCCGATAAACTGAGTAATCCCCAAGAACCAAAGCTGAGCATACATACATTTAAAATGAGACACTGACTATTCAATAACACTGCCATTCGTTGCCATTTGCTTTCATTCTAGATAAAATTGGGCTTCGTGCCAGCTCTTACTGTTAAGCGTTCAGCATCGCCTCCAGCATCCTTGCTTATAGATTCTAAAGTGTGTTATGAAGCTTTCCCAATTGACCCGCAATAAATAAAAAGCAAGTTGACTCAGAATAAAGGTCAAACTGCATTAAAACTCCTTAGACAGATAAATAAATTGCAAAAATGAGCTTTTTGACAACTACTATTTCTACAGTACCACCAATCCAATCTGTGTGATAGCCATAAATCCAACTGAAATCAGGTTCTTTAGGAACAGTAAGGTTGCACTACTGCCATTAATGGTAGCACACACCAGACCTAGGTCAGGCAGTAGTCCCAAAGCATTCTCTACTGCTGCCTCTCTCTTCTGTCAAACAATCAGAAGGGAAGGGGGGTTGTGTGCCTCTCAAGAACTCAGTTTGTAATTGGGGATGGGGGGAGAAAAAGAAATGTGGGGATTAAGGACCAAAAAAACAAGGAAAGCTTTCAGAGCTGCTTTCCTTTGCTCCTTGCTCCCTGCTGCAGAGAACTGGGGGCTCTGTGCTGGGTGCTGCTGCACGGCGTTCATTGCTGCCAAGTAGGTAGCAAAAACAAACCAGGAAATGTATCCCAGCAACAAGATCAATGGCAAATGCATGTTCACTTGTAGGTCTCTGAATAAAACTCAGACCTGAAACACATCTCCTTGTGGATGGTAAGTAGTGTTTGTGACAAGATTTTTATTTTTTTATTTTTTTACTTTTTGATGGTAGTTGTCCTTACAAAGACCCATAAGAAGCATCTACTGTTTAAGATGATGTTAAATATGGAACATGAGTGAGCCTGTGTTTTCCTCCTAGGACTTAAAACAAATTAAGAAGAAGTTTTGTCCTATTTTTTGTTTTAATTATAATCGTCTACCCAGCAGGTAGAAGGACACTGCCTGCAGGAGCCTTTTTGTTGGCTAAAAAACTTGTTTTATGTAATAAGTTTTATAATTAGAGAGCTCTTTGCTATTTAAAGGAACTCATTACTGCTATGTTTCGCTGATTGATCCATACTCTCGAAGCAATTTAAAATTTTTAAATGCATTTTGTGAACCACATAGAATAAAATTTTCAATATGAACATTGAGAAAATGTAACAGTTGTCTTTAAACTCCAGTCCGTAATTCTTTTTTATGCAAGTTTATGCAAGTCTACATGGAACCAAAAATGAAAACATCAAGTCATCCATAACACTCTACTGCTTGTTAGATTTCCAATGCTATCACAATGGAAGGGGTCTGTTTGATCTCATAAGTACTCATCTCACATTCTGTGATGCTTTCACATGGTCTTGCAATCAGACAAACACGTTCTACAGAAGTTCAGGAGGAAGGAGAAAAACAAAAAAAAAAAAGGTGAGATTCCCCTGGATGACTTCATCTCATGCAGTGCCACTGCTCTTCTCCCTGAGGTTTCCCAGGTTGTTACATCCACGAAATCCCACTGCTCATATGGAAAGATTCTCTTCTGATATGCAGTGGAAAAGAAAATCATCTTTACTAACTATTAATGATTAGCACAGATTTGAAACTACTGCAGAATGAGTTACTACTAACTTTGTACTCTCTGCCAAGTTTTCTCATGCCTCAAACAGAACTGATAAGTGATCCAACAATTTCTAATAATGAAATGTGAGGAGGAGGGAGAAGAATGAGAGAGAGATGACAAAAGGGTGGACACATGTCAACTGCTCAAAGGAGTTTCCCTTATTCGGGTATACCTCAAGCGAAATTCTGCCTCCAGTGAGGTCAGCATACAACTCAATGAGCTCAGCAGTGTCAGTATTTCAGCCTTGACCTCCATCCTCGTGTGCTTCTAATAAGCAGTTTGTCCCTTTTTCTTTGACCAGCTCAGGTGCCATTTAATTTCCAAGCCAGCTGTAGCTCATAGGCTGACCCCATTCTTCTACATGTTGGAAACAAAATTGATTCTTGCACTGCTACAGCAATCCAGTCTGGTATTTACAGGCTCTATTACAGTGCCAGACCATTTTACAAACTGAAATGACATCACCAGTAACTGAAACTGATTTATTTTTTTTTTTAAACAGAAATCATAACTATGGCTGGTCCCGTTCACTTGGCATTAAAGTACAAAGTAGACCTCAGTGAAAGCTGGGTCAGGCCCTAAAATCATGCAGGATGCTTACACAATACTTACAAGGAAATATGTATTTCAGCTTGGACATTTATAAGCATAAAGGCAGGTCACCACACCAGAAGGCATGAGGACTGCTACTCTGCTCATACACTTTTGTGAACATTTGATGGGAACTTCATGTGGACAAGTGATCTCTTCAATTTATTCAGAGAATACTCATGCTATGCTCCTATCCTATGTCTCCTATCAGCATCAGCACAACGAATGCACTCTTTCTGAGCAATTCCTTCAAGATAATGAATATTTGAAGGTCTGTTTCCCTACTCTGTTCTTTCCTATTTCCATTTTTTGAAGAGGAGAGGATTTTGCTATTTCAGCATTTACTCAATTTTTTCAGTGCAGTAAGTATTTTAAGGCTCCTCTTTCCTCCTTCCACACAAATGAGTATTTAACTTACTTTGCTTTAAGAAATTTATTCCCTGTCTCTAGCTGTGGAAACAACTCCTTTTGAGAATTATTTTTACCCTTCTTGGTACCGGTGATTTATTTTTTAATTGCTTCCTTAGGTCAGGATGCTGCCACCAGCATGCCTACATTTACCATGTGCATTACTTTAACCTTTTTTAAGAAGTTATATGGAAAAATACTCTTTTTCTGCTGGAAGGGGAAGTCAAGATAGATAGAGAAATCAATTATTAATCAGTATTAACCTGAAATAAAACAAAACCAAACCAACAAGAGGCATCTTAGAGACTCAAGTGTTCTCAAGTGAATTAATTCATACCAGCTAATATTCTTCCAACAGACTCTCTCCCAGATAAATGAAACCACACGGAGATGGACACCCAAGTCCTCAGAGCTACTGAGGTCCTTCATCTTCACGATAAGAAAAAAACACACTGGAGTTGTCAGAAAAAGGAAAAAAACATCTCCAGTGTGACACAGAAAAGATCTATATGACAACAAAGATGATAGCAAGATCTGCCAAATGTTAAACTCCAATTGATCCCAACCTATTGGTCCACTCCTTCAAATTTCACAAATTATTTACAAAAGTAGGGGACTCTAAGCACGATAGAATAAATACAGACTTCAGTAGGTGCAGTAAATGCACACTTTGTTATTCCCTGCATTTTTATTAACAAATTTGAAGAACACACATGCAAAAACCCTAGAAAAAAAACCACTAGTTCTCAATCCTACACATTTATTACACAGATAATAGGAGAGAGCTCATAATCATCCATAAACCGATTTATGGCATCTGCTAAGAAGCAACATACTGAGAAAAAGTCAGCCCAGAATTGCTGTGTAAAAGTGATCTGCTGATGTTATACTCACTGTGTTTTATGTCCACAAAAAGGAACCGACCAAAACAATCACTGAGAAAATGGCTGATCTCCTAAGCACCCCATGATAACTTTGCACTAGAGGTCTCTTTAAAAAAATTATTATTATTTTAATAACTAGTTCAGGCGTTATTGCAGAGTAATATGACTTTTTTCTTTTCTTTTCCTTTTTTTTAACCAACTCTGCACTGTCAGTTGAAGCTATTTCCTCTTTCACTCAAGGGCTTTATCTCATGGGCTTGACCTTGCAGAAAGAAGTCAATCTTTACCACCACAGCGAATGTCAGAGCTGATTCCACTGTGGCTGACAAAGCACTAATGCAGCCACTAGGAGCTGTAGCTTATGTTGGAGAGGTATTCCATTATTACAGCATAGTCAATTTTGCTGCAAAGACAAACCCTGGAAAAACGTCAGTGAGGCTTATGTTGCTCTTAAAGTGGCTTATGTTGTTCTTATAAAAGCTTCTCTGCTCACAGTGCCCCCAGGGTGTAACTCTGGAAACATAAAGCAGCATTTAATCATCACCATTTTTTTCCTGTATCCATATCCACCAACCTTGCAGATAGTTCCTGCATCTGGCATAACACTGCCTGAAATTAACCTAGACAGAATACAAGGCAACTTCCTGTTCCAAAGTACTATTTACTTTTAATTTAGACAAAGAATTAATTACTGCTAATCCTGCTACACCACGTTCATGCTCTATTTTCATTCCATTCTTGGAACAAACAAGGCTGGTGTTACTTTTTGAAAATTTTAGATGGAAGACATGAAGGCACCCCTCATAAGCTAACGATGGCAGAGGGACATATCAATTTGAGATTAGTGGCACTGATAGTTTTAACCCTACACTGCTTTCATCCTTGACTGTAAAACGTCTGCCACCATTCTGCCTGCTCCTATGGCACCTCTTTACGCTCTTTCAAAAAGAAAGCAAACAAGGCTCCATCACTAAATTCATCAAAAGAACAGGTAGGAACAGGAGATTATTTCCAATTGAAGTATCAGTTATCCATACCAGACATACTGTGGTAACTGAAGTCAGTGTTCTCTAAGAGATTACCTGTATCAGGAAGCAAAAGGAACTAGACATTGTGGCTACCTAGTTTTGCAGGTGTGAGTAGCTGGAAGAATAAGCAATAGCGTGCAACAGTCCTTTAAAATTCTCAGCGAGGGTGCATGCCAATAAAGCCCTAATTATTACCCAGTCCAAAAGTTAATGGCCACTTCTCCAACAGTAAGTCAAGCTGCTATCACAATTAAAATTGACTTAGCTTTGGGAAAGCTCCATCAGGCAAAGTCAGCTAAGAGTACCAAGACACTAAAATTAAATACAGGAAATATCTGCAGCTGTTGTGGAAAGTAAAATGAAGACATGTAATATGAAGGCTCCCCAGGAGACCATGTTAAGTTTAAAGACATCAAGGATCCCACATCTCAGACATTCGAAGCAAGAAAATTAACAGGCAAGAACCTTGTCATTTTTAGGAAACCCTTAAAGAAGTGCTGGGTGAAAAACACTGTTTCTTAAAGAACTGAAGGTCAGATTAATTTGGGAAGAAACAAAGTGTTTATAGCGAGGGATAGGATAAAAAGTCCAATGCTCATTAATTTTTAAATACAGGAAACTGTCCCACAGAAATATGCATGTAATTAAGTAAATGAGAAACAGAAAAAGCATAGCATACTTCCCAGCTGTGATACAGTAGCTCCTGAAGTTACACAAACAGAGATGAGGGAAATGCAGATCTCCCCTCAGAAAGCATGCCTTCAGAACATCGCCATGATAGAACGTGTCCTAAAGGGAGAGGCATGAAAGAGACCCGCTCTAACACAGACACAAAACCTGCAAGTCTCAAGGTGATGTGAGTGGATATGCACCTGGATAAGGACCTCCTACATCACTGAATCTGCAAATATTTTTCTCACTTTGCCTAACTCAACTTTCAAAACAGTTCAGTTCTTGAATCCTTCTTTTTACCTCTAAAACCACATTAATCTCCAGCCTAAACACATTTAAGTGCACTTCCAATGCATATGGTATTACCATCTTCTGTTCATACATCTTCTCCCCTTCTCCACAAGTCCACATTCAGTAGACCACATTTACCATAAACAATCCTAATAGTTCCTGTGCTTCGTTAATCTAGGCAGAACGAGCATCTTACAGAGCATGTCCATGCAGCATGTTCATACGGAGCACTGAGCAGAGATCCCAGAACAAGTACCGAAATAGCTTGCTTCAAAACTAGGCGATGTGCAACCACCCAGAAGCAGCACAGAGCCTGGCCCACAGCAGGGAAGTAGCTCAGCATTCGGGGAGCAAGCTGTGCTGCTGCTGCCCAGCCCATAAATGCAGCTTGCCCTGAGCAGGCTGGCTGCTCTCAGAAACAGTGCTGCACTGCACCTCCTCACCCCGGTGTGCTCTCCTCCTCCTAGTAGCTCTCCTCATCATTTCTGAAAGTTTCCCTTAACCTTTCTCAGATGCCTTTAACCATCAGTATAAAGTGTAATGCACTGGGACTTTGTATAATAAAATTAATACTACACGCATCTTCTGAAAAACTTCGTGTACCCCCACAGCCCACTGATCTGCTTAATGGGCACAATTATAATCTTATCAACCAGCACATATGCAGATCTTCTTCCTTCTCCTGTTACTTCCTATAAGAAATCTAAAATCCACAGTAAAATCATTTGGTACGAATCTCTAAATGATCCTGTATGACCTTGTGCTTCATTACACTGAATCTCACTCTAACTATTGAAGATTTCTAATTCTTTCCCTACTACATTCTTATGTTTCCTTTAGTAGACAATGCCTAAGTTTGTCCCAGCAGTTTTCATCTGTACATGTCTACTTATTTCACTACAAGTCACTAAACTTGAAAATATAAAATATGACCAAAAGGCGAAGTCAAAGGAACTCCATTATGGACCATTAGGAGCAGCCACAGCAGCACAATTACTTCCTAATTACACATAAAAGAACAAGAAAGGCCTCTTATTTATCATTTTTACAATGAAGTACAGAGAAAAAAAGGTGTCACATTTAGAAAACAATGCATAATACAAATCTTTTGCATAATGGGAAATTTCCATGAGGTACTATTGAAGCAAAGTTTAGTAATAGCTACAATAACATTTATATAATTAAGACCACAGTGTGCATTGAGCTCAATTTGAGTACACATTATACGTATACGGTTCCCTATTCCCTGAGGCACATACAGATCAATACTACAGTTTAAGACCAAGGCCAGCTTTTATTTATTCTCAGTGTGATATTTTTAATCAGGATGCTCCCCACAGTAACACAGATCTGAAGCAACCCAGCAGAACGCAAGAGAGAAGCGCACACTACAAACTAGTCATCATTCACTTCAGAATCAAGTCCTACAATTCAAAATAAACACTCAGACAGGTAAAGGCTAGAGAGGAGGCCTCTGTATGCCTATTATAAGGGAATAGAAAGGGGGAAGAAAAAAACTGTTTTGCCCTTTTCTGCCTCTTGCTCATTATAACCTGGTGAGAAGCCAAGGTCCAGCAATTTGCTTTAAAGAGAGGCTTCCAAGAGCATCTGATGTTGATCAAGAGCTGTAATATGCACCAGAAAACTGAGAAAAAGTTCCTTTGTAATCTTTTTAATTTCATTCTTCTTCTGCTTCTTCATCCAGCGTAGGTTTCATAATGGCTTAGATATGAACGCAGTGAGACTTTGCAGCCCTGCATCAAGCAGCATGCTTAGCTCCACTGCTACTTCTTCCTTTCTCTACTACTTAGAATCACAGGGATCTCTATTCTGATTAATCAACAATTTAAGGATCTCTGACATGTTACAGATGTTCTCTTTTTGCAAAATTTATTCTTAATTGTCCAACATGAGATTTGCTGGTAATGACGCAATGGTGATCTGTTCCAGTACTTACAGCCAAAGTCTGAACCATTTTTTGTTTGTTTGTTTGGCCAACCAAACTGTGGAAGTACCACAATGTGAAAAGCAAAGAATATTCAGCAGTGCAGGCAGCTATGAGTCAAATCCATGCCCTTCAAGAGGTCAAAGTGCAAAGGATTTTTCATGAAATGAGGACAGAAAGCAAAATAAAGGGACAAGATATTTCACCTTAGACCAGGTGTATTCATATGCTCCCAGCAATATCCACAGCATTCCTCAGCGTTCAGCTGCTGCCCTGCTGAGCAGCCTTTGATGCTGCCCCAGGCAATTATTGCCATTGACTTCTGCTTGGTTGGACACTTTTTGTTGCCATTTCTGATTTGTGTGATCAGATTTTACCAATTTCATATACAAATGACTCTCTCTCCATCTGGACAATTATGTAAAGCTTTGATGTAAGCCGAGGGTTGGTATTTTTGCTTTTATTTTATTCACTTTAATGGTTTTATTTTCTTTCCTCTCTACAACGGACTCCGAAAATCTCATTCTTCCTGCCCAGTAGAATATTTCATCTGCTTTGATTTCCCTATTTATTTATTTATTTCTGCAAAGGGCAGAGGGAAGACAGCAAAGTATGCTTTCTTCCTTTTTATCTCATTTTACACTCAAAAAAGTTGAAAGCTTCTCTGCCAGAGCTGGATGTTCCACGCCCTTCTGCTCAAGGCAATGTATCTCAGCCTCATCAAACAGAGATGTAAGAGATTTAGAGTAAGATGGGTGCTGAAGCTGCAAACTCCTGCCTATTACTTCCGTACTAACAGAAAGTACTAAAAAAAAAACTGCTGCCAGATATCTTCTTTGCTCTTGATGCTTGAAATAATTTCTTCCTTGACTGGAAAAAAATGATTTAGATTTATACACTGGCAGTGAGGTGCCGCCACTTCAACTAGTGGGTCAGTGGGAGAAGGATGTTGGACCAATTGACTGCTGGTAGATTTTTCACTTATTTTCATTGTCCATTCTGGATCCCCATTTTTGTGTGTACTTTCCTGAATTTCTTCTGTATTTCTTCTGAATTTTCAAAGTGACAGACCAACAGAAAGAACAATTACATATAACAGTCAAAAGATCTCCATAAGTTTACTTTTCAAACACAGCTGTACACACCACTCTTGATTTAACAGCTCCCCAGTACCACACACGACATCACTGTGAGGAACATTCTGCAGAGGATCTAACTGCAGACACTGGAAGCCACTCAGTCAGCAGTGTGAATGAATTACAAGGCTCCATCTAATGCTGACAGGCTGTAGACCCCAGCACAAACTTTAGACATAACCCTGGTTTGGAAGATTTTCACAAGAAAATTACAACACAGCAAATGATAACAAAGAAATATTATTTTGAAGTAAACAAAGAAGTACATAGTACTCTTGCAAAAAACTGCCTCTAAAGAAAAGGCTATTTAGTGCAAAGAACCTCATAACTTCCTGAAAGTACTCTTGCTCAGTGTGCTCCCACACTGTCAACACATACTCAGCAGTGGCACCATGAGGACACCAGAGGAGGGCCTTGCCATCAGCCCCACTCTGCAGATCAGGGCAGCAATGTCTGCACTAGATTTCAAGAACGTCAAAAAGCTTCTGAATAATCAGAATTGTTTAGTAAACAACTAGCATAAACGTCTGAATCTTAGTGTCATAGAGTCCTTTCAGTTAGAAGGGACTTTTTAAGATCAAGTCCAACAAGCAGGGTCAGTGCCGCATCATCTGCGCTGTCCATCTTACAAATGTGAGATGATGGCAAACAACATGGCTAGGGAAGAAAAAGTAAATAGCCTAGGCCATAAGGCACTTGTTCACAGTCATCCTCTGCAGCACAGCATGAAAAAACTCATCTTTCAGTGTGATGAAGCAGGGTGTACCTTCTGCTTTGCTAGCAATGCACAAGAGGGTTTTTTTAGATCTTTTCTTTCTGAATAATCTTATTCAGGAAAAATGATCATCAATGCAAAACCAAAAAGCAAATGCAAATCCTGCAGTCTCCAGTTCAGAGAGCATAAAATAATACAATATAGGAAAAAACTCAAAAAAATATAACCTTCTGGTAAGATCACGTTGCCCGAGGTGACCGACCCTTTAGCAAATAGCCAACAAAGTTCAGCAATTAATATCTGAAAAACACATGAACGTAAGAATAAAATAGTATGTAAAAAAAGGTACTGAAAAACAACTGCACATCCCCAAAATAATTATGGCAATTTGCTGCAGCTATTGCATAATATTGCAGCTTTGATATACCACAGCACTTGTATTTATGCAAAAGAGTTTTTAACTTATTTTGGAATGACAGAAGCATTAAGCAAAATACATTTTCATAAGTCTAACACATTTGTGAATGCACAAATGCAATCACAGAGGTCTGTTTAGAGGGTTTACACAAAACCACACTGACATTTAACTTTCAGATTTGCTGGCAAACACTCACTTGGTATTGCTGCTTGGGAACATAATCCTAACAACACTTCTCAAAGAAACACCTACACACTGGAGTACGCTTAGTCATTTGAAAGTTTAAATTAACTCTTCTTAGACACAGAAAAAAGACTGCCTTCTTACTGAAAAACATTCATATTTTAATCATCTTCTGATCACGCTATATCACATCAGTGCTAAGTCTTTAAAACACTCACAGTCACGTTTTCCAAACACATCACAGCTACCTCATTTTGTCAGAAGTCTGCAGAAGAACAAGCACGTGCCAGAAGTCTCTCAGAGTAACCCAGACAGAAAGACACGCTGTGAACCCCCTCAGCCACATCCCAAACAGCTGAGCTGGGTTAGCAATTCCCAACTTCCAATCTTTAAAAACAAAGACACCCAAAACAAACAAACACACAGAAAACCCCACAGCTGGTAGCAAACCTTTCTACAAGCACTAGGTCAGATCCTCAGTCTCATGGTGAAAAAGCAATTATGTAGAAAGCATGCTAAAATCCGATGGTCTTAGAAGAACTTCATTTTAGCCTATTATTACTAATGTGGTTCTGATCAAGTATTTATTATAATTATGATACCTTTGTAATCTGATAGAGAACTGAAAATAAGCTCATGTTTCTGTAGGTCTTTTCCTGTGAAACGAGGTTTCTAATACTTGTTCTGTTAAAACAGCAGACATATGGATCCTTTCTAATTTTCTCTTTCCTATTTGAAAATCGTTTATTTCCACTTGTACATTGATCCACAGCCCCAGTGGTTTCTAAATATTATCTTTCCTCCAAAATAATACTACATTGTTCTGTAATTGCTATTTCACAACTAACTACAGTTACCAACAGTACAGTGCATTTAGCTGGCTAAATCATTATATACCTAGGCTTCGATGTGAAAAACTTGCTGGGAAAGAAATAAATTATAGATCAATACTACTGGAACAGGAATGATCCATCCCACTTAATTAGAAGAACCATATTTCAGTACATTTCAGACACCAGATAAAAAGACTCAGTGAATTACTTATATGAAAAAGTCACACCCTTGCATAAATCTCAGTAGAGCCAGTCCCTAAACTACCAGTCCACCCAGACAGTTTTTAAAATGCACAATTATAGAGTAATTTAGCCATAGCATCATTAGCAACAGCAGAATTTCTGAACAGAACCTCCTGATCAGGCCAGTATGAAATGCTAAAGCTTCACAACCTTACATGAATATTTCAGGTTGGATATGAGGAAAATTTTCTTCTCAGAAAGAGTGGTACAGCACCGGAACAGACTGCCCAACAAGGTGCTGGAATCACCTTCCCTGGAGGCTTTCAAGAAGGGGGCAGATGTGGCACTGAGGACACGGTTAGCAGGC
Organism: Centrocercus urophasianus; assembly: GCF_019232065.1. Classification (NCBI taxonomy): domain Eukaryota; kingdom Metazoa; phylum Chordata; class Aves; order Galliformes; family Phasianidae; genus Centrocercus; species Centrocercus urophasianus. The sequence goes on along the minus strand of NW_024884755.1, from coordinate 5,792,447 downwards.
ATGGTGGGGATGGGTTGATGGTTGGAGTAGATGATCTTCATGGCCTTTTCCAACCTTAACGATCTGTGATGCTATGAATGGACCCTGTAGGCTAGGTGAGAAACTGCAGTTTGAGTTCTAGAAATGGTTTAGCTCAGATCTCTTCTTAACTTATCTCTGAAGTTTTTTTTGAATTTGGGAATATTTTACAAGCTTGAACTGGGGAAGAGACATGGCTAGAGCAGGGGCGCACCTACCAGCACCCTCACACACAGTTTGAGCTGAATCTCGTGACTGGAAGCTGTGACACCTCAAGTTCAAGGTTGGCGCTACAAACAGAACCAGCCCGAGGGAAGGTGAAAATGGGATTCCTGTGCCTCCATCCCAGCTCATCTGACAAGGGTAGTTTGGGATCTGAGGAGGGAAAAGTATTTCCAGCAATCGCTTCGGGTTAATTATCGCAATTCCGGGCATAAGAGCACGCAATAATCCCTAAAGAGAAAATGCTGTGGCTGTGTCCGTGTCTGCCAACGTGCCCCACCGCCTACAGACCGCACTATACCACCCAGCCCGGCTCACAGCCCGCAGCTCCACAGGCAGCAGCAGCAGCACCACAACCCTCCCACGCTCCCTCAGCGCCCAGCCTCGGCACGCGCCCCCTCTCAGGCCTATGACGTCCGTTTGCTGCGACCCTGCGGCGCCGCACCGACGTCATCGCGCCCGTCCGCCCGCAGGTGACGTCAGCGCGCAGCCGCAGCCGCCGGGAAGGTCGCGGCGGTGACCGGCGCTCCCGCATCCGCCATGTTGTCCGTGGCCGCCCGCTCCGGACCCTTCGCGCCCTACCTGTCGGCCGCGGTGCACGCCGTGCCCGGTCCGCTCAAGGCGCTGGCGCCGGCGGCGCCGCGGACCGAGAAGGTGGTGCTGGACCTGAAGCGACCGCTGCTGTGCCGGGAGTCGATGAGCGGCCGCTCGGCGCGGGGGGATCTCGTCGCCAGCGCCAGCCTCAACGGTGCGAGCCGGGCCCGACGCCCTGGGGGTGGCACCGGGGCGGGGAGGGCGCGGCGGGCGGGAGCCGGGAGCCGGGCCCGGGGCTGGACGGGGGGCGGCAGCCGGCGCCGCTGCTCCCTCGCCCTCTTTCCGTCCCCGTGGGCGCCCTCGGGCCGGGCCGTGAGATTTGCTGCGTCCTGCAGGCAGTGCTGGGCTCCCAGCTGCGGGTGATGCATGTTTACTGCTGCAGAGCTAAGAGCGTTGAAGGCTTGCTCCGTTTTGATGACTCTTAAACGGGTATTTGTCCTGCTTTTGGGGAGATACAGGAAAACTGTATCATACAATACGGCTTTTACCCTTTAATTGACGTAAATCAGAGATCTGAGAGCAGATGTGCTTTTCAGCTGCATGAGAAGAGTTGTAAGAAAGAAAGTGGAGCAGTCACTGTTTTCTCCCCCCTGTTCTCAAGGTGTGAGCCAGATCAAGTCACTCAGTAGTTCTTGCAGAGTCTGCCTACGGCCAAAGAAGGACAGTGACCCTCAGCAAGGCACGCACTGCCAAGTCCCTTATTGCTACAGCTCTATGTCTGTGTCATTTCATCACTTGGCTACTGCATCTTTTCATGTGCTCAGTGCAATGGAAGTAGTTTGCTGACAGGCATATCCACCAACAAATGGGACACCCAGGTACTGGCCTCAAGGTGTATCTGACAGCAGCCAGTTAGGCAAGGCTTCAAGACTGCCTAATGCTATGTATTTTATATATTAAGGGACGTGATGTTGCCCACACAACAAAAGCAGCAGCCTTTTGGAATGCAGACTGCATGTTTACAGCAGGACATCTAGTCTGAAGTACGTGCCCTGATGGCAGCGATCTGTGTCAGGCCTAAATAGGCACATCAGGGAACGAAGGATCTGCAGTCACTGTGGACTGAGTATGAAATGGAAACATTTCTGAAATGTTACTTTAGTCCCGAAATGAAGAATCTTTTGTCCCCACTGTATATACCACTTTAAATGAAGCATGAAGAATACATACAAGTACATACAAGAAGTATGTACTGGAATGAAAATAAGCTTCCTTCTGATGGTGGCACGTAGCAACAGTTAGCATCTTACTAACCATCAACTGTAAAGGACACATCCAGATATAAGTTCTACAGATCTATCATTAATGTAATTGACGTGTAGTCTTATTCATAGCTTCAATTAGTATTATTCAATGAGAAGTGTAGCAGAGAATTTTCAAAGTAGGTGAATTATAATGCCTGCTAGCTTGCTACTGAATGAGAAATGTCTTCACATTGAAATGAGTAGTTTGCTCTCATAGAATTTTCAATTTCAGTTTAAGAGTAAATACTTTTTCTTTCCTAAGTAAATTGTAAATAAATGCAAATATTTCCCCATTAGATCTTATTTTGAGTACTTCAAGAGAATGCTTTCTACTAACCTATTAACTTTGTGCCAACTGCTAGAAAAAATTAAGACTAAACAGGTTTTGCCAACTAACAGACTGCATTTTGGCAAGTCATGTCCTTAGCATGTCCTTTCTTTACGTTTGTGTTGAGGGAGGTAGCTTTCATATGCTGGAGAAACTAATGGGCTGCCCCTTACTTAGCAGCCACATCTTGTCAGGTCAGCACATGGCTTCAAGTGAGAATCTCACAAAGTTTGGGAACTGGATATTTACTAAATTTTTTCCTAAATTCTTTTATGATACATGTCTGCAAATAGAAGACCGGAGTTTGAAAGGTTTAAAAATCATTTCCTGGGGCAGTTAGCTTTGATGTCAGTTTTAAGTTCTATAAAGGAGGGTGTCTGATCTGGTATTTTTAATCTTTGAAATGTTTACCCAGACACTTAAGATTGTTAAGGGCATAGAGGTTACTTAAGTCAGAGGAGATAACATTTATTCAAACCATTTTTTTCAAGGAAACATCAGAAAGGAAAGCATGTCTGACTTGTGTCAGCTAGCTGTTGTATTCTGCAGCATTTCTGCCTTGAAATTTCCAACAGATCACTTCAAACCCAGAACTTTTTGCAGGTCTTTCTATACCCTTATTAGGCTTCATTCAGTTTTCACAGATAAAGTGGAATGACTCACCAACCTTGCTCATCTACTAGAAACACCTTCTAATAAGTATTATTTTACAAGGTAAAATTGAAATGTATTATTAGAGGAATGCAACCAAGACTCTGGAATAATGTACCCATCATTCATAGAACATGATCTAGAAAAGCCTAATATAAAATACATCCTAATACATTTTGAATGAAAGAGTTGCCATTTCCTATTATTTTTCTTGCAGCGCCTGCCAGTGTGCGGTATGTCCACAACGATGTCACGGTCCCTGACTTCTCTGCCTATCGCCGTGAAGATGTGCTAGATGCCACAACGTCCTCTCAGAGTAGCAGTGAAGAAAGAAAAGGGTTTTCCTACTTGGTGACTGCAACAGCATGCGTAGCTAGTGCATATGTTGCTAAGAATGTTGTCACCCAGTTTGTTTCCAGCCTCAGTGCTTCTGCTGACGTGCTAGCATTGTCAAAGATTGAGATCAAGCTATCTGACATTCCAGAAGGCAAAAACATGGCTTTCAAGTGGAGAGGAAAGCCCCTGTTTGTGCGTCACAGAACCCAAGCAGAGATTAATCAGGAGGCAGAAGTTGATGTGTCTAAGCTGAGAGACCCACAGCACGATTTAGACAGAGTAAAGAAACCGGAATGGGTCATATTAGTAGGAGTCTGCACTCATCTTGGCTGTGTACCAATTGCTAACTCTGGAGATTTTGGTGGTTATTACTGCCCTTGCCATGGGTCCCATTATGATGCCTCTGGCAGAATCAGGAAAGGTCCTGCTCCCTATAACCTGGAGGTTCCAACCTACCAGTTTGTTGGTGATGATTTAGTTATTGTTGGCTGAATGACAGAGTGCTCGCTCGCTTTCATGTTCTGGTGAATGTATTCGTAAAAAGGTTAACTGATATTCTGGAATACTGTCAAACCGGAAGATCCTAAAAATACATTAGCTTCATCCTCAACCAGAAGTATGTTTGAATACTTCCTTGTGTTCAATTTTAATAAAAACTTGAAGTGAGCACTTGTTCCCGACTTAGGAGAATGTGTATTTGTTTGTATACTGAGTCAAAGAGACTCTACAGCATACAAAAAATACGTTTATGCAGCCCTGCTGAAAGGAGGCATACTTAACACAGGCACTGAACTACACAACCAAGCTTTCTCTGTACCACGTTTTCATTATTTAAGTTTTGCTGCGCTATGGGAAGAAACTCCTTTTAAAAACTCGCAGCAGACTTAAAACGTGTTTGGAGTCAGCTTCAGTGTAGAATTGTATTAAATGCAGTCCTTTAATTTCCAGTGTATTTTTATGTTTGTTCGTTTTCAAGGGAAATGAAAGAAAAGGTACACAAAAAAGAACCTGGGAAAAAATAGTTTACATTGTTCAAGAGCAGCTGGTAACTACTTCTCTCCTAGGGAAGCAGTGTAATTTTATGATGATGAGGACAAAATGTAAACATGACATAGCGGAATTACACTTCACATACTAATTACAGTGTACAAACCTAAATGTTTGATCAGTTACTTAGGACACTGGAACATCTATGACAGTTTTCCAATAGAAATAATTTGAGAAAGAAGCAAAAAGGGAAATTCAAGTTGTACACAGCGTTGCACAATAAATCATGGGAACCACTCAGTTTGGACAAATCTCCAAGGTAAACATAGCAAAAGGTTGATATATAATCAAAGAGATTTTAGGACTCAAATGATTTGAGTAAAAATTAGCTTAATACAGGCTAAAACTTTGAAGCCTCTCTTATTTCAATGCAGATTCTGAATCTATGGAAAAACAAATGCAGCCCGAAACCAGTAGGTTTTTTTACCAGCACTGGTCTTACCAATTGGTCTGGCAGTTTCTCACAAGTGACCACAATGAAATCTTGAAGAGTTCTGGCACAGCAGACTTAAATGCTCATACATAAAACTACTTGTACAGGAAAAGCTGCTACTTATTTCAAACTAACTCAGTGACAACCGACCTACCAGTGTAGCACCACTACATGGCACACGTGAGGATAAATCAGCTTTTGCTATAACTATGAGATACAGTACCTTTTTTCCACTGTTAAGTGTTGCTTCCTGGGCCATGCAGATGTGATAGTTGCCCTCCTCTCTTTGATTAAAGGCTTTGTTCTCTTCACAGTTGCAAAAAGGTCACTTATGATGAGACAAGCATGCACTGGAAAAGAATGGGGTTTTATAAGAATCCGAGAAATAAAGAGTTTTTTAAAATCTCCAGAATCTCACATATAGAATCTCACAATTTGGGTACAAAATAAAACATAAAAATAAAAACAACACAAATTTTCATCTGAATACACTATAACACTTCATAGAGGTTGTGGAGTATCCATGGAGATGCTCAAATCAAACCAGTCAGAATCCCAGGCTGCAATGCTTTGGGCAAGAGGGTTGGACTAGAACATCTCACCCTCTGCTTTCCAACCTCAGCGACCGATTTGCAAGGAGTAATGTGCAGTTACTGATGTGGTTTGTCAGATGGCCCAAACTCCTGACTGGAGCAATGCAGCTCAAACAGCGACAAACCTCCCTGCAGTGATGTGCTCATGGCCTCAACTTCCTAACTACCTTCTGGGCTGACAGTGGTAACTTTGCCCTCCTCATGGCTACCGTACCCCATGTAGATGGAAGAACAAGTGTCCCAGTACACAGAAAAATACTGATATATTTTACGAATTTCTGGGGAAATATTCATTGTATTTACTAGAAGCAATGTTTTGCTAGCTTTGCTGCTTCTACATATTTCCATTTTGACATCCTCTTCAGTAATGGCCGTAGCAGGGCTTTCTGCTCCTAAAAGTACACATCTAGTGTGTAAGCACCTTGAGGAACTGCAACGTCACACAGGAACCACAGCACAAGCAGGGATAGCACACACATATCTCCTGCCCTTTCCCCTGCAAGCAGGTAATTCAACCCAGTGCAACATCAGCACCAAACAAGGAGGAAACAGCTTCCAAGAACTATTTTTGTACAAAACAGTCTGCTGCACATTGGCAATGATTTATCATTATTTTGCCATTTTAATAACTACTGTATAATTCAATTAGTCTCTATTCTTGATGAAAATGTTTAAAGTGTTTTTAAGAAAAATACAAGAGCTTTCATGCACTAAATAAAGCAGCGGGAAAACACTTCTGTGTAATTGAAATGCTTTGTCATTACATGATGTCACATGAAGCCCACAAGAAAATATCAGCATTTAAAAACGTTTCGGTCTGTGATTTCAAAGCGTTGATATTCTCCTTAAGTTGCATTTACTCTGTTGCATTGCATTTCTAAAGAAAACAAAAAATACACCTGTATTCTGCTTGCAAGGTTGCATCCTTGCCCAAGATAAAACAACTCCCTTTCTGCATTGCCAGACTCGTGGGAATCAAAGGGGCAGAGCACACGGCCACATCTCCCAGGGAGAGCTCTTTGGAGCCTCCTTGAGCACTCGGCTGGGCCAGATGGGCTCACCATACAGCCTGCTGGGTTTGCTTCACACTCCAACCCACTAGGCCAGATTGAACAAAGTCCCATCCAGCCCAGACTTGAATCATGATATTATCTTGCTCTAGCAACATATATACAAAATATAATGTACTATATTGTTTATTACAGGTGCAAAGGCTTTTTCTAGCATTAAAAAAATAAGCAATTTTGGAATTAAACTGTGCTAAAGATATGTACTTTATGTGGTTTTTGCTAGTTTAAATAGCAGCTAGAAACACAAGGCACAGGAGAGACTGGCTCTTCTGCCCATAAATGATGGCAGAATCAATATGGGAAGGAAACTTCTATGTTCAATATTACTTATTGCTGATGGCTGATGTCTTTGGTCAGCCAGTTACAGAATTGGTAGCTACTAGGACTTCATCCTCCCACATGACAAAAAGAAGTTACATCCAGAGGCAGAAGGCAGACTGCACAACTGAGGTTGGTCTTGTTCCAGCACTCCTTGCAAGCCCATATTTGAGTTATCTTTCATGAAAAATTCTATAGCAAAGTCACTAGTATGCAGATGTGCAGTGTATAATTTCCTACAAGCAGTCTAATAGCAGTGTCAGGCAGAACTGGTTTACTCCCACCATGTCATACAGTAACAGAACTCCAAATTTTCCTCTGTGAGCAGTCACGTAATTTGGAAGTAATTACAATACACGTCAGCCTCCAATTCCTATCACAAATAAGAAGTGCCAGCTTCCTGCAGAGATCTATTGGTTTGCACAGCTGTAGGACAATCAATACAGCTATTGAGAACTGCATCATTTCCAAGCAGGTCCGGGGAATTTTATGTTCAAGGGTACTTAACAGTTAAAAAAAGGTACTCAAAAATGTGATGTAAAATTATTTAATAAAAGCCCATTTATGCAAGTGGAAAGGCTTTGTGTATACAGAAATTCTCCCTTTTTTTTACACTTTAACAGGTTGAAGGAATAACAAGAAGCAGACAAATAAGATCAGACATCTCTCTTAGGTTAGAGGCATTGGGCTTTCTGTCAGTCTGGTGTTTGGGGCAGGAGGGGGCAGTTTATTCTGCAACCGTACTTTACAACCATTCTGTAAATATTTTGCGTAATTCATGTATAGTGGGCCATGGATGACAGCACCACTTAGCCAACATTATTATTTGAAATAAAATAGAACTCTCCTTTTGAATTGCAAAAAGTGTGATAGAGCATTTCAGATGTCAGTCTGAAATGTCACCTGTGGAACATGTCAGCCCTGCGAGCAAAAAGCCTCTCAGTTTTGACAGGCTACTGCTGTGTTTTCCTCCTCTTTTCAGTTCCAACTGAACAGTAATTTTGAAATAAGTACCAAAATACCTGGAATTTCAGGCATTATGGTTGTTTTTTTGTTTGTTTTTAGTAGTCTGCTTGGAGTTGTATACCCCAAAGATTTAAGTACACTGGGGTCTTGTACAAGTGAGAACCAAATACCTGCAACAAGATTTGGCTCATGGATTGCTCCTGAGGTACCTGATACCCACAGCAGCACTGCAAATTTTGACCTAGCAATTATTCTTTCGTCTTAATGACACCAATTTTGACCGCCTGATTAAAAAAACTGAATATTTATGGTAATATTATTTTCTTTGTATAGTTTGAACAATGCTTTAGTTTAAACGTTCTTATTGAGCTTTAATGTTTTCATAGCAGAAGCCACTATTTTAGCTTTCTCCAATTTTTTAATACCTCTGCTTCAGATTACAGCACAAAACAAAGATATCTCTCCCTTTGCTGCTGTACTTGATACTGGTTTGCAAGATGAATAGCTGCTTCAAAACATTTGTGTTGCTTCTAACTAAATAAAACATTGCACAAGGCATATCTATATCGTATTTCCTGTAGGCAAATCCTTGCATTGTAGTACTGAAAAAGGTACTGAAATTGCAGTACTGAAAAAACCTACAAACATACGTATGGACTTGCAAGTGAGTACATGTCAGACTCTTACAATCAAACAATTTTATCTTTACTAGGGTATAATCTATACCAGATTTTGGAAGGCTGGCCATTAATCCAATAATTTTAGGCCATAGTTATAGTGTTCCTCGGCCTGTCCTGCTCCCTTCTCTTAACCTACTGGAGGAGTTTTCTTGATCATTTCATTTAATTGAATGTGACAAAGAGCTTCTCACCTTGTGCCAATCATTTTTCAAAAATATTTGTTTTCGAAGACAGTTTCCTATTTTGACAGATAATCTGTCCTAACTTATAACTCATACCCATAGATATGGGCAATTCTGACGTACAGTCTATAAATCATCAACCTTTTCCCTCCTGAATTTTTTGTCATCTCTGAGCTGCTCCACTGAGGTCACTAAAGGTTGCTACTACCAGAGCTATTTATCTTTCCAATTTTTCTCCTCTCTGAATTTTCAGTTGATCGCAGTTCCCAGACAAACATACTTCCTCTCGTGCCAGTACGTCACCTGCCTTGCAGTCAGTGACACATCCATCAGCTTCTCTCAAAGGCCCCACTGCACCATGAGCACACTTACAAACTCTGGGACATTCAGCTCTCTTGCACCCGTAACCCTCAAGAAAAAACATTGAGTTCCATCAATAGTACATTAAAAGAAGTCTGGAAGATTATCGATAGCATCCTGGAATCAAACTATAGCTCTTGAGTTGAGGAAGCGAAAAAAAAAAGACTTTTTTTAGTAAGGATTTTGTTGCTGTGATCTTCTCAGCAGCAACCAAGAAAAAAGCATAAATGAAAGCATGGGAACTGACTGAAAAATTGTCCTCAAGTAGTTGGTGATCACAGCCAGACACACATTGCTTTCATTGGATGAAACAGGCAAGTGGGGATGAAACAGGCAAGTAGGTTTGGGTCCTAGCTATACTCAGTGCTTTCAGTAGCGAATCGGGTAGTACACGAGCATGCTTGTCAGACTAGAAGAGGAAATCAAAGTAGCAAAGGACACCAATATCTTAAAATACACGACTAAAATGCAAAACATATTCAATTACATTTGCCTGCAAACTAAGAATGAGTAATATAATCATATAGCTGTGGGGAAAAAAGTCAAATGTCTGATTGGGATGAAAAAATAGGAACTCCATGTTCTGCATTAGTTAGCATTCATGAAAATCCAAATGGAACCTGACAATTCAAGGAAGCTATGACACTGGAGAGAGTCCAGGAGAAGACAACAAGAACAAGTAAGGGTTTAGAAAATATGAGCAACAGAGAGGGATTGAAGGAAATCATACTGTACAACCTAATAAGCACTGAGAAGATATATGAGAACAGCCTCGGCTGGTACAAGTGAAAACAATCAAGTATTCTTCACATTCATCGTGAACAGCTAAAGCAAAAGCTTTGAGTCATAATAAAGGCAACAGAATTAGGATGTGAGAAAGAGAAAAAAATGTGATAATAGTAACCCCATGAAGAGTCAGAACATAATTGAAACATAAGAAATTCTTTCAACTAGATTTTAGCTGTTTGCACAGAAATGAAGTTAGATCAGCCAAAGACCCTATGTGTTCCACTCATTCCATGTGTTCTGTTCTGCATCTTACAGCATTTTAAATGTTATATAAGTTGAAGCAGGCTTCATGCCCAAAGCCTATTAGTCTATAAATAAATATTGTTTTAATGAATCCGGTATTTTTCTACAAGGAAAGTACAAATATCTTCAAAGACATCTAAGTCAACACAGAACAGATTGCTGCAATCCAAGCACATACGTACACAGGTACAATGGTTGCCTACATCCATCTCATTTTAGGCGCTAAACTGGACGACGCTGTGGGGCTTCAACCTGAGGTGGCAAAATAGATGTGCCGTGAAACAGTAATGAACAATTTCCTGAATTCCAAAGGCCCACTGTTCAACACAGCCACAATCACAGCCTCTGCTCCTTTGGTGGACTTAGCAACAAGCAAAGAAAAAATTCTCTCGAATCTTCCCATCATGTTTATGATATTTAAGTCTTTATCCCTTCCATTCACCTTCCAAAAAGCTCAGAGACAGTAGAAAACTGTCCCATACTGCGGTTTTCAGCTGTGTTTCATTTATCATACATCAGTATGTTTCTCCCAGGTGAGACACAATCTATTAACATTTTTGTCAGCTTCTTCTACACTGAGTTTTTGCTGTCTTTACCTAGATGAGCTTTAAAGGATGTTCTTCTAGCTGTTTTGTGACTGCCTGGGCTACACAAAACTGTTTTGCCCATTTCCCTTCTGTAATTAGTTTTATTAGCATCAGTTTGATCATCATGAGAGAAAAAAGATCCAAAAACATTGCACATTTGCCTCTGTGTTAGCGTCTTTACATTTCTTTGCAAATCCTCCTCCTGTGTAGCTTTTGGAAACATCTACATTTATCTATTAATATTTCTATTTTGAAATGAATTGCAGCAATTAAATAATACTGAAGTCCTTGACTAGAATTATCTTTAGCAGTTCAATTAACTGATGTTTATAAAAATACTTTCATCTAAGGATCTTAAAGACTGCCATTACTATTATCTTCTAAGCTGCATCCCAGTTGCACTGTAGCATGTATCCCTGACTGACGCATTGCTTTGAAGTCTTTAAACTACACAAGAAAGTCATGGCTTAGGGATGTTTTTGACAACTAATTGTAGTTTTTGATAAAACTCTTCCAGCTCACTCTTTGAGAACATAAGTCTTAGTGCTTTCATTATTCGTGGTTCATACTTTATTTAGGCCAAGATTAGCCTGTCACTCACACACTTCCAGTCTCTGGCTCCCCAGTGACATCTTTGAGAGTGACCACAGAAGCTCTGTTCTATTCACATTACTTATTTCTGGTTCATTTGTGTACTAATCTTTTATATACTCAATTCATTCTGCCTAATAGACTTCTACATTGTATTTTTCATGTGTGTTGGTTAGTGTAAAGTTGGATTTTCTTCCAGTTTGCCTGTGAAATGCAATTTAGGTATGACATATCTATACAATTCTAGATACTTGAGAGAAGCTGTTGTCCTTTCTCCCATGACCTGTTTAATCCCAGCAGAAAGGCATTCTCTGATAAGGAATGGCGATGCTCAGAATACAGTTACTTGTAGAACAGCATGGATAACTTGAAAAACTGACTCAAGGGGTGTAATCCACCCCCAGCCAGTTCAATTTACAGGATGTAGTGGCTCATGTTCTTTGCAGATTCTTCATAGACCCCTCTCCCATTGGGCTAATACATTTGATCAGTGATTGATCTGAATTTAAATTCTTTTAAACTGATGTATCATGCACCAGAGGAGAATGGTACAGCAAGAATTGTAACCAACATAGATCTTAAGGAGCAAATGATTTTGACAACATCTGTTGCTGGTGTGGTATTTAGGCCCGTCCCCTTTCTCAGTTTGCAAGTTGTAAATGGATGAGCCTTCCCACACAGAAGGGGCACAACCCAGGGGGAATATGCTCAGGAAACATTTTGCACCTCTGCAATCACACAGGAACCTGCATAACACTGCTCAAAACACTGCTCTCTGAACGACATTTAAAAGCAAAGGATTCTCTGGTTTCAGGAGGAAGCTTGCAGTAGCTCACACAAAGCTAAGCTACCAAGGAGAGCTTTCCAATGCACCGTTTAGATCATCCTTCAAATTAGTAACAAATAAAAGAGCAAGAATGAATGAAAAGCATGCAGGGAAATCAAACAATACACATAAAATGAAATACAGGAAATAATTATATTATTACACATGGCTTTGCTTCAGAATATGTAGAAGGTGGAAAAATAAAGGTTATTTAGATGTGGAGCAGAGCAAAGCTCACTTGCAGCTTTTGAATGCAGCACTCCAGGCTCAGTCTGTGGCTCAGGAGAAGCCCCTGGGAGCAGAGGCTGTAAGCCTGCAGGAAGGACAAACCTCATTGTGTGGTTTCTTGTGCTTTTCCTGGAAGCATTTGCCACTGCTGGAAGCTGTAGATAGGGTGAGCCTGTGGTGATACTGAGCACTAGTATTCACGCTCCGTGGAGAACTTATTCAGCCAGGGGTGTCAGCAGCACTAGTAATCACCTCTCACTTAGTTATAGTAATCTGCCCTCCATTTTATAATGTCTGTGATGAAGCAGCGGACTTCTATGACTTATTTAGGGCTCTTTCAACACAGTAGCCTATATATACTGCCTGATGTTAACTGTAATATTATCATTATTATTATTACTGTAGAGAAGATTTCAGTATAAAAATATTTATAGAGCCAATGTTTATACAGACTGATTTCACATTGCATCACCTACACCAAAATACTCCACTGAAGAGAAGAACACAATAATTCTTATACACACTGAATCCAGGTTTGAATAGCAACCCTAATGGCTCCCTCAGAGCCAAACCAATTCCAGAGCAAATATATATATAGTTCACATTTCATCTCCAAAATGAGACAGGCAAGGGCCACTGAGAACATTCCTCATAAGCAAAAAGGTTTAAAACTTGAATATAGACTTTTAAAACTTGCATATGTTTTAGATTATTGGTACTTGGCTGCTCTGTAATGAAAGCTATGGTCAATAAATATCTCTGGGCAAGACAATGATGATCTTTGAGTTACCCAACAAATAGAAAGAATATCTCAGCATAGGATACTATTTGGGATAGCATCATTTCTTCATTTTTACTCCTCACTTCCTCTTTTTGGATAGTGTTCTGATTCCTGCTGCTCCATGTACCTCTGGTAATAGTTTCATAAATATTACAAATTTTCTTTCAAAATTTTAGCTCCAGTAATGAGATTGACTTGTAGCCACCACAATTTACTTTTATGTCTTCAAATATTCCGTTTTAAACAGAGGCTGCCAGAACTATAGCCAACATGTAGGCCTTAATCAAAGTAGGTATACAATAATGCATTCATTTACTTAATAACATTTGTTGTAAGCATCACCTCCTGTTGCACCACTTCATTTCAGAATTAGCTGAGTTAGGTCCATATATTACATAATTTTCTTGTGAAAATGATTAAACAAACTTTGGACCAATCATACAAGACAGCTCCAACCTCCAGATTAAGTCAGAACTCCATCTGGTCATTGCAGGGCCTGGTCCAGTGTTTTGAAAACATTTTTTTACACCATTCATTATTTAACTAAGCCTATTTACCTTACAGTGATTATCTCCTTCTTTAAATCTTGTAAATACTGTCATTATTCTTCAAGTAATTACAAAAACAAAACAGGTAAACTATCTGGTTGCTGTAAGTAATATATTAATTAAATTTTCTTCACGTAAAACACTTAATCCTGAACAGCAACACTGCATTATAAAATAATTCCTACTAAAACACGCTCTAATTATAATTCCAAAGCTCATATTATTTTTGGAATTTGTGTTGGCTTTTAGATAGATTATAACAAAAGCAAATTACTGTATGTTTTAATAAGTTAGTAGTCAAATAAAGCCATAAAGCTCAAATGATGACTAACCACAGTGTATAATTCCCCATAAAAGCTAATTGACAATTGATTTTCTTGAATACAGAAAGAATTCATCATGATTAACACTATTACAATGAAATACAAAGGAATTAGAAAAGATTTATCTCTAATTGAGTATTTCTGCAAATATTAGAACTACTGAAGAGAATAACAAAGTAGGCTAGCATCTTCAGCTGGGACAGAACTGTTTTCTTCATAGTGTCTGGTACGACGCTATGCTTTGGTTCCAGGAGAAAAACAATGTTGATAACACACGGATGTGTATATCTGCTGCTGAGCAGTGTTGTACAGAGCCAAGGCCGTTCTCAGCAAAGGGCCAGGAGCTGGGAGGGAACAGAATTTGACAGCTGACTTCAACCAGACAAAGGGATATTCCATACCCTACGGCATCATGCAGCAGGCATTCTGTGGAAGTTCATCTCAATCTCTTCCACTGCTTGATAAGCTGGCTGGGCACTGACCAATTGCTTGTCCATCACTTGTTAATGTGTACATATATATATACATATATATGTATATATATATTTGTAATTATTAGCCTTTTTATTTTCTCTGTCTTAATAAGTACTTTTATCTCAATCCACAAGTTCTACCTTTTTTTTTTTTCCCCAATTCTCTTCCCCATCCCACTGGGAAGGGAGGAGGTGAATCAATGACTGTGTGGTGCTCAGCCACCTGCCGGGTTAAACCACCACAGTTAGAAGCACAGCGTCCACCTCCTTACTTTATACACAGAATATGAATTGCATAGATGTAATTAGAGGGTTGCTGCTTTTCTATAGGTGCAGCATACTTTATATGCACCGTAACAGCACAGCACTTTGCTCTCTCTGTCCTCAAACCGAGTTCTGGGGTCATCTTCTTGCTTTTTACAAATCCTCAACCGGATTTGATCTCATAAAGAACATTTTTCAAAAGGAAGAAAACAGGAAAATTATGGAAGACAAGAAGATGAAAACAAAAGTAGTTATGAAGATAGTCTTTCAGGGCAATGCAAGGCCACAGATGCCTCACGGCCTCAGAGGCAAAGAGAGATGCTATGGGGCTGTGCTGGAAGAAGGTGTGCCAGGACACAGAATGCTGCAAAGTAGCATGCAATGGAAGCTAATGAGGGAGACAGACAAAGATCCCTGCTGCCCTGAAAAGTGGATAATTGGTGCGATAAATTTTTTCATGTCATATTAAATACAAAACAGTAAAGTGAGTGAACATAATTACTATGTATCAGCTTGTGCTAGGAACTTTAAATAGCAATTAAAATAAAGAGACACTTCCCTGCCCTGGAGAGTTTTCAGTGTGCAGCTTCCCAGCAGCAGAGTGAGGGGCAATTCACAGCCTTCACTGAACCTCAGTGGGGCTCCCATGAGAAACTTCAAAAAGTCATCACCCTGGGACATGTCAGAAGGTACAAGTGACACTAGGATATAACAAAAAGCTGAAACACTGTTGCTGTGTAAACGTAACACTCAAGGCAATTGGGTTCAGCCCCAAGTAGGGCAGCCTAGGGGAGTGAGGATACCAGGCTGCCTTCTGTGGTTCTCCAGCTTCTTGCTAATGCTTCAATACCAGAAAAGCTGCCGGTGTCGTTTGGATAGCTTCTCACCTATCCAAATATTCAGATCTTCCCTGCTATTCAAGTACCAATCTTTTGCTTTGCACCTTTCACAGTGTGCATTTCATTCTGAGTTACTGTAATATCAACTTCTACGGTAACAGATCTTTTCTACTTAAATCTAAAAATAAATTAGGAAGGATGCTGCTTGTATTAATAATTTTTTTTTTTTAAAGACAATTGGGAACATGCAAAAGGCAAGCTGAGTCTGATAAACTAGCAGTTTTGATAGAGATCTCTCAGCTTAGTGCAGTCATATGAAATTAAAGAGGAATGTACAATCACATAACGGCCTCTACCTAATTAGTCCATTCACAGTTATCATAGCTGTACTGTACAGAGAATAAATAAACTGCTGTTAAAATGACATTTGAGATACAACAATATCAGTTCAGTAGAATAGAAAAACAGTAGGATTCTCTTTAGTACTTTTCTTAGCACCTTGTAAAGCATCCCAGTCCTGCACAGGTGGTCTAGGAAATCCTGTTATTTATCTATACCCAGTATCATTTCCCCTACACAAAATAACAGAAATAGCTTTATTAAATAAACACTACTCCAAGCATTCAGGTTGTAGGGTTTTTTTCTTCTTTTTTTCTATCCATTGCAAAACTGCTGTGGAATTACTGATTTCCTCAACAATTAATGGGAATGACCAAAGATTTGGGTTTAATGCTCCAACTTCCATGTGGCAACTCAGTAATTTAGCACCCCATTTTTCATCTGCCTTTGTGCAACTAAGTGGACTCTGGTAATGAGTCTAATTTGGTCCCTGGGTACTTTATCTTTTCCCTCATTCAGTCTAATTGCACACCCCTGTAACAGCTCTCTTCCTGTGCCCGTGGCATCATCCTTCCTATTTGTTCCTCTGCATTAAGGCATATTAAGGCATCCATTGTCACAAAGCTGGGAGCCTTGAATGCAAACTTGAAGGTAGAGTTTTGATCCCAGCACAATGGCTCAGCCTTCCTGGCCCCAGCAGGCTGGAGCACAGAACTAAAACACTTCTGGTCAGGCAGGCCAAAGCCTAGAAGCCATGTTCTGTGTTAGTATGTGCACATATCAGTCAACAAATTCTGTATGTAAATTAATCAGTTTTGTAAAAAAAAAAAGAAAAAAGAGTGCAATTATCCAGGAAAACCAACCTCAGCATGCAATTTTGAGACAATGGGCTAAAATGTAATAGAAAGCACACCACTGCCCGTTCAAAAGCCACAAAAGACTAACAATCCATTTAGTGTCCAGCACCCATGAGGAACAGTTAGAATCACCAGATCCTTTGGGAAAGAGGTACAGGACTTCATACAACATATGTTACTATAAAACCATCATCCTGTTTACCATTTTCCATAATCAAGATTGAAATGCCACATGCATGTGAGCTGTGCACAAGTGGGCAATGAGAGCCAGATTTCTAGAGCTCCCTTTCCTGAACAGTTCCCAAACTGCCTTTGGCACACAATGCACCAAATAATCCTCCTTGTTTTCTCTTCTTTACGTGTACTTTTGCATCTGTCTGTCACTGGATCAGAGGAGAATGATGCCCGATTTAAATCTATGATTTTTGACAAATGCTGGGAAACACTTAATATAGCAATACAGAATACAGAAATTGCACATGGTTATCACTGTCAGGAAGTAGTGAAAGTAACAGTTTATTAAGTTTAGGTAAAAGGCAGCCAAACACTGACTAAGACTCCCATTCGTTTAGAATAATAGTAGGAATCTATCATTCATCATATTTCAAACATATTATCAAATGAAATTGGAAGGGTTTTTTTTACTTGGTAAAAGAAAAATGGTCCTTCAAGTAACAATATTTCCCACTGTAGGACCCAGTGTTGGGGTCACCTTTCTGCACCCCTATACTGGAACCAACACACTGACCTTGCTAGAAGGACAGTGTGATTTTCCACAGTCACACCAGGAATATCCTAGATTTACGTTAAGTTGGGTGCCAGTTACAATTTGTGTGTATTTGCGTGTGGCTGTTCATGCACAAGCATACACGCATTAGAAAAATGAGTCATTTACCCCAAGCAATGCTCATCTGGCTCTCATACTGGGGGATAAATATGGGTCCAAATAGAAAATTCTAGTTTGTGGACGTGATTGCTTATTTGTTTTACAAAAGGAGAAAATCAGACCTGCTATGTCACGTGAATCATGCACTTGACAGTCCACACTCACGCTTCCACATTTAGATTTTGTTTTCATTGTTCCCCATAGGTTTTTTTCTGGCTATAATTAGAATTAATCGCATTTCAAAGTACCAAGATAATTATCTCCATGTCAAATTAGCTATTTTCAAATGAAAGACTATTTCTTCTTAATTTTTCCCATCTTGAAAGCAAAACAGAGATCCCCAGATCTTTTATGCCATTTTTTATGAACATTGGGTTATGATAAGCTCCTTTCTGAACCACTGCTTGAATGCAATTTATTTTACATAGCTTTGCATAATAAAATGGCATTTTAGATAACTTATTCAAAGGGCAGAATAATTCTCTGTAGATTTCATTAAATCACTCTTTTCATGTTAAATTAATGTGCCAAGTTAATTTTGGAATAAACAAACCAAGGTATTTAACTGCTTCTTGACAAATACGCAGTACTTAGTTATAATTTTCTCATGTAGCTTTGTGTTTTAGAAGTCTGTATATTTCTGTACATCGTTAGGGAGATTAAAGTTTATAGACTTATCTGATACACACAATTAGATGTATTTAATGAACCAGTATCTCTATGTGCAAATCAGACATAACTTCCTCTTTTATGATCTTTTTCTATCCTGTTTTTTTTTTTTTTTTCTAAAATAGGAATAAATTATGGAACTTTTCATGGGAAAAGTCAGTTCTGAACATATTAATGGAAAAGCCTGAAAGATAATGATCAACTTTTGTATTTGTCATTTTTTTTGTTCCCATTTGTAAAACGCATGAGATCAAGACAGATGGAACTCAGAATTGAACACTGCTTCACTCTACTTCAGATTTCAGAATGCACTCCTCCTTTTCCCCATTAACCAGACGTAAAGATGTGCTCTGAACATGCACCACACAAAATGTAACTGGCTGGAAACTAGCTCAACTGATTTTTGAGTTTTGTTTTCAGAAGACAATCACCTTTACGTGCACAACGTCAAATCAAAACACAACAGAACCCGCGTTCCCAGTTCTTATGAATTTTAGCACACTCTGTGTCTGTTTCATGGCTGTCTATGCAAGTGCGCCTTTCAACATTTATCACTGGGTGAAAAAAACAACCCATGCCAATGCTGTGCTTAAAAAGCTAAGTATGCAGTGCTGAACAGAAATTAGTGCAGCATCTTTATCAAGAGGGAGATTTCAAAGAGCATTACTTGTTCAAAATAAGCTGGCAGACCAGGAACAGTTATTTACTCATAAGGAAGAGAAAGATCTGACTTGAGATTTTAGAGCTGTAAGGTATTTGACAGCCATCACAAATTATTGTTATTGCTGTAACAAGATGACTGGATGCATATTTTACTTGATTTCTTGGTAATATTTCATGTTGTTTTTAAAGGATACAAAAACACGTTGAAAGACTAATATTTCATACTGATTTATGCAAGCATAATGTTGGAACTAGGGCTTTTTGATGTTTTCTTCTGATAGGGTTGTAAAATATTCTTGGAACTTATTTCAATCTTCTTTCTGTCTTTTAAAGAAAATTAGACTCATACTCCTCTAGAATAAATTATTTTGTTTCTTCAGTTACCAGTGAATAACAGTTCTTCTCATTTAGGCTTGTTTTTCAGCTTGCACTACAAGCTGGGGAAGGAACACCCAAGTTGAACTGACTTACAGATACTGGTAGCATGTTTTTAATTAGAAAAATGAATTATTTCATAGTCTTGGAGCTGAAATGACTCTAATGAAGCCTCTCTAAGAAACAAGAGTGATACTGTTTTATATTTATAGAACAATTTTTCAAGCTTTGGAAAGAAACTACTGTTGATCAGTTGTTGGATTGATTCTTAATAAGTGTAAGGTCAAGGAGAGCTCCCCTTCCCTTATATATCTACATTTACCCAGCTGGTATTGCTGCAGCTCCACCCCAGTTATGGTATGCACAAGGCACAAGGAAGAGGGAAACCAGACTCACCCTCCTCCTGAGATGCATGATGTCTTTATTCTGCCATGGTCTGCCATCCTGCTGGTAGCTGATATATTCAAACTATCCATTTTCTGTGCTTTTTTTATGAGACATCCACTATGCTTTAAGAATGCTTACTGCACTAAAATGTGCAGGGAACATCTAACTTGATAAATCACAAACTTACTGAAGCATGATCTTTGTGCTCTGCTCTGGGCATTTTAAGGTATATTAAAAAGAGCAACGAGTTTCATGACTAATTGTCTTACATTAATAAAAGCACTCTAAGGATTTGTGAAAGGTCAGTGAACTTTGTTAAAAGGACAGAAGGAGAGTGGAGCAAAGTCATTTTATACTTGTTAATGGGATATTCAAGAAAAAAAGTTAAGTTTTAAAGCTCTTTCAGGAACAAATATCATCAGCATCATCATGAATAGCAATCTTCTATGATAAAGAATCAAAACACATTTAATACTAAGCACAGACTTTAAGCCTCTTGAAATCCAGGAATGCTAGAGCTCACCAAATCCAGACAATCAGTAACTAACAATTCAGCATAATCTAAACACTGCTGACAGTGAAGTACCTGCCAGAGTGCTTCACTGACACAGGCTGAAATAACCTGTGTGGGGGAGCTCCCAGCTGATAGCAGCACAAGTTTTTACACAAATATTTGTACTTGTACTCAAAGAAACAAGGATTTGTCAAAATATTTACCTTTCCAGTAGCAAAAATGTGTGCATACATGCTTAAAATTTAGGGAGTTTGTGAAAAAGCAAAACCAGCTTGTTCTCCATCCTCCACAAATTAAAGCAAGCAGTGTGGAGTACAAGTGGAGTACACCTGTGGGAGTGCAGCTTATTCAGATGAGTCCTTAAAGATTTAGGCCCCAAACCATTTTCAGTGCTTTAAAATTCTTTTCTCTTGATAATAAAAAGTCATCGTTTATCTGAGTGAAGAGGAAGATGGGAGAACAGTGGTCAAAGCAAGAGCAGGAAAGCATACATGCTAATGTGTGAACAGGTCCTGATCAGCATCCAATTGTGAGCACCAGCCTTTCTGAATGGGATGAAAATTTGATGATAGGTTGCATGTGCAATTGAGCAACACAAATACCTTATTTTCAGCTGCTCTAAGGGCCAAGCTGCACTTCTGAAAATAATTATTTTTTCTGAATACACAATTTTGAGGGTCATTGCCCATAAATTGCTGAAAGTGCTCTCTCTGGGAATCCAGACTTATTTGTTTGGCCATGAGTTTCTATTTCATGGTGCAAGATAAGGCCTATTTACTGCTATTGCCCATCACAATGTAATCAGCTTCTGTTATTATCGTCAGTTTATTCATTCCTCTGTAGCATACCGTGCTGTGCTCGAGTTCAATCAGGAGAGATTTATTGTAGGAATGACTTGCTTGTTGATTTGCTTGCCTCCCCCTTCTCTGGACATGGCAGGTACGGAGGCACGGAGATGCACTGCAACATCTTGATGGTTTCCTAATACTAAATAGATATCACTTCTGGAAAAGTCTTTAAAACGATGACCAACTATACTGCCTAATTCTTTCTTTTGTAATGTAGGATTTCTTGCAGCTTCTGCCTCTTCACATGAACCAGGACAGGGCTGAAGAGAAACAAAGATCTCCTGCAAGCAGTTACCCCAGAGGTTAGCTGTAACATGGCCTGGCTGAGAGGGCTGTGATTTTAGCCTAAGTGGAATTTTCTGCTGTATCTGAGTTTTACAAAATACTGTTGCCTATATTTACAGCTACCCAGTCAGTTTCTGCTATTTCCAGAAGTACCTCAGGGATTTGCTTATGCACTGGGAGCATCTTTCTAATAAGCCCATGTAAATAGGTACAGCGATAAATCAATGGGCGTCATGCTGCTCTATGATGTGAAAGAGATCATTTCATTATACTTATAAAAAATTTGAAAAAAAAGCAATGCACATTATAATACTATATGAAGGTGCATTTCTACACACAGAGAATCTGAGGTATGTTGCACCACAATAGGAAAGGGAAATAATTACAGCATATGCTGCTCACAATAGACTAGTTAGCGTAAGTTGCATTAGAAGACAATATGCTTTATGGGGAAGAGGGAAGCATTATTAAAATATAATGCACAAGCAGAGCAATGCAGACATTACACAGCGACAACCTCACACTTTCCAGGTGAATATGCAGTTTATTTAATTCCCTCATTCAAGTGTGCAAAGCTCTACCAAGCATCTCCTCCAGAAAGCTTAAACAGACCCTTCTTGTACCTAGATCATTTGGTAGCCCCTATTTAATACCCTCCTGCCTCCACAGAAATAAAAGCTAACAGCATTAATCAAAAATTAACTACATCAATTAACAGATGGCTTGTTTTTTAATTTCTCCAATAAAACTGAAATTGTGCTTGAAAATTTGGACCAACATTTTAATAGTCCTGCATTTCTTTATTTACTTGGTGCATTTGTTCGATAAAATCAGTCTCTTCCTTTAATTAAACTCATTTTATACTTTTATAGTCCTTGCATCAAGTCCAAAAGACACACCAGGGAATATGTTATTGAGCCATTACACTCTTTCCAGATGACTGAAAGCACTTAGTTTCACCTCAAACATCATGGTGCTCATGAGGAGATTAATACAATGACAGTTATTAATATTAACAATCACTCGGTGTTGTGCATTTACACTGACAGCCTCCCAGTGGCTCCAACCAGCTCCAGACCCTGCTCCCATCTCCTGCAGCTGCAGCTCCAATGGCAGCACGTCCCTGTGGAGGAGTGTTGGGGTCAACTATCCAGAGCAGCTTCCCTCCAACAGTGAGAGCAGATGGGTTTTGGCAAGATCTAGCACCAGAGCCAGGCTTTGGCTCCATAGGATCTTTAATCTCGAGTAAATGAAGTACTAATGGAAAATGTACCTTCCTTTAACTTGCACGAGAATACTGTAGATGTTTGGATAAGTAAAAGAAAATAGCATTTTCCCAGTCACATCCTTAGTTCATGGGCTGACTGGGAAACACAACAGAAGGAAAAGGAAGGGAAATAATTTCATTCAGATTGTGAGGA
The DNA here is from genome assembly GCF_019232065.1 of Centrocercus urophasianus. NCBI lineage: Eukaryota > Metazoa > Chordata > Aves > Galliformes > Phasianidae > Centrocercus > Centrocercus urophasianus. Next base: position 5,769,669 of record NW_024884755.1, on the reverse strand, counting down.
GTTGGTTTTGGTTAAAAAAAGAATCTCTGAAAAATTCCATATCAATTATAATTTCATCGGATTTGCAATCATTTAAAATTCCATCCAATTAAGTTAGTTTTTGCAATATGCCTCAAAAACTTCCTCTGTGCAAAAGTTCCCTCTATTTATGTTCCCTGTATCTAAAAGCTGCTGCTGTATTGATTACTATAATTCAGCCCTAATTGCACTTTTACAAAGCAGAATGAATAGATTACAGTTGAGCTAGGAGGAAGCCAAACATCAATTATTAATACAGAAGATCTGGCCTTTACCATGTCTATATTATTCACTTTGGGGACTTCAGGAACCTGATGAATAATACTTATTCTTGTAAATTAACCACTTCAAAATATTTGTTTCCGTTAAGAAAACCAACCATACTAATAAAATACAGTTCCAGCAAATGCAAACAAGCCCTCAGTGTCTGTAATGATATGTGGAAAGCCAAGAAACGTTCTCAGAAGGAGGCAGACTCAGTATTTCAGAAAGCAGCCTATATATCCTTCACCAAGAATAAACACAGCAGGTTGATCTCCAGATTAGCAGCACAGGTTCTCTGAATTCTGTTTCAGTCATTGCTATTGTTGGTAGGATCCTTTCTGCTCCAGCAAGGATCCAATAAGTGAGATCTGTTCGTGAACTGTTACCATAAAGGAGAAAAGAATGGTGGTAGAGCTGCTGTTTCCTCCATGCAATTGTTGTTATTTACAAGGCAATTACACCACGTTCTGTTTCCCTGACCAGCTTTGGGCAGCACAGTGCCCATAAACCCCTTTCTTTTTGCTGGCTCTCTCCTTCATCCCACTGCCCACCTGCACACCTTCTGCTTCTTCGCCCCAGCAACCCACGTTTCCATTAAAAGCAGTTGATTTTGTCACAGCTTATACTCTAACCTTACGGCCTATAGCTCTGGACAATGATTTGGCTGTTTCAACTTTTATTTTCCTCATATATATATTGCTAAGCAAGTAAGAATTAGAATTACTCCTCTGACCTTTCTCTCTGGATACTTCCCCTGCCCAAAGAACAGTCATCCCTTTTTCTACTACACATTTGGTCAGCTGCAGAACTTCCTGGCTTGCAGCAGAACCAAAAGCACTGAGGTTGGAGGCTTTGCCACTGCGTGCACAGGCCCAGTAAGAACTTCACCTTAGGAGGGAATCTCAGAGTTTTCCACAAGCAGATGGTATCACCTCTTCAGTGTTTAATCACTGCTTTGAAGGCAGCTCTCAGAATGCACTGTGCTTGTTCTGTAGCTAAATTTCAGTGAATAAATAGTTTAAAAGCTACGGTGAATGTTTTTATTCCAGAAACAAAAGTTAATTCTGTAAAATTCCACTGCCTCATAATCAAGCACTCACCATGCAATAATTAATTAGTTAGTTGTTTGCAGCTAGGGATGGAGGCATTCATCATCTTTCCAAAAGCTTGCATATTACCATCTGTAACATCCACTTTTTATTTTGGCTCTGAATATAAGATAGTAAATTTCATACATTGGCTGCTACAAATCAGTAGTTTGTTACAGAATGTGAAAACGTGGAATCCTGTTGCACTTCTTTGAGAGCACTATCCTAACATTTGCCATTATGGTGTAGTCTCCCACTGAAAAGCCTGGAGGGAACCCAGTGAGATCTATGCACAGTATTCAACTACTGTTCAACTGCAAGAGTATTAATCCAGCCGTTTCTCCATCTAATTACTCCCTGTTCTATCCATTAGGCACCTTTTATCTGCTCCTGTAGCATACATGTTTCTATTTCTTTCAGTTCTTGGAAATTGTACTGCTGCACAAATAACATGGTAACTCTTCACTTGAGATAACAACTCGGGATTGGATCCTACCTGAGAAAGTAGACGCCAGAGTGCTCGTCCTCTGATTTACCCAGAGCAGTTCAGAAATCTGAGCAACACAATCCTTGGATCTAAGGAATCCCACTGAGAAGCACAGAAGACAGATGGCTCTGGCTGGATGTGAGCTCTCATGGCTCTGTCCCACACAGGGCTCCTGGCACCTCGCAGCCTTCAGCTCCCTGCCCTCAGGTAGCAAAGCCAGGAGAGAAAGCACTGATTGCCAGTAATGCCGGCCATCTGCATCCCCACAGTGTTAAACTTGTTACAAACAGCTTCCTGGGGCTGAAGAGACACTTATCTTATTTCAGAGCTAGTCTGGAGTCACCATTGTGCAGACAAAACTGCACGGCTTGCTCCTAGGTGTGTGACTGAATTCAGCTGGGCTAAAGATCCAGCACCTAGCCTAAAAAGCAAGCAGCATCAGTGAGTGCTTTGTCCTCATTCTCATGCATGTTGATCTTGGGTCAGCTGCAAATTTTATCATTGACCATTTTGTATCTACTTCAAGATAATCTCTAAAAATGCTGAATAGCATTACCTTTGGTACTAATTCTCTAAAACACCCATTCATTGATTCCTCATTAACAAATATTTGTCATGATCAAAGGGTTTGGCAGTTCTTAAAGCACCGACGCCTGTTTTAACAAGGTTCCATAGTGCAACATTTTCCCAAGAAATCAAAGCTTAAGCTATCACTCCATACATCACCCCATTTCTTCAACTGTTTTTCAAATTATTGATGAGCTTCACAGATATCTTACAGCGCTAGAGATCTGAAACATTACAATCCTACATTAGCAGTAAACAATCCTAAAACTAGAGTAAAAATAAAGTGTTTTAGAAAGCCTCTCAGTGAAAAACGTGGCTCAGGGACAAAATCAAAGAAGTGATCAAGCTCAAGGTGAATTCATAAGGCTGGACTGTACACCAAGTCACCTGCTGAACTCCAGTACCACGCAGTGCTGAGCCAGTGGCCACCAATGGGACATTTAACTGTACAGCTGTTTTGTCAACCAATCAAAGAATGAAACCAGATCTATTGGAGAAGATCTACTAGAAATGCAGTGTAAAAAATCACCTGTGATCAATATAATGAAACATCAACAGTTAAGATGAGTAAGCTAGAACTTTCTCTGCCAGATCTGTGTGTTTCTGTGTTCTACTTTTCTTGCTTCTCTGCTTTAGGGAGGCATCATTCATTTACTTGATCTGGGTACAATCTTTCAAGGTAATTTTCCTACATGTTCTGACTTCTCCCCATTAGCCTGTATTGGTTCAGTGTAAACTTTCCTTCAAGAAATGGAGATCAAATCCATTCAGACAGAAGAAAAAAAAAAGAATTCAGTCTAGATATATGTCTTTGCTTGGGCACTGAGGGAAATACAACGTATAGGGTCTTTAAAGACACTTAATGAGAATATTCACTTTCTCGTGTGGGGGAAAGCACTAGTTTTGCAAAATACCAGTACCAGCCTGTTATATCTTGAGCAGACATAATGATATTAATGGCAAATTTCTCCTCCCAAATGAAGTCCTCACATGAATATTTATCTGCATTCAAACAGGAACATCTCATCTTTGAAAAAAATCATGAACTTTAATAGCAACTTCAGACAATTTGATAGGTTTATATTTCCTCAAGTAAACAGCTTTGCATTAGCATATGAATGTCAGCATCTATCCTTTAACTTTGTCAGACATTTACTGACCACTTTGTTGCATTTTTAATAGCTTAGCCATGAGTTTTTTTCATTAAACATTTTTGATCTAGTGGTAGCTTTGATGTCAGCTTGAGAAAGAATTTTGCCTTTTTGCATATCAGTGAGCTAAAAGTTACCTAGAAACACTTTATTCCAGTCTGAAGTGCAAAAGTCTTTACACAGCTAGCCTTACTTGTTTGTTATAACAGAGGTACCTGAGGAAAACACATTACGTAGTACAAGAGTATGAAGATATCAGAATCTGTACTGCATATAGCATCATCTTCGTTCATCTTCACCATCATCTTCATCCTTACTGCAGCAGAGTTTTTTTGAAAATCAGAATGTCCAATTTGCAGAAAATGTTGGTACTCCAATGTGTTTTTTTCCCAAAACCTCAGGGCAACTTAAATTACGTATATATTGTGAACTGAGATGTAGGGGGGAGAGAGAGAGAGAGAGAGATCTCATTGATATCTATGAAATGAAATATTTTTCTATATCTTTCTGTTATCTTCGCTATTATTAACGAACAATGCATGCCTGTCACCAGGAGAATGGACAACATTTTTCCTGAGTGAATTATGGAGAAGATCTTGAGCACGATGATCGCCAAGGTCACAAATGCATTTCTTGTTTCAACCCTTCTGGATTTCCATGTAATGTTTATATTGAGTTTAACTCTAATTTTGACCTTGGATGACTCATACAGAAAGCAGCAAAACATGTGGCTTTGATAGGAGAATATCTTTGCCATTAACTGAAGGCACAGCCATGCAGGACATCTATCTTTAATCTAAATTAATGATCACTCTTGGATTATAATAAAGTATATATTTTTACATGCTTGAGAAAACACCTCTAATTCAGTATATCAGATTCAGAAAGGATTCCTATTTTTTAGGGTGCAGGTTCTTACTTAACACACTCTTCCTGTGCTGCACTGCTTCAAGTGTCAAACTAAGAACTGAATGGAACTGATTCTTTCTCACAAGAAGAAAACTCACCTCATAGGTCTAAGTGAATGTCTCAGAAGGTTAACAGCAAATAGATAACCTACCTTGATATAGGAAGGAATTTGCATGGATTTGTTTTTATACCCACTGTGACAGCTGCAGCCCCAAAGATTTCTTGGATTAATTCAATTATTCATCATCTGTTTATCATCCACAGGTGGCTGAAATGATTTTCAGGGTAGAATAAAGCAATAAGGAATTTGAAGCAGTTGCAAAAAGAACAGTCCACTAATGTAGCAATTTCTAAATTTACACAAGTCAAACAGGAATTGCCACGTGGGTCAAGCTAATGGTCCATTTCATGCTTTCTCTTACAGTGCTGTAGAAGGGGAAAAAAAGATTATACAACTGGAACTGGTAGATAACTAAGAGAGGCAAGTTTCTTTCCTATCCTGTTCTTCAGCTGAGAGGTTGCTTCCAACCAAGTGTGAGTTTACATCCCTTCTGGAACAAAGGCAAGAGTTGAATTGCAGTGGTAACTTGGTAACTGTTGTGACTTAGGCTATGAGTGAACTGTAGTTCCTTTGGAAAAGTTTCACTCTTGCCAGCTTCCCCTGTCACACCATATTTCTTCACTGTTATTTTCACTGCTCATCTAGAAGTTAACCTTGCAGGATGTAGATCAAGCAGTTGGTCACTGAATTTTTGCTGGTTGTTCAGATGCTTTGATATTATCCTTAAAGTCAGTAAAAGTCAAAGTGAAAACTTGACAGAAATTCTTGCTGTTTTCCTCATTAGCCACATGCACACATTCTGCCCCTTGAGAGATGCAAAGAGCATTCAGCTCTCATAGATATCACCAGGCTTCCTTAGTTTCTCTTAGCAAAATACTGCCCTCCATTACACACTGATAGTACAAAAAATGATGCAGCTAAAAGCTGAAGTCTTCTATAGCGATTTTAATTAAGAGTCTGTCATCATCTGAGTTATTATTACTGTTACTTTAGGAATTAAATTTCAGCATAAATTATTAATAAAGAAGTCTGGCAATCACGATCTTAGCCAAAGTGCCTGAAACAGGTTTTGCTTGCATTATGCCTTCTGGGCCACTGGGGACAAAGAAATACAGAGATTGCTTCCATTTGGAAGAAAAATTGTGCCAGTGCCAAATACTTCCATAATTAACTGCTGTTTAGCTTACGGAGGTGATCGATGCCCTGTCCTTGCCTCTCAAGCATGCAGCCTCCCCATGCCGCTCCCACAGCTCCTTTCCTGGGGCCCACGCTTGCTCCATCGCTGTGCCTCCAGCTCATTCCCTCTGTTTGTGCTCTTACGTACATATCTTAACAGAATGAAATCCAGTGAAAGCACCACACTTTCCTTGTATGCCACAAATACATCTGCTTAAAACATGAGAGGCTCCTGTTTGGGGGCTGAAAGTAGCAGGTACATAGCTAGTTCATGTAATAAAGCAGCACAAATATCAACTATTTGAAAGGGGGGGGGGGGGGGGGGGGGAAAAGCATGTAATCTCCACCCATCACTGTGATCCATGAGACCATAAGAATCAGACAAAGGCTAAACCAGGAGCCTCCAACACCCACATTCTCCTGCAGGAATGTAGAGCAGGGTTCCTTCTGCTTTGTCTAATACATGTGGAGGGTATCCAGCTGCTTTGCCAGCTAGGGAGGGGGAGCCTGACAGGCAGCTCACAGCACTGCTTGCAGCCTGGTTGGAGGGAAGAGCAAAAGGAAGGTGCCACCACCAGCAAGCACCAGGGGAGGTACAGCACAAATGTCCATGCAATGCTGTGACTCAGCTAGCATGCTGAATGCTCACTGCGTGAGGAGCTAGAACACTGCCTGCTCCCTGCCTGTGATACACCAGGACAGCCACATCGCAGTGTCAACAACCTTGCTCACTGCAGTGTGCTGGAAGCATTGGGGTCCCTTCAAGGGAATTTAGGGAATTATAAGCAACAAAACTAGAAAGAACTGGCTTACAGGTTGTACCTAACTACTTGCATGGCTTGCTGATAGCAGCAGCAGTCTCAGACTCCATTTAATGAAAGACTCAGGAGAAATGAAGTGGTGCAACAAGCAGAACTGGACTGTGATCCTTAAGCTCCCCCTGCCTGCATTTGCAAGTGTGCAGTAGTGCTTGTTTAGCTAGAGGAAACCAGAAAATTGCTTTGTGTAAAAACCAAACTAAAAAAAAAAAGAGAATTGTTTCCTACTTGATTCGGATTTTCCTTGTATGTCTGAGTTGAGATTACTTTCCCTCTGCACCAGAAAACTGTTATTCAATTAAAGAAGACATAAGTGTCGTCAGATGGAATGCAGATGCAACCATCTTTTCAGCAAATGCATACAATGTATTTTACTGTATCCCTAAGGGCAACCAAATCTACAACACAGAACAAATGACTACAATACAAAATTCAAACATTAAACAGGAGAGAAACAATCCTGGCAGCAGCCTATGTGGAGCTGAGTGACTAACAAGAACGTGGAAGTGTACATGCCTTTTATGGATAAATGAAGGTTTGTTTTCACATCTATAATCTTATTACCTTTGCTAAGCAGTATGCAATTATGCAGCTTTTCAAATTCTGGTTATGAATTTTAAAGCCCACATAGGATAAGTTCTCAAAAACAGCAGTTCAAGTCACAGCATTTAATTCCAAGTTGTCAGCAATGCAGCCTTTGGGAAATGCAAAGCTCTCCTGGGAAAAAAGTATGACTGCCTTAGGATAGGGTCAGAACTTCCTTTTTGCATACAGAAATCAAATAATTTATAGGTCTTGTTTCAAATTATTATAACATCAGAAAGCAAAGAGTATTAAAGCAGACTGATTTTTCCATAAATACAAGTATAAAAAAAGTTGAATCTCACTGCATTTTTCAACCAGAAAAAAACTTCATCCTGTTTTAAACAATTTATTATTATTACTATACCCTTACTACAGCTTTCCCTTAGGTCACTTATTGTCCAAAAAACAATCCATTAACACTTCAGATGTCTGGGATCTGGCTTGCATTACTTGTGCTTCATTCTAAAACTGCCAGCACTATATGTTGCTTGGAAAGCATACAGGATGGCTTTTATACAGGTGATGTCAACTTTCTCCAGAGTGGGCCTGCATAGTTCACACTCACCATCATCATCAATTCACAGCTCTCTCTCAAAAACTTGTCTGGTAAGGAGAGCTTGAAGCGTGTTTAGAAAAAAATAGAGCAGATCTTCACCTTTCACAGTTGGGTCTCATCCACTAGATCTGATTAATTGGGTTGGAAACCACTCCACCAGAAAGCAACATGCACAGCATAACGCAGTGCTACTCCACAACTTTATCTGAATGTAAGTCATGAGAATGTTTGCAGATACTCAGAAAATGATACATGCTCTTAGTCTTCAGTTCAACTTTTTTCAAACGAGCATTGAAATAAGGGCAGTTCTCTTTTCTGCAGACAGACCCTGGCGCTGTTAAGCCTCAGCCATAAGAGTGAAATTCATCTCAACCCAATGTTAAGGATGCCTTTAGAGATTCTTACATACAAAATGTGGCCAAACCCCTCTACTTACATCAACTGTGTTTTCCAAGTATGCACCTCAGTATGCAACTCTTAGCATCTATCACTACTTATTGATATACTTTCAAAGGGCATCTCAAACCATATTATAAGCATGGGCCAATTTTCCCAGGATGGAAAATCCATCCACTGGAAGGATGCTATAGCTTTTCCAGGGCTCGGCATAGCCATCTACCCTCAGCACTTCTGCATACCTTTGCAGCAGTGCTAGCACAGTAACATTTTTTTCCAAAGACTTTCACTTTCTACTCATGGGTCCACCTGACAGGTGAGTGAATCAGAAAAGACTTGGTCATCCATGCTTAGCCCTTGTTCATTACTTGGCTTTATCAAAACCTTTGGAAGGTAGGAGGTCTCTGAGTCACTGGCTTCAGAACCATTCTGGAGAACAGACAAATTCGGTGGGACATCCATCCCTTCTGCCCTCAGCTTTCCTAGCTCTTAATGTGGAGCCACTGATTGGTGTAACTGCTTATATGTTTCATAAAAATGTTCAGTGACTACTTCCCTTTGGAAGTTTACTCCTCTTCCCCTGTCATGTCCACTTTCTGCTCCCTCTGAGCCACTCTCCAGAAAGCTGGCAGTTCCTTCAGAGGGAAAGAGCTGTGGCAATCATGTCTCTCTAACAACACTTAACAACACTGCATAAATACTTGGAAAAATATGGAAGAAGCGTTTACAGTAGCTGCATATCATAAGAGAGATTTATAGGCCTATTAAAAAATTATTAGGCTTTATTTCTTCAGTGACAAAGCTGCTTTCACAAACTGCTCTTGACAACTTCACATCCAGAGTCTGTAGGATGTTTACTTTCACATTTTCAAAATGCCATATTTCTTTCACCACCAAATTTTTTATTCTGCTGTTTAAAGCTGCAATTTCTTCTGATCTAGTACTTCAGTTTAAAAATATGTATGTTACTGTGGAAACACTTTCAAATGGACAGCATGACTGCAGGGACTGTTGTAAGTAATGTGGTAAAATGTTAAGTGTCTGAAAAACAAAAAATGTATGTGTCACAGATCGAGGCATGAAAGTTAGGCATTGATTCCAGTTTCACATTCTGATACACATCGGGGACCTTATTCACAATAGAGAAGTCTTTGCCTCTCAACCTGGCAAACAGAGGCAAAACAAAAACATCAGAGGTTTTCACACTGCCTTTAATGCCTCTCACTCTCTTACTCTCCGATCCACTAAGAAACAGGAGGGGTAAGTTCTGTCTCTCATATCCTGATGACAGCCAGGTTGTTTGGCAAGTGCACATTGAAATCTTTTTCCTTCTGTTAGCGCTCACAGACCAAATCCCAGTCACTATAAGGACAAGCCCATAGGTCTCTCTGCTTACCTTACAACACCATCATAAGCTCAGATTTTGCTTCATTTTATTAAACTGACAATGAAATCAATTACAAATATACTTTGTTTTAGAAATCATAAAACTTGAATCACGCCTGCTCTACAACACAAGTCATAGATGATATGACTAGACAAAGATAGTTACATTGAGGAACACTTTTCATGATTTTATTTTAATTTGCTCTAAATTGATAAGAGGAAAAAAAAAGCTCAAAATTTGCAGATCTTTTAGCTGAAGTGATAGACTTAATTCAGCCTACTCCCCAGGTTTCACTTGGGTTTGCCTGGGAATAAATCACATCAAAACTGGCACGGCACAGAAAGACCTTTGAAATGGGCTGTCTTCTACTGACAAAGGCAGTCCTTTGTGTGAAGCAGACTTTTCAATGTCATTTTGTTTGCTGTTCAAAATGAGCTATGTCTTTCTGGAACCTACCGCTTGCTTCTATAAATGATAACGAATCACAATACAGTTGCCAAAAGAAAGATCATTTCTATTTCTAAGGAGGATACTGAAGCTCTGTATTTTCTGTCAAGGCACTTGCCAAGACTTCTGACTATCACATCCATCAAGTCTTCAGTGCTGGATAGGTATTCTAGACAGCAGTTACAGTCAAACCGTGCTAATGAATTAAACACAAGGCTGTACAGGAGCATTCATCATAATTTACATGATAAAACAGTCAGGCAAAATCTCAGTGGTAAATCAATATGAGAAAAAATGGTTTATTCAGGTTAATCCTGGTTAAACTGTATAAATTTTTCAACATATCCCAGTGGCCTTTTTTATTTTTTTAAATAGGAAAGATGAATGTGACCTGAATAGAAGACTGATTTCAAACTTAGCTGAACACATTCATAAGAAGAGACAGCAAAATTCCAAGCCAGAATGCAGGAGACAAAATGATCTGAAGTGATCCTTCAGATTTTCATCAGTGATATACAGCCCTGCTGTGCAATATAACTCACTGAGGCTATTTGGCAAGGCCAGCAAATCATCACTGACCAAGAAAGTAATTAAAATTCAGCCCTACCATTAGCATTACCTGTTGTTTGCAATTTGCTAAAACAGGAAAGATGCTGTAATAAATAAATAAATAAATAAAATGCTGCAATGCTCCAAGCCACTGGAAGTAGAATGGCAATGATTTTCAAGACACTTATCTGTTAAACAACAGGGTGTGACCAATTCCTTCATTTTTATGGAGCTAAATACCACCTAAAACTGAATGAAGCAGAGCATCAGTCCTTATTGCACCCTATATTGTTTCAAACTTTAATCCACTGGGAGAAAACTATCAGGTTGAGATTGGATAATTCCAGCTTCAGGAGACAACTTTTGCATTTGCTCTAACAGCTCTGGAAACATTCCCTTCTGCGCCAAGAATACAAGAACAAGCATTTTTTTCCTAATGATTACCTTAGAATGGTTTAGCATCAATGAAGAAACTGAAATGACTCTCAGGAATAATGCTGCTGATGGGCATAAACACCCTCAGGGTGTGTGTAATTAATCCCAGTGAGCACATAGAGGAAATACGGAATTTCTCACATGCATGCTAACAACATTTAAACCTACACTTGTTTTACTCTTATTATAAACACCATAAACATAAAAGAATGAAAGCTAATGTGTGCTGCATCCTAGGGGGTACTCCACATACAACGAGACCAAGGCTGTAAAGCAGAGAAAACCATACAGTATTTTCAGAAGCATGGGTGGTATCCTCACAGTGTTAGATACTGACAATAGACAGCAAATGTTCCTAAGTGTTAATTACACCTGATCAAATATGAAGCAGGTAAAAGTATTAAACATTCCAGTACAGAGACGAAGGAAGGGCTCTCTGTGAGTCTTCAGGATAAACAAAATAAGACAAAGATCAATCAAAGCAGGTACAGAAGCTGTAACATAAAGTGTAAATAAATATTACAGAAGACCAGAAAGCACTTACTATTTTTTCCATGTCACGATCAGCATGTCGCATATTAGATACGCATTTCAGATAAGTCAACAAAAAAACTCATGCTTAAATGGCTTCAGGATGATATATGAGTAAGTTAAGCATTAGGACTTATTTTTGACAAGAAATCAAAAATCTAAATCAAGGCCAAATACAACGAGATCTTGCAGGTGGCACACAACATTTCAGCACCTGGATAACATCACTACAGAGGCACAAGTCTTAAGAAGAATCCAAACAACTTTATGTGAAAAGGACAAGAGCACAACAGGACAACACATCCTTTTGTTTAAGCACTGTTTCTTTTGCACCTCCTTTTAATTCTAAATGATTAATAAAAACCAACACGATTTCCCATATGAAGCAAGTTTTCATCACCTAGTAGGGCTGTGTAGGTAGCTTTCTTCCCCCCAGTATTTGCCACGATTTCTTGCACTTTAATTAGAACAGAAATTATAGACATTAAGGATAAATGTGCCAGATATCTTACGGATCTTTCTTTTTCTTTATGAAAAAGTATTCATTGCAAAATACAGTATCAGATTAATATAGATACAGCATCCCTAATAAGTTACAACAGGCAATTATATCATGGACACCTTCAAGAGCAGTGCAATTATTTTTACTTTGTCTGCAGCTAGTAGTTAAGAACAGCAGATAAGCTACTCCTAGACAAGTCTAATAAGATTTGGGCTTTATCTGAGCCCAGAGTTATCACCTTTCGCTTTAAGTACAATTCAAAACTGAACAGATAGGTGTGTTAGAACATTTTCATAATTCCAGTAATGAAAAGTACAGCCATTATAAAGGCAGCCAAGTAAGATCCGCACTGTCAGCATCTTAAAGTGAATTCTGAATATGCTAAAAGATTTGTCATTTATACCCTAAGATTCTGAAGAACTAGTGAATATACAAGCTTGCCTAATTATTCCATCTTCCAGCCAAATATCACTATCATCACTCCACAGGGTGTCTACTGGATCCAGTTCCAGCTATCAAACCAAGTTCCCTGAAATCTAAGATGGTTTCATAATTCCACACTTTGAACCGTGCTAAACGATAAAGGTTGTTTATGGTTACGTCAGCATCTCAGCTCAAGCACTGCCTCAGTCCAGTACAGAAGAAGCAAACCAAGCAAGGCAGGAGGTTAACAGGGTTTTCCTAACCTCACATCCAGATGTGCTAAGCTCTGTCTTTATGTTCCTTGCAGGTCACCTGATTCCACTTCAATGCCTTGTAGTATATGTTTCCATGTCTGTTTTCTTGTTTGTTCATTTGTTTTTTCATGAGCTACTTGTTCATCCATGCAGCCTCCTGCTGCTCTTGCTTAAAAGCTGGATGGAGCATTGAGCTTGGAATAAGAGATGCCTGAAAATCAATTAGCTATCCTGAACCCATTTCCTCTCCAGGGTCACATTAAATGGGGTTCTTCCAAGCAGGTTGCAGAGTGTGCTTTCCTGAAGTCTGCTGCTGCAGTTCTGTTACTGGCCTTGGTCTGCTCCCTCCAGATTCAGGTCTGAACTAACTCATGGTTGCTACAGCCAAGTCTAACCCCAACCAGTTCTTCTTTCAGCCCAGTTGCACTGTCTCCTTTCATTGGGTCCTCAACCACTTGTGTTACGAAGTTATCACAGATGCACTCCAAAAACCTCCTGGTTTGCTGGTGCCTTTCTTTGTGGCATTCCAGAAGGTACTGAGGTGGTAAAAGACACCATGACTACCAGAGCCTGCAAACAGGACATTTCTTCCAGTTGACTGAAGAAAGCTTAATCTATTTCTTCCTGATAATTGGTGCACAGCAGATACTGACCAGTGTTACCCACGTTGGTCTGCATCCTACCCATGACCCAAAAGCTGCTAGCTGGCTCCCCAGGCAGAATGCTATGCACTCCACCTGCTCTCTCACATCCAGGACAACTCCCTTCCTTGCCTTCCTGCCCAAGATTCTGTATCCATCCCTCGCAACTTAAATTGCAAACAAGTAATTTTGCTAAGAATAAGATCACCATAATGACTATCTAAACTGAAATGGATATCTTAAACCGTGGAATCTAGCACATTATAATCCAGGAAACTGTCAGAAGCATTAAAAAAATTCCAAATCATCAACTAATGATTGATAAAGACTGACACTAACCTTGAGAGGTGGTCATGGGAGCACAATGGAAATTAGAACAGCTGAACCAGTCACTGGGGCATTATGTAAATAAAGTTAGCTGAATAGCATACGAAAGAAAAAATAAATGCACTCTTTGAATATATTTGAGTAATATATATATTATAGTATAGTATAGTAATATATATAGTATATATTTAATATCAATAGGACCACAAAAGCAAACAAGTGTTAAAAATGGAGTGCACAGCAGGAATGATGAACATGTAGTTCATGCAGACTTGTGAATATTCATGATTTACAAGAGAAAATAAAGAGAAAATAGGGATCAAGAAAAAGGACTTCCATTATTACTTACCAGTCACTCATTCCACTTTTATTCTGCAGTACAGTCATGCCTCCCTGAGCTACTGGGCACTAAGCATTACGCGAGTAGTGCACTACAATCAGAGCTTATTTTGCTTTTAAAGAAAACTCCCCCTTTCCACAGGTACTCAGGTGACTCCCACGCTCTCTCCTAATGAACTGTGTAGAAATATATACATCTATCCTAACTAAAGAACTAGGAAAAGAATATAAGCATTTCCAATGCATTGATTACGGATCCTGCTTTTTGAGAATATTACCTGATTTCTAGTTGCGTGAATACACAGAAAATACACAAGTTCCATGAATGTCCATAAATGCAAGTGTCTTGTAGCTATGGCACTATGGAAGCATATTGAGAAGAAATATTACCTCTCAGAACAGCTTCTGCCAGTTTATGTTCTGCTGAGAAAGGTACAGACTATCATACAACCAGCTGCATAGCCTTTGGAAAATATAATTATTCTTGTTGTAACTAGACTAAAAAAGCACCGCCCTCTGAAAATGAGAAATTATTTTTCTTTAAGTTTTATTTCATGTACTAGAATGAGCACAGCAGTAAACATCTCACACACAAAGATGTGATGAGAAATAGCAATGCTGCATATTATTTACATGAAGCTCATCTGCTTTGCCTTGCTGAGTAGCAGCTTTAAACAAGGATTTCAAAATTGAATTTGAAATTATTGAGTTACTGTCAAAGTCAGTTTTCATAGGTATTCAGGAATCCTGGACAAACAAGGAACTCATCCATCAGTGAGGATTCAGATCACACAGCACTAATTTCTTTTCATGCCAGCTTACTGCAAACATGGCTCAGCCCAGCAGCCCAGGTCTCCACATTCAAAGAACAGAGACAGTGGCCCCATCTGCCTCTTTGGACAGTGATGGCAACTTAAAGCCTTCATCAAACTCAGACCTTAAATTGTAATGACAGAGAAGCCAAAGATGAGGTAAGGAAGTAAGAGGCATACCATGGGCTGGGGCTCAGCAGCAGTTCCACAACGGAGGCAGAACAGAGCTGCTGAAAGTGCCAGCAGTGCCCATCAAGCCCCACACCCAAAAAATATTCCCCATGGCCTTGTGCTGGCATTGCTCACTCATAGTTGCCTGCAGAAAGCCCCACTTCAGCTGAACAGGAGCCTTTCCAGAACACCGTAACATCACTCTTATTGATTTATCTATTTAAAGTAAAGTCTGAAGTTTGTCATTAATATTTGATTGGTATTTTTAAACCCTTACAAGAAGTGCACAGACCATAAAAACGTGTTACAGTAAAGCACCATCGGCAGAACAGCATTATCCCAAACCACAGGGGATGCTGATTGGCATCCACATCCTAAAACTCTCACAAGGTGTCAGAACACCATTATGTCTCTGCTAGAATTTGACTTCTGAGTACATACAGACTTAAAAATGAGACCAAACAAAAAGACAAGTGGCAGGACAACACAAAAACTAAAACAGCTTCACAAATATCCATTAAATAAAAGAATATGATTTGTCAATATAAATTCAAAGCAAGCATTGAGGCTTTAGCTAGCCGGTAAGCCTACAGAGGAGAAAAGAATTATTTAGATAAATCAGTAAAATATTTAATAACAATCAAATATTTTTGGGACTTAAAAATCCTTAGAATAAATATGAATGATATCTGAGACTTCTATCACAGCAACAGAGAGAATTAAAAGTTGTCTTTCAGCTATTTTAAAACTGCCACCATCTGGCTGAAAGGGACATATAGTTAGAAAACACGACTGGGAGTGTTTCATTGCTCTCTTGTGAAAGCTTCATTACTCTCCATACAGAATTGCCTAGATTTTTCTTTAATCATTCAATGTGATAAATAGGTTTTAACAGAGACAGGAAGTACAGTGCAATTCAAAGCAGCTTCTGGCCTCTGCAGAACAACACATGAGGTCGTTGTCCATAGTTTTGTGTGGATATACTCAACATCCAAGATGTGTGATATTTTTCACCACAGACTTATTTCCTGCTATAGGTCCCCAATGGTCATCCAGAAAACAATTCTTGGTCACAGCTAATATCGCACCAAAAAGTTTTTACTTCCACTTCTTCCTTTTACACAACAATCAGTGCACTCACAGCTCTCAAACACGTGTGAGGAGACCTTTTTTCTCAGGTCAAGTCATGGGAAGAATGGGAAGAAAATAGCTTAGAGCAATCTGGAGACATCTGATCAGTACTTTTAGTGAAGGCACTGTCCTGTGCAGCACTAGCAAAGAAGTCAGCTTTTATCCCTCTTGACAAATTATAAAGGCAGCCACTATGCAAGTAGAGGAAAGAGTAAACACGCATGGAAGTGAGAAGGAAGGCCTTTGAGGCTCTGACACACTAAGCACTTCTATAACATCCCTTTGAAACACTCTCTGAGTAACACAGAGCGGTTCAATATAGAAGGTTTAAAACCAAACTTTCCAAATTGTTAAACTAGAGAATGGAGTTGTTGACAAGCTCCAAATGTAAGCCAAAGCATGAGGGAAAGAAAGGAAAAAGAGGCAGAAAGAGGCTAAATATACTTTTGTATACAGCTCTTAAATTTTAGTACTTGCTACAGTGAGAGCACAATAGATCTTGGGGTACTTTAAAGGGTTTACATTATGCCAAACATATTCAATATTGTGAATATATAACTCAAAACAAGAGCAACTGCGCTTTTAGAATCAAGAACTATGAAGAAATTTCACCAATCAATTTATGCAAGATGTTATACATGGAATTAAAAAAAAATTCTTCAGAGTGCAAAACAAGTTAAAACCAGTGTCATGTCTATAGCGGAAGCGCAGAAAGCTGATTAGCAACCTACCCACACTAATGACCTGGAGGCAAATGCAAGCTGCCAGCATTAACTGCAGGAAGAGCTGGCAAATGAGCCCAGATGCATTTGATGGGAAAGAGTCCAACCTTAGTTTGACACCTGATACCTGAGAGTGTCATCACAGAGCAAGAAGTTTGATAGAGAAAAAGGTGTTCAAAATTTATCTATGTTATTATAAGCATATCTGTAGATACTTTAAATTACATCTGTTTTTACTTTCAGGACAAGAATAGATTTTATATTAACTTCAGATAGAAGTGGCAGTACTATCTACAGCATAAGAAATCTGACCCACGACAATATGTGACCCAAGTTTGGTAGAGTTTGAAATCTTTCTGAAGTGAATTTAGGAAATATATTTGCACCATGCAAATGTAAGTGAGGATAATGCATAGACAGCCTATCACCTGAACGCAGAGCAGGATTACAGCCTTCCTGTTTGGTTTTTGCTTAGGCAACCAGTTTCTAGTTTCCGTTCTTCACCACAATAATTCATAGATCAACTCCCTTTTAGTAGTTCATTCCTACATGGCTTATTTATTTTTTTTAAATACAGCATATTTTTATCCATTGTGGAGAAAATGGACGATCCCATGAGCAGCAGAACTCATGCAGCAAAGCTGCTTTGGTTCATAGAGTCAGATCTCCATGGGTGGGATGTATTAAAGGCAAGTACTCAGCATAACCCAATGCTTGCGAGCCTGGGGACAGGTAGAAATCCTGTGTTTCACTATGTATCAACTTCACCAATATAAAATGTTTATACACGTGTTTCTTCCTCTGAGGGCTGGATAAAAATACGGCCCTATACTTCCTGCAGGTCAGTGGGATTCCTGTACTCCATACAGCAGTCTACTGATAAATGCGTATGGTTGAAAAGCAATAAATTACCACTGAAATTTTCCC
This sequence comes from Centrocercus urophasianus, assembly GCF_019232065.1. NCBI lineage: Eukaryota > Metazoa > Chordata > Aves > Galliformes > Phasianidae > Centrocercus > Centrocercus urophasianus. The sequence continues at coordinate 5,751,995 of NW_024884755.1, read as the reverse complement.
CAAAGAAGCTTATTCAGAATACAAGAGAATCATGATCACTTTTTCTGCCTTTTCTAAATCAGTACTACAACATGAGCACTAATTTATGAAAATCTAATATAGAAACAAAACACCATATTAAGAAATGAATTATAATCACGGACTAGAGCAGGCCTACAAGAATTTAAGACCAACTAATTGAGCCCCAAGTAGATCACTCTACAAGTACTCCTGAAAAATGCAATAGCTCCTGCCCCCTGAATAACAAACGAGAGTTGGCAGACATACTGGAAGATCTTGCCAAGTTTATAAATTCTTGTCTCTCACTGAGGTTACAAAGCACACAGGTCCCAAATGACAAGCTGCATACCCACGGGTGCAATAAAATTTCCCATAAAAAAGAAAAGTAGCTGTGGCAGCTTGAATCATTTCTCCAGTTCAGGGTCAAACCGTCTCTCTCTCCACACAGCCATGGCATGCGCAATGTCAATGGGAACTTACACATCCATCCCACAGTGGAACTGAATTTTAACCTACATAAAAAATACCACATTATTGTCTATTATCATAAAGCCTGAGTCTGCTAATATATCCACAGTATAAATTGGGATAAACTTCTTTGAAGTCAGTAGAACCAAAACTCTAAATGCTGAGAACAGAATTAAGGCTTTCACTCTAGGCTCTCCACTACTCTGGTAGAAATAAAGGAATAACAGAATTGTATGCATCTGAAGCAAAAAAAGAAGGCTTAAGAATTATACTGCCAAGAACATGATGTTAACAAAGTTATGAAAGCTTTTTTATAGAAATCTGTACAGGAGTGAAAGAGAGGAAGAAAGGACAGACACATTTACAGTGCTATGCTTCTTCATGACCAGAAAAATGCAAAATGAAGCAGGAAAGATTCTTTGTAGTTAATACGAAAGGCAGCATCTGCCAGAGAAGATGTTCCCTGGGAGAAGAGTGTTGGAAGTGCCTTTTGACAATTCTGATCAAGAAGTGTTGTAGTTAGTGTTCACGATGGATAATAGATAATATCTGCCCATAACACATCTGTATCAGTGCACTCTTAATTTCCAGGAAAAGGGCAGACAGAACAACACAAAACTTTTCCACATATTCTTTGTGCATAGAAAATGACAAGTTCATGTAAATCATGGCATACTTTACAAAAGCAAACACTACGTTTCTTTTCATTATCACTCACTATACACATGTAGCATTCTGAAGAGCTATGGGAAGAGAGTAGTCAAACAAGATTCATCAAGATAAAAAGGAAGCTACAGGATCTGAGATGATAAAGGTCTGAGGGCTGAACTTCTACATGTGCAGTCAGTGTATCCTACAGTAGTTATCCAGAACGAGCAGCAAAATTTAGATTCAGTCTACCTGCAGATAACGGACGTAGAAAAAGCTTAGGGAGCATTAAGATGACACAGAGACCTGATTGCTCTGCGAGTTGTTTCCCTGCATTTCTCAAGATTAAGGCTTCTGCCCATCTAGGCTGAGGAACAGCAGAATGCAAAAAGTCCTCTATGTAAAGAGGAAGCAGAATTATCTTCCTGTTATCTCACATCTGTTTGTACATATCTATTAAGTTACTCCATTGTCCTCCTTCCTGTGGAGGACTAGATCATTTGACATAAATCCTATATGCTCGCTCTTATACTCTGGATTTCTACCATTATTGATCTCAGCATCTTGCCTTGTTTCATTCCTTACAGCCTTAATGGTTTGCCTCAGAAAAAGACTACATCCAAGGAATTCTAGCTGATGTTCTCTGTTCTAAATCATTTATCAGACTTTCTGCCTCTGAAAATATTTTCACCTTTATGTATGCTGCAGCTGAATTGCATTTCACTTTAGTGTATGCTTCTCAAGTATCTTAATATCATGTATGCTCTTTGCTTTAGTCTCCATGTAAGGAAACCCAAATTATTGACCAATATGTCAAATGCAACAGCCCAGATGACCAGTACTGAAGTTTGAAAAACAAAGATGAAGCAAGAAAAAAACCAAGGTAGTTCTGAAACTTATATTATGACATTATATCTGCTGTGTATTTCTGCAATAGGAACTCTTGCACAGTAATTGATGCAGTAAACTATCGGGCTGGAAAATTGCCATTGAAAACATATAATCAACCTTTTGAACTCTATAAACCCAAAGAAATGTGCCATGCAATTCTGCTTCCTCAGGTCAGTTTAGGCATCAACCTCAGAAAATGGAGGTGAACAAATTGCAGACAACAGCTCTTGGAGGAAAGTTTGTTTTGCATTTCATCATCCAATACATGCAGAATAAACTCTGGGCTCCAAGTCTTCTGAAAATATACAGATCATACAACGTGGGGAAGTGCAGATCCAAATAATTTTCAGATTGCTTCAGAAGTTTAAATGTGAAATTAATAGAGATTCAACATGCTCATACAAAGGAAGGGAAGGAAGAATTCTGGCTTTTTATTCACTTGATATGATTTGATCCCTATTGCTTCTGTTTCACGACAGGCTGTGATGCTGTTTCACACAGTAACTATTAACATAAACACCTAGTCCTCAGTAGAGGTTCAGGTGCTGCCTTGTTTTCTCCTTTCTATGCACACTCAGCCTAGGAATGCTTTTACACCCAAGGTTAAATCATAAAAGGAAATTCATTATTTGGCAAAGATAGCAAAGAGAACTAATAACACACAAAATTTACTGATCTCTAAGATATTGTCCTGTAGTAATGGACCTAAACCTTGCCACTAAAAGGCATTTATCTTCAATATTCTTTCATCAGTAAAATCCATGAACTTACTATTGATTATAATTTGATGTTTGAATACATTTATGTGAAGATTAAATCTGCCTTTATCATTTTAGAAGATCATCAGGTTAAAATTCCTCTTTTCATGCCAAAGTACTAAAATTGACTTGAGACATGATTCCTAGTTGGGCTTCTATACTGCCTTCTTCAGCAATTAAATTGATTGAAAATAGTGGTTTGGGTTTATTTTTTATGGGAGTAGATACTGAACCTAGCCATAGCAGGGAAGCTGGCTTACAAAGGTGAGCTCATGTCCCTGTTGTAACACCTTTGCCCTTTTTAAGCACTAATTGCTTCAGAAGGTAATGACTGTGCCAGCATTTTCCAAGTATTGAGTTAGCCTCTTGAGATGTCTTAAAGTTTTTGAAGAAATGTTATTCACCCACAGTCAGACAAAGAAAAAAGAACCAGACTATATCACAGGAATTTCATCTGATCCTTTAATCTATAACAAACTATATTAAGCATTTATGTTCCAGAACCTTATAGCTCTTACTATTAATTTAGGAATACTCAGATCACCAAATCAATAGCTATCGGTAGGTTTTTTTTACCACCTTAAAAAGATAGCTGTTTATAGAGTATGGATTTCTGATTCTAATCTTTATCTTTAGGCAGTCCCACACTGAGAAGAGACACCATTCAGTTTTAACCTACATCTCACTTCTCTTAATCCTAACCTGGGCCTCTTTAAAGTATTACACCTGGTAGCAAATCTGGAAACTAACTTTTGATGAAGATTCTTGGCAAAAACCTCTTTCATTTGTGCTATGGCTATTTTACTGCTATCAAAACCCTGCATTATCTCAACCAACCAGATCTTGCTGAGTTGAAAAAGCCTTTTTATCTAAAGATAGAGGTGTACTCTGTGTGACAGGCTTTTGGAGCCCTAGAGTCAGAATGAAAAGATCCTATAAAGATAAGTATTTTAAGATAGTGAGGTTGCTCATTCAGTAACTCAACATTAAAGGGTGTTCCCACCTTAGTGTATGGGTTAAAAAGACCTGTTCACTGCCTTCTGATCCAAACTCCCCACTAAGTATTCAGCTTCCTGATTTTTTGTAGCATAACTTTCTGGCCAGATGTCTGATGCTTGTCAATCTCATCAACTTCTCTGCTAAGCAATTAGGACATTATTGTCTCAACACAGTGCTAGACGGCAGTAACTGTGAGGCTTATGTACACATTAGCAGATTTTGCTCTCCCTTTGACGTGTGTATGCTAGCATAAACTATGGGGAAAAGGCTCTTCAGATCACACCCCACACTGTCATGACTGGACCAGAGAGGATTTTTTTAGATTCTACTCAGGTATTCTTCCTAACTTTACAGATCGTAACTTCAAAATGCATCATGCAGAAGGAACACATATAAAAGATTTATGCCAACACATGAAATTATCAGAACTTATTTCTGAATAGTTGCATAATAAAATAAAATGTTCTGGACTTTTCTAATTTATTTAAGGAAAAACTGAATTAAAACCATGAATTTTAATTGCTTTTGAGAAAGTGAGATGCATGTAAAACTAAGATGAAAAGAATCTTACCAACCCTAATATATTTTGGATGAGGACATCAGAACTAGGAAATGTGTTACTTTTTGGAAGGTCTTTTTACTCTTCTAATGGAGTACATACAACTTTATACTTACATTAGTGCCATCTCTTAATGAGCGAATACAGGAGATGGTAGAACAAAATGTATTCTTTTTGTGCTGCCAGGATCATTAGAGGCCAATATATCACCCATTCCTCAGATGATTCACGAACGGGGGGGAATTGGAAACATGTCATTGTTTTGCCCCAGGGCTTTCAGAGGAGCATCCAAAAACAGGGTCCATGAATCTTCACGTTAGAGTGGTAAACCCTACAGACAGCCCATGCTTGGGTCCATAAAGGGATCTCTGTGCATTTAATGCTCCTCTGACACGAGTCCCAGCGCAGGCCTGGCAGAGGAAAACACGCTCCCAGACTTCAAGGAAACACCAACGAAGCAGTGTACATACTAGAGCTTCATAGTACATTACATCATGTTATCTGTTAAAAATCTCTGTTCATTATTATGCCTGAGCAACATAGTAAGCCCAGCAAAGCTCCATCCATTGAATTAAATTGAAATAGAGGTGAATGGAAAAATTATACTAAGTAATAAAATGTATCATCCTCTCAGGTTATCAGCTGTGCTTCACACTATTGCATCATGGGTCTTAATTTTTTAATTATTATTTATTTGTTATTATTTAGAGTATGTAACTAGTCCTTTCATCAGTAAATTATCTTGAAAGTTTGGCTAGACTTTAATATACCTTTTATAAATGAATGGTTGCATGAATTCATTTTCCTTAAAGCAGGCAGCAATACTTCATATTCTATCTCTTCTGCCATGGGTCCTGTTGGTGGCTATACGAGCCAGCTAGGACACTAGAAGGTGCATATTTAGCTTGTAATACTGCAACTCATTGCAAAGTGTTTTGTAGAATGGTATGTGAACAAGGTGTGCTGTGTTTCACCAGTAATCAGCACTAATACACAAACGTACACAATTTCAAGTAAAGTATACATTTCAGTTAGAAATGGTTAGGAAGTACCACCAGGAATTAAAAATCAGCACACATAAGATCAGTTATATCATCCTAAATTAACTGTTCTATTAAGTGCATTTAAAAAAAAATCAATTTTTAGGCAGTCATTAAAAAAATAATTTTTAAAAGTTCTAGTTCAACTCTTAATTAAAGCAATGTTCCAAATGCTCTCTAAGGTGGCTTGGTTTGAACTGTGTGTGTTTTCAAACAAAATCCAGGCTATAATGTCACAAGCCAGAAAAGCCTACCTGATTTGGGGAAAAAAAAAAAAAGAATAAAAAGCTTGGCAGTAATTGCTTCAGAATGGCAGATCCCACAGATGATTCCCACTGTTCAAAGGAATTGGACAAAGTATCTTAGACTATGAGTGTGTGTAAGCATGGAAACAAAATAATTTCTACATTCTTTGAGCCCAGAGGAACCAGTAGAAGGGTCCTGGGTGAAACTGTCCAAATACACATCTTAGCTAAACAGCCAGCAAAACCTACCAGCACATATAAATGCTAGAGGCAATCTATTTTACAGCTGCATAGTACTATAACTGTCTTTTCCTTTTTTTTTATTTTAATAGCAGTTTAGTATTTTTCATTAATTACAGAGTGGCAGTTAAAGAATATGAATCCTTTTTGTTGCACATACATTTACAAAAACTAAATCATGTGGCATACAAGGTGTGTACTTAGGGGCTTCTAACAAAAGAAGTTGTGCCATAAGTAGGAAAAACTTCAAAAGAAGGGGAGCATGTAAAAACCTCACAGTCTTCATATGTTGGCTTGTATAACCAAGAGAGTAGCTTATGTATAGAAAGGCTTAAAACAAATATCCAAAGGGATACTAACTTGGAAAAAACAGTACCTGGCAGGATAGCGATCAAGTAGAGAAAATAACAATGATAGAAATGAACTAGAAGCCTTAGGAAATACTGGCAGTCACCAAAGCAGCACACAAGAATACGCTGAGCAGGAACCTACACGGAACTACAACTTGGGCAGATGCCCCTGTGACAAGAAGTGTGCTGGGACTCTTCACAGTCAGAGGGACACAGGAAGTGCTTCGCAGTGCTTCCACTCATCGTAACATTTTAACCCCAACTGAGCTCACAGCTGCGTGCAGGGGAGACCTTCAAAAGATGGGAATAGTTAAGCTGAGCTTAAGACACAGGTAGCTACACTTAGCATGCTTAACATTCAGCATGTCAAACAGTCTGGCAAGAAGCAGTAAAGCAAGAGGCTGGTGAAGAGTAAAATTATGGATTGGATTTGACCAGCTCAAATTATGATGATGATCAAAGCTGCCAGTTGTATGTGACCCTCTAAAGTCTTTCACCATGCATGCTGTCTCATAGCCTTAATTAGAAATTCTAAAAGCTGCCAGGGCATTTTTTCCTTACTGAACAAAGAGATTTTGTTACACTCATTCCAGGCCAAATCCCATGGATTTTACTGTCAGAAATAAATATTTGTTGGGGAAAAGAAAAAATTGTTCATTTTTTTTAAGGAATAACTTTGCGGGATACATTAACTCTGCTTGTAGTGCAGGTGAGTAAAGTGACTTCTGGAAGATCTGAAGTAATGCAGAATAACAGATATTGAAGTACCAAGAAAAAAAAAGGAAGAAGGCAAGAGGATGTCAAATCAAAATCCACTGCACAGAGGTAAATGTGCTACATGTTGATAAGCAAGGCTAATATGTGAAACTAGCCTCTCCATAAAAGAGCTTATAAAGTATGGCTGAGAAAGAACTGCTTCATTTCTAGAAGACAAACCTAGTTTTGCTTGAAAGGTTTTTTTCCCTATCTTGAGCTTTAGTTATATTCCTGCTTGTCAATAGTAAGAATTAATTTGTATGAAATAGCTATTTCTAAGTAGCATGGCAGGAGCATTCTTTTCCATGGATGCTACAGTTTTGTCCATTGGACACAAAAGCCATGGACACAAAAGCAGTGTCCCAACATGCCATGACTCACACAGGACTACTGTGAGGATGCCAGCCCAGGGCACCCCAGAGCCCCCCCAGAAGTCCACTACAGTAGGAGAAAAACAATTTTTGATTTACAATTTCATCTTTACTATAGCATGGCTCGTGCTATGAGCTCTGAGCATATGCCACTGCTGTGGATCTGCACTGCTAGAAGTCATTTCATTATTGTAAGGGTTGTTATAATACATGATTGCATAGATATAATGTATGGCTTATTTTAAATTGAGGACAAGAAGCCAACTGAAGTCATTGTGTCACCACTGCCACATAGTTATGCTTAACGTGAACACTGCAGACTGTAAATATTTTTGTCCTCATAAACATGCAGCAATTGAGCTTAAGAGAAATTTCTCAGGTAGAGTGATCTTAATCATGCTTTCCTGCAGTATGAAGATTAGTTTTGTTTTTTTTTCTGTAGTCTCTCAGAAACAGTATGTAAGAACAACCCAGTGTGGATTTGAATTAACTGAAGCTGAATTCTATTGATGATAATCTGTGTTTTTTAATTATTCTTGTCTCCTCTCAAATGAACTCTGTAAGTTTTCCACCCCATTGTAACAATTTTCTTAGAATTATATTTTAATAAGTTTAGTGGCATAGCAGCAGTGCATAAAGCTGCTGTGTAAAATGCTCTGGTTCCAAATACACCCTTGGGTTTTCATTAATGGCATTTACAACTTGAGATTTTACCTTTCAGTGGAGAGTAAAAAAAAAAAACCATGCATTCTCTCCATCTTTTTTCCCTTCCATAGTCTGAAGCAGATACCTTCCAGAACTCTAACACTGCCATGTATGTAGGAGACAACTGCTCCTTTAGCATCCTGAAAACTCAACACTCTGCTGGCTGGAAAAGAGGTCCAGCCACTTTTCAAGGGGCTTCCTTGCAAGATGCTGCAAGAATGTCATTTAAATTCACGCATCTCAGTAGGGCACGCACACACCAAACCTGCAACCATACTTAAGGACATTGTAAGCACAACTCAGCTAAATTTTAGCAACTTATCACTGCTATCAGCAATAGAAATAGTGAGGCAGGTACCCTGGATTCCACTTGTTGATGGAGCAGTCCCAGGATACGAGAAATTGAAGGAGATCTTGCGCAATTTGGTCACTCCTGGCTGAGCCCTGTGTCGGCTCTGTGCGCTCCTAACTTCACCAGGGATCCAATTCGCACCCAAACACAGCTGTGGAACATTGGGCTTGGCGTCCTGCTGAATGCCATGAGCATAATAAGGGGATGATCACATTTTAATCATTTTAATTCTGTCTGACACAATTTCTGTCTCTGGAGAGGCAGCTATGGCTATGTGCTACAGTAACAACTGTGTATCAGTTACTTAGAAAATAATTTAAGAATTATTTGTAATAAAGATCTTTCCTATAACTCATCTTGAGCTCATCCCAGGAAGGACATGAGCTCTCAGAATCCATAGCCACCTGATCTTCATTCCTTCCTTCCATCTCCTCCCTATATATTTGATCTCATTTACCCTAATTCAGATCCAGTGTAGCTTCACCACGACGATTCAAAAGGACCCAAATATCCCTGCATTTTGACTTTCAGTTTTTGGATAAAAAATGAACACAATTTTGGTTTCTGCTGGAGTTCCCACAGGTTTTCTTTGGTGATACAAATGGAACAACCAGCTGCCTATTTTACAGGCAAAGTGGAACGCTAATTACAAAAATGTCACTATCCATAGAACGTGTTTTCTTTAAACGAATTATGATTTTTTGCATATATTTCACGTTTCTATATGTATATGCATATTATCTTCAAATTTTAAGTCTAATTTGCATTTCAGAATATGACACTGTAATTTGATTTTCCCAGATATATCATTCTTAATTAATCCTAACAGTTACCCAGCTTTTTTACATTTCAATTATCACTATTTAAAGTTGAGAAGAGACTTCTAATTGATCTAAATTACATATTCAAATTAGCCTTTTATGAGCTCAAATTAACATACCATACACTCATTTTATTTAATTGGGTCCCCAAAACATCACCAAAGTTAATTTTTAATATATTAATTAGTATGAAGTCACAAATAATGAAACTACACTAAATTCCTCTAACTGAAATCTCCCCTTCAAATAACACCTTCAGCAGCTTTCAAGGTTTAATAAGGCATGAAGCACTCCTCCCCCACAGCTCCTCCAAAGTAACAACATACAGCCTGGCACAGAGCTCTGCACTCTCAAGTCTTGATTCCTCAGGTTCTTTAATATCTACTGAAGGAGAACTCAGGCGGCTCTGCCTGATCCCAAGTGCTACCCACCTATGTTAGGAGCGAAAAGTAAAAGATAAAGCTAATTTGCAGACTAGGGATCTGTATCTGCTTACTTTTTAAATCCCGATTTTCATTCTTTATTACTGAAAATTTCTGATCTTTCAGAACCTGTCCAAGTGACCAGGTGCTGACCTTACTCTAACACACCTTTGCATTCTCACAAGTCTGTAGAACACAGTTTCATCCATTTTCTAACTCTTAGACTGGAAGCTGAGCTCTGGAGCTCTGAGCTTTAGCTGTTACCTAAACCTGTGTATGATTGACTGTAATATCCAGCCACTTGCACCACGGCTTACGTGGTAAACCAGAAACCTTACGATATATAGATACATAGATGCTTCAGCTGCAACCTGGTTCTGTTGAAATGCCACAACTGACAGCTTTCCTAAGGAATATCTTGATTACAAAAGCATACAGCTCTGAAATCATCGTCACCCTACTTCTGTTTCCAGTTTCAATTTAAACATCTTAAAAAATCGACTATTCATGTTAATTCAAGTCTATTACCCTGAAAACTTAGTTTTTCCTGAATATTTCAATGATATATTTGGCTGAGCTGAGTGATGGACCCATCTGCAGGAGTTCTCTGCTTCCCTAGATGAGCCACCAGTGTTTCCCTCTGTAAGTCATTCGTTTGGAGAACTTCAGTAAACTCCTGACTCAAAGTTCATCTGTTTGTAAAATAAAACCTATGAATTTCCATATTGCTTACTAGCACTTACAGAGCACACTGCATGATTCACTTTTTTTCTACTGAATGTAATCCTCTCTTCTTCAAAAATTAAAAGGCTTAGGCTGTTTGTTCTTTAGCCGAAGAGCCTCTACATGTTAATCACTGCAGATGGTAATGGAAACATGGCAGAGGGGTGCAATCTCAGCTCTGAATGAATTTGCCTAAGAAAGGAAATGTCCAGAATCCTTGGTTCATAGGAAAACTCAACACTTCAAAATTTGGTCTCAGTCCAATTTAGAATTAAATCTGTTTTAAAAAGCTTATTTTTAGCAGAAAATTTTGTAGGATTCTTGCTTTTGGGAAGCCAAAAGCTGAACTTTTCAAAGCATAACGTTTCTTATATTCATCAGTTGCTGAAAATGTTGATACAACTCACATCATTAATCCTTAACCAAGGAACATGCTCAGTTCAGGTGTGCTCAGTAAGAAATCTTGTGGCCCTAGTTACCCTGTTTCTTACTAGATACATTTCTGCTCATAATAGGAAATTATGTCTAATAGATACATGTATAAATAGTGTGTATATATATATATATATACATATATAAATAAGACTCCTCCTTATGCACAACTTTGGTTATCTTGCATACCTTTAAAATAGCTTTTAGTCCATGGTCCTCATGGAATATTTTGAGTTTTACAGCAGACTAAGGAACACAAGCAAACCAGAAGAAATTTTCATGTTTCTGCTACTACTGGATTGTAACAAAGAAAATAACAGTTCTGCCTAGGCAAAGTAAGTATTCTCTGCAACTGAGATGAGGCAAAGTGTGGAATACAAAGCCTACAGTGCTGCAAGTCCAGCAAAATCAATAAAGAAACTGCAACACAGAATGATACATACATCATCTGATGTTTTTGAAGTATAAAGGTAGAAAGTTATTGTTAATGGAAACAGCTCAAGTGGAAAAACATAGTTCTCTGCCCACTCAAACTTTTGAGTCATCACCTCTTTTTCTGGGAGTTGTTTTCTGAAGAATCTTACTCTTGGGACCAACTGGCCGTCCCAAGGTTAGCTCTCCTGAGTTCACCAAAACTCCTCTGAAAACAGCACTGAGCTAACTTCTTCCATACAAAGAACTTCAAAAGTGTTAGAAAAAGTTATCTCACTGAAGTGCAGACACGACCACAGGGGAAGCTGACCAGTGCTAGATTTTACCTTGTTTATAGTTTAAAAACTGAGTTTGTCTCTTTCATTATCCATTTCTCGATGATCTATAATTTACTCAACAAGAATTCCACACACTCATGAGCAAAAGGTTGGCTTTGAATTTGAATAAGCGAAACTACAGAGGTGTCCACATGGTTGCATAGAGGGGATTTGTGAAGACAAAGTACAGCTCTGGTACTACAGAATAACAAAGGATTACTCTTCCTCTAGCTGCATGATAGCTACTTCTGGAATCAAAGTACTTGCCAGGTACCATATGGCCAATCTGAATTTCTTTAAGGGAAGGTTTACCTTCAATTAGACACATAAGAAAAGTACTACTTTCACAGCACCAAATGTTACCAGAAGACGTATTTTGTTTTCCTCTTTTCACAAGGCAGTTCAAGCATTTGCTGTTTATCAATCCAATTATGCCAGAATCAGCCTACAGTTAATCTGTAAGACAGGCTTTGAATAGTGAGTAAGCTAAAAAATCAGCAGATCTGAACACTTACTTGTTTTAAAGCCAAAACTTCAAAAACTGAAATTAAATCTACTTCTCATTACTCAAATTGCCTAAAGGTTTAAATCTTCTTCTATTTTAAAGGGTATAGAAAAGAACCTAAGTCATTTAATTTGGTATTTTGACTGAATGAGGGTTTTTTACATATATATCTACAAAGAAATTCTAAAACCTCCCATCTCATTTTATTAGTTTGTTATTTCAATACTTAAATGCGTATTAGCCACACTTTACTTGTTATTTACTACAACAGCATATAGCTAAATTGATTTACAATAAACCACTTCCTTAACTAATCCCCCAAACCTGGCAGAAATCCAGAACCAAATCCAACTCTCCTCCTTCATGGACTGGTTTCAAGCTTGAGTAATGAAGTCATGCCTGATTTATAGAGACAGGCAGCTCTGAACATGAAGAAAAGTTGCATTGGTTTACCTAAAGACACTTTAGACAATTGAGAAAATCAGCTTCTGCAAGCTCTCATGTGTCTACTTATTCCAGCCCAGGTTCACACGAGCCTAATTCATGAGAATGAGTGATTTATGTGTGATTTCTCCTATAAAAAAAATGTGGTGCCACATAACAAATCCATAGCAGCTGCCATAAATAAACATAACTTTGTCAATTAGGTACTGCACTTGAGCTAATTGAGAGAGCTTTATTTAATTGGGTGAAGTGCTGCAAGGCTTTCAGGGCTTGAGCTAGCATCTCAGCACTGCACTGGTTTTGCATGGTTGTTGTGCAAAAAGGCTGACAGCAGGCCTGATTTGGGTGCGTTTGTGCTTCCCCCACCTCTGATGATTTTTCCCCCAACCTCCATGCCTACTGTGCTGCCTCTTCAGTTTTCTAACAGCCACTCGGAGGTTGTGAGTTGTTTCCAGGTAACTGATTATGGCTAAAAATAACCTTCATATAAAAAGGAGCTCATTGTAGCTGGCAGTGCTGAGGGAGGCAGTGCTTTAGCTGGGATGGACGGAAAGAAAAATGACGCTAAGCTTTTTGGAAGCACAGTGCTTTTCTCACAAACCAGATGCAGGGCAGCGCTCGCTGCACAAGAGCTCTCTGTACGATCCGCAGAATCCAGCTCTCTGTTTGCCTCAGGAGCTGAACGGCTATTCTGTCTTTTGGATATGTGAAACAAAAAAGGGGGGGGAGGAGAAAAGAAAAAGACTTTAATGGCTTATATACAAAACACACTTTTATCCTGATCGGTTTGATTTCATATCAATGCTTTTGATTTATACAAGGTGATTTTTCCCATTCTCATCATGTGTCCTCTTCAGTCACAGATTTAATTAAGATTAGGAAAATGAAAAGGTACTGAAAATTAGTCCGATTTTTGAGACAACATCTGTAACAATTATTCATTCAGGACAAGCCAGAAAAGATTATGCATGTAATACATTTTGAGGAGACTGAATATATACCCTACAGCAATTTCTAATTTATGGAATACAAAGTAATTTTATGCTCGACAAGTGTCCACTGTGATTAATAATTCATTTTCGTGGAATCTCACAGCTCCCTTTTCTGGGCTTAGTTTATGGAGGATGCAAGTCTGCAGGAGTCCTTGGACCAGCTGGCTGAGACACCCTCATATACAGAATGCCTTTCACCTTCCTTCCTAATAGAAAGTCCTAACCGCAGTTTGAAGATCACCATTTACCTCCACATCATCTATAGTTTTCTCTACCGGATATAAGCATCACAGTGAGAAGAGAACAACAGGAAAAAGCAGAGCATTTTTTCCAAGCAACACTGCACCTCACACACTGTCTGAGGATGTAGCTGGAAGCAGGCTTTGTTGAGGAAGCAAGCTCGTCCAAAGCAAGTGCCTCATAATTTAGGAATCCCTGTCACAAGCTCCATGTAACCACCCTCAGGAACAAAGCATTATCTTCTGATAGTGGGTGGTAAGACAAGGCAGCAATGTTCTCACTTGAAGTATTGCTCCAATCAGTAAGGCTTCGTACAGTCATACTTCTGCTCAGAAGGTCTACTTCCCTTTTGCTCCCTCCCCAGTCGTGAAACCATTACATTCACTGATTCAATTTAGACTAGAAAGAATAAGAGATGGTAAATGTTTGCATCAGTGCCCAATTAGGGCCGCAATAATTCCACATTGTAATTCATTTTTATGTGGTTTTCAGTAAAGGGGGGAGGGCAGTGATCCAATAACCATTCAGTAAAACTGTCCTTTTCAAATCTTTCTTTCAGACACCCAGTCGGTGGCACAGCCTCTCCCTCCCTGGCAGGATTTCAGGGTGTTGGTATTGCCAGAGCTGGTGCCAAGTCTGGGGGGGGGCTCTGAGTGGGAGAGGAAAGTGCTGAGGCTGCATCCTATAGCATCACCAGGTGGCAATGGAACAGGGGAGGAAGCTTTGTCCCTAGCACTTGGAAGTCAAAGGTACTTAACACAAAATCAAGCACAGCCATGAATAGGAATAGGAAAGCCAACACAAATTCATACTGAAAGAAGAAGCTGAAGAAAAACACTCAGAAAACAAACTAGAGCAGTGAATAAACCATAAGGTACTGTGTTCTTGTGCCAACACAGCCCCTTCTGCCACTGCCGTAGGCCTTCCCTCTGCTTTCAGAAACACATTCAGTCTCCTACCAAATTCTGTACATGGATGCACATGTGTTTGCCTGCACAAGTGCTGGCAACAGAGATTGTTAGTCATCCTCTGTCCTCATTTGTATTGGAGTAACATCCCCTGGAGTATGCTGTTCACACAAAAACTTCCATCTCTGTCCACATGGAACTGCTACTCAAAAGCAGTAGTCCTTTACTGCTTGGGTGAACATGTCTACAAACAGACCAGCTGAAAAGATCACGTAACATGTTAAAAGCCAAGAAGGAAGACTTTGGGTTTAAACTAATTGAAAAATTGAAGATCAAAAGTTAAAATTCAGTGTCCTTTGAAGTTTAACAAGAGTATGGCAATTAACTGTACTGATCGTTCTGTTGAAGGCTTAAGATAATAACTGATATGTATGCTCAAGTGAGTATACAGGTACATATAAAAACATGACAGAGAAGTGAAATACAAAGGTGAGAAGAAAAATATAAATCTATATAGCTTTGAAAAATATTTTCGCAAAATTTTATCTTGCAAAGTCTATGTCTGTTAGAATTACTCGGAAGCACTCGCAGTAATTCTTTGATCTGGTCCTCCTTCCACACCCATAACATAACATAAAATGGAATTAAAATTTACATCACAGATTTGCAATATTGAGCAATCTAGTTGCAAACCCACAAGTGAATCATGAAGCACATCCCAAACCGCTTGACAGTTGACTAAAAAAACCCTAACCTCCAGCCAACACAGATTTGTTAGCGTGTGTTTTTAAGCAAGATGATACCACATGTGCATTACTAGCAGGTCAGACACATTTAAATCCTTGTTAAAGTACCAAACTGAAATATCCCCAGGCAAAAATATTATTGCATCAGAACACGCCACTTAACTGTACATTTAAATCTGAAAAATCAAGGTCTTGTGGTATAGTTTCACAAACTGCACTCAGCAAACTGCAACGCAGGGAGATGCTCACACTCACCATGGGCAGACCTCTGCTCTGGACAGCACAGCTGCATCCTTCTAGGAAGGGGTTGCTCTCAGAAGTAAAATGTAAGGATTCATATTTTCTTCTTCATCCAGAATACCTGGGAATAACTTTCAAGACTTGAACTACAAGCTTTGCAGTCTACCTAGAACTGCTCAGTTGGACAGGCCCTTTGAAGACTGAGTCCACCTACCTGACCTCTTCAGGGCTAAGCAAAAGTTAAATCTCAGCGCTGTCCAAAGGTCTCTTGAATGCTGACAGGCATAGGCCATCCACCAACTGGATTATCTTATTTAAGAACTGTCCCCAAAGAAATCTTAGAAACAAACAACAGTTTTACTTCAACTTAATCTAATATCTAAGCAGTCTGAAGACATATATTAATGGAGGACAGTTGGTTATTCCATAGTTCACTAGTAGCAGCCTCTTATGAAAGATGGCGACCTACACAAAAACAAGTCTGCAACTCTGGGAAGATTATTTCTCTGTATTGAAGAGGTATGCAGTGCAGAATCCCCCCATGGCAATATTTATAAATACACTGCTGTTAATACTGCAGAAAAAATGTTCCATCTTCAGATACACCAGTTTGTTAGGATAACAGGTTCTGTACTCTCAAGAGAAAGACAAGTAAGCCTCTGAAAACATCTGGACAGAGAACAGCAATTTTTTATGAGCAATGGATGAGCAGAAGAAAAGGTACGAGCAGAACCTGTAGGCTAAGCAATCTTCTCAGTAACCTTAGGAGTCTTTTATATTTCTGCGGAAAGTGGAAATATAATTACAAAAAGCTATTCACAAGTATTTACAAGAGTTAAGAGTCAAGACTGATGTTCACATACTTTTGTATTTGCTTCTCATGCACATTTGCCTGACAATTTGTTTGCAGTGAACAGATCGATCTGTTGTAGTATTTTGTACACAGAAGGAGACAGATTACGAGAGCAAGTGACAGGGCAGCTCAATAAGGACACTAATCAAAAGAAGACAATCTCGTGAGTGGACAGATTTATTTTTTTAACACTTTTGAGAGATGTAGTTCACACCTATTCTTGAAGGGACAGACCCTGAGCTTGCTGAAAGCTCAAACTACGTAAGCAGAGAGATCCATCTCTTGTTCAACATTTTGACCTGCAATTTCTGTAGGCTCCCATGTTGCTCAGTAATCCCCGAGAGCTAAAACACCTGACAGATTCCAGTTCTGCACCTGACACCAACTTATCAGCACTGAACAAAGGAAGCTGGTATACAGCTCAAGTGTTAGCATACTCCAAGCATCCCAAAACGTTTCATTTCCTACATCTAACCTGAATGATACTGCCTTATAGACAGCCAGACTTCTTGGATAGGAAATTTACTGGAAATTTAATTTTTTAATGACAGAGCCAAGGATTACAGATATATTAAATTCCACTGCTTCTTCCCCCCAAAAGGACTCTTCAATTGTTGGAAAATTAACACTGTGCTTTGTGACACAGATTCAACAAGAATGAACACAACGGAAAACTCCCCAAGAAGGCTATCATTCTGTTTCAGTTTTTAATCTCTTAAGAATCTACTCTTCATTTCTCCTGGACAAGTTGAAACCACTTTTGCTTCCAGACAAAACTGCTGCTATTTCTGGGAAATACACAGTTCCAAGGTGCTGTTCTTCATGGTGCCTTCCCTTGATGCAGCTACATTTCCCACTCCCTACAAGCAGTGCTCCAAAGCCTTTCCTGTCTAGGACAGGCACACTGTGTCCTGTCAGCTCCAAGCATCACCCAGGCCTAACTGCAAAGCACAAGAAACTGAAGCACCCCGTGAACTTCAACAAGCTGACAGGTCATTTCCCCCCCATTTCATTTTCCCTTAAACTGCTGTCACACAGCTCCACTGGGACTTGCTCAGTGCTCTGAGTTCAAATTGGTTCTTGGTCACGTTCTATGAAATCATCTCACTTGCACTTCTCACATTTTACTGTCAATGACATCCATGTTTCTGGATTAGTCACGACATAAACGCTATTTCCTTTTGCAGTGATCATTTTTCTGCTCATCGAATTTCACGGCTGAAGGTTTTTTCGTAGCATACTGCTCCAAGATGCCCCTTTTTTTTTATTTTTTTTTCTCTTTTAAGCTTTGTGACCATATGTGTACACCCAATACAAACAACTTTTCTCAGGTTTTTCAAACCTCTCCCTCCTGTACATAACATTTTCCATAGGCAGCCTATGGTCTCAAACGAAATATCTCTCAGCATTCTAGTTAAATGCAATATTTGGTCATCCTCTGAGCAAGTCCTTTGATGTGTCTCTGGCTTTTATTTTGGCTTACAGCCCAGATTCAGAGCAAAGCCTTACACGCAATCTACCACAGCAAAAGCAACAGGAAAAAAGGAAAAGTATTTAGTGGAAGTGACAGCCCAAGCATCTGTACCCATGATCTATTTAGTACTTTCATGGAAGTTTTGGATGCAGCTCTCATGGGGAAGACCAGCAGGCTGTCAGCACACCTCCAGGAAGCAGCCAGAACATGGACAAGAGTATGGGGATATTTTTCACAAACTCTACTAACATGCTGCATTCTATGACAATGATTTATCGTAGTTTTTGATAACTAAAAAAAAAATCTTGATAGCATGTTTGTAATACATTTAATAAACCTATAAAGAAGAGAGCAATACAATATTTACAGGAAAAAGAGTACATTACAAACAGATACAGGTCATAGGACAGATGGCATGTAAAACAGCAAAGCACATCACCCAAAGGATGAAAGCATAAGGGAATGAAGGCTCCAGCCCCTGGCGAGACTTATAACACAGCCATGCACACGATTTCAAGAGAAAAAGCAGAAATCTCTTAATTCTGAATGACACACCTAGCGCAAAAAAAAAGTGCATGTTTTTACACTATCATATATACTAGATAGCAGAGGAAGAACGTGGAGCGGAGCTATTAAGAGCTTCCTTGGAACCACTGTAAATAACCATTTTCACTTTTGGCTTAAAATTTCTCTAGCTCTTCTATCAAAAAGTGATTTATCTTCTTTCATTTTTCGTATTATCTGAAAATAGGTTATTCCCACTAGCACTGCTCTAAGAGACATTTGTCACAGCTGTGAGAGGACATAGCCTGGCTAATTTCTGGTTTCAGAACCAAGACAAATCGCCTTCCTCACCCAGCAAGCATCCCTTAACATCAGTCAAGCTCCTTCTTTTGAATTAAAACAGCATTTCAAAATATGACAAATACCTTCACTCTGCTTTTCTATTCATTGCTGATGTTTATAACATCAGAACATGTTTAGGATATATGTATCACTGTGTTTATTAATATCAATGATGCAAGGATGTAGACAGATAACTAAAGTAACCAGTATTGTCAAGTACTGGAGTGGGAGGAGCACAGCAGTACTTAGTCAACTTGTAAATACATCCAAATAGTAAACATTTAGAAACACAAGATGCAAATATTCAATTAAAGCAAGGATAGAGACCTTATTATTGACAAGAAATCTGCTAAGTGTTTTCAAAAGCTGGAAAATGCTTGGTAATTTGAATGCCAAAGCAGCACTGAAAAACAGAAATCTCAGCAGTAAGAAGTGGTTAAAACTCAACCTAGTACTAATTGCTCATGACCATCCAGCAGAACTTCATTTGGACACCAGTAGAACAGAAATTATAATGCCAGTTCAATAATCTGAAAGAACTTTGCTACTAAAAGTCTGAATCATTTCTTTAATATTAAACAGTACATTTACTCTGTAAATGATGAACCAGTATTTCAGCAGAATGCACAGTGTTAGCCAGCCAAGACTTTTCCTTATTAAAAAAGAACAGAATTCACTGTGAACTGAATTCCACATCCTTTCTCCTACAAAGCTTTCTTTGAGGTCAGTGGAGAATTTGACTATTAAAGAATGCTGAACTCTGACCTTTGGAATCAGACAGCACAAATCATATTTGGTTTTGGAAATAACCTTCCCTCCTAGGTCTGGAAAGACTTCAAAATAGAACAACCTTTTTCTATTATCCTTCCCTGAAGTTCACAATACTTGAAAGGTTACAACTTAGAGCAATTTGGCAAGTCATCTCAGCTCCCTCATTCACTTGCCTTTATTGTTTATTACCTACTCATTTATTCTTTTAGTATGTATGAGAAGTAACAAAGACCATGAATCTATTTAATCTAGAGAGAGTGAAGAAGCATTTATCATTAAGCACATCAAGCACAGTAAAAGGGAATATGTCAATATGTTTAATGTGCTTTTCCAAACTAGAGAGACTCTTGGTGATGATGAACAAGGAGGGAATGCAAACCGAATACCTTGCTTTTATCATTCAAGTAATGTCTAAAACTAAAGAGAGAAAAACTCAAAGGAAACGAGCGAACAGAAGCCAGAAACAACAGATACAGTGGTGGTATTCTGACAGAGGTCTGTATTCACAGAAACAGAATTTTTATAATTTTTCCACTACAATTCAGTGCAGGTTAAACACAATACCACAGAGATTGTTATCTGTATGATGGAAGACAGAAAGTGACTGACAAACTTTCCAAAATTCCAGATGACCGTATCTCACTATATTTGTGCTATTCCGTTCAATATCAGTGTAGGAATGATGCAATTGACACAGACATTCTGTGGCTTCTGTAGCTGACAAAACCAGTTCACTTTCAAGGCAACCTCGGGCACAACTTCCCATCACTACTTCCATGTTTTTTCACTGTCAGCACCCCTTGGATAGCCTCAAGGACACAATTGCCTGCTGCTCAATGCACCAAAAGCAAGAGTAAACAGATATGATTCTGAGAGCATTTCACAAGATAAAGATCTCATATATTGAGTAAATTCTACTAACCTCAATGAAACCCAGGAGACATGGGGACAGATTATTTTTAAGCATAAAGAAAAAGGAGCTGAAGCCAACTGGCTGTGTTAGGAGGTTTTGAGAAGGAGGCATTGAATATTTTGTCTGAGAAGAAAGGCACTATCAACAGGTTTGAGGATGATCCACACTCAGCATACTTCTGCCATGCCATTGAACATACACTGAACATGCAGAGTACACCTACTGGGCTTTCTTAGGACTCTACATTCATGTTTCATTCTTACAAATAGCACATTCAAAAACATTCTTCTGAAACTCCGCTCGTTTCAACTTCCTTTGCCTACTGAGTTTTAAAGTCTATTAAAATAGCAGACTCAATAACATTTTTGCACTGTTATCAATCTTCACTGAGTGACCACAACAATATTCAAACAACTGTAAATTCATTGTTCAAAAACATTAAATTTACCTCAGATCATCAAACAACCATTCTATTTTTATATTCAACTTGTGCTTTTTTTCTGCCCATATATTTTAAGTCAGTCTCTCGCTTTACATCTAATTTTATGGCTTTGGAAAAGTTTTCTGTGTTCTCAAACTGCTTCCATTCCACTCAAAATAATATATTTTACTTAGTATGACATGATAGAGCAATTTAACAACTCATTCTCTTCAAACAGTTAGTTATAGGTGATTAATCTTAGTTCTATTAGATCTGAAGTGTCCCTGAGCTCACCAGTCAGTCCTTTCCAGACACCTAAACTAGGGTTGGGAATACATGAAATAAATGCCTGAAATGAGATAAAGACTGGCTAGAACACACTACACTTTAATCAAATCTGAGTAGTTCGCTTTGGGGTTAGAGAAAGATTAAGTACAAAGTCACAGTGGTCTGATGTCTTGCCTGAAGATCCCTTCTGAGCCATCAGATGAGGACTGGCAGTGCTGCAGTGAAAAGTCAGTCACATTACAGCAAAAAACGGACACAGTTTGTGCCCATGTGCTATTTCCGCTCATGGAGCTGCAATTTCCCTGAGGCTCCCATTGCCCTCCCAGTCTGCTATGGTATATACATCGTAGCAAGTCCCCAACTTGCTTTGTTCAGCTTCCTTCAGTGATTCTCTGCCAAGTCATTACTATCTCTCACATCTCAACACAATTTTCAGGGATGTAAAAGCCTTTCAGGGATGTAAAAGGCTTCCATGTTCTTTTAAATATGATGGTTCACCAAGGGTGACCATCTTTGCCCCTCTCTTCTTTCCTCAATGTAATTTCGTCCATAACTAGCCCTGCTTTCACATTAGGAAATTCCTTTAGAAAATATGATAGACTCAGCCTTGGTGTCATTCCCACAGCAAACATATTACACTCTGATTATCTTCCTTCAGATCCCTTCATTTGATCTTGACACATTCGGACAGGCACGCACGGCATCAATCCAGTCCCATTAGGGCGCTCCGCTGCGCCCGCAGCCCCAGTGGGAGCACAGCAGGCAGCCAGGCTGTAGAACTTGGCTCTTCCAAGAGAGCCACAGGCAGAACTTTGCAAAAAGAGGAAAGACTTCACCTCAAGCACTGACAGAGTCAAAAGCAAATTAGTATATATTTTTTTTTCTTTTTTTTAAGATATATTGATGACCTTTGCTCTCTCAGACCATTTGAGTCCTTGAGCAAAAATGCTTTGAAAACTATAAAGTGTTGCCTAAATGGGGACTTCTATGAATAGTATCACTTAGCACTTACTGGGGTAACCTCTGCATGCAAAGTATCAGGAAAATATAAATCATCATGATTTACACTCATGCAATGAGTTGTAATGCTTTGAAGAATTACAATGAAATGAATAGTGAGAATATTTTTTTTTCTGAAAGTATAAATAAACTCTGTTTTGTCCTGACAGCATCCTCCAGATGCTGAAGATGAAAAGTTGGTTTTTTTCTGTCTATCAGAGAAAGTAGATTTGTCTTTTAAATTTGTGTAATCTGTAATAATAGGAGTATGTATATGAAATAAGGTTAACTCAAGACCCCAGTTCCTTCTCAAGAGAGCAGGAAAACACACACACCAAATGCAGTATGCACACATTCCAAACAGATGTTACCCAGAACATTATCTATTGTAAGGTCCATTCTATTTCCTGATGTAGGACCCTCTCTGTGTATTTTTATATGATCATGATTTGCCTGGCTTTCTCTTAAATACAGACCCAAGTTCTTACCTATTAAAGTGCACCCCTTTACATCTCTTTTAGCAAATTTGCATCTCTACAGCAGACTGAAGTAGGGAAAGCAAGCTCCTGCTTTCATCCTGAATGGGGAAAAATATTATAATTTTTTTCCTCTTATAACACTTGTTAACATATTTTCTTTTTAAGTTGCATTGAATCATCCCAAGGCTTGACATCAGCTGAAAGGTTTAGAGGTAAGATTGAGGTTTAACAGCGGATGTGCAGCCCAGTTTTACCTTTTCAGCAATAAAATGTTAAGTACCGTGCTATACAATCACTACACTGCTTTCCTTATTGCCACCCAGTAGGGACATATTAATGGCAGCAAGGAGAGGTGAATGCTACAGCAACAAGCCACAGAGAAGGTATCATTTGTAGTTGTCCTTCCAGGATCTTTTCAAAACCCGTAGGTGGGCACGGAGTTCACTCTCATTTGCATGACAGTCTTCCAACATTTCTGAATATTTAACATAGGCAAAACCTGTCTCAAATAATATACAGGATTATCTATTTATTATTGCACTACCTAAGTTTTGGGGAAAGATGACAAAAACTAAAAACTAAACACAAACACCAAAAAGCCCTGCAAAATTCCTCACAGGCGTTTTCCTCCTCAAATTCTCTAATTGCAATTTTTCAACATCAATAAACCAATACCTTGCATTTGTAGCCTCCAAGTCATCTTAGAGATCCACAGATCTGTCCAACTGGATTTCAACTGGATCACCTATATGAACATAAGAGAAATGGATTGCTTTACTGTGAGTATTTCACAAGAGATATAACAGCACGCTCTGCTTGCTGTCAGGGAAAGTTTCATCTGCTGCAAACTCTCATAGCCGTTAGTGAAGTTCTGCCTCATTTAGGTCACTTCTGAACACACAAAAGAATTGGATTTGTTACTCAGCTTCATGTTTTCCTTGCCAACAGGGTGTATGACATAGCTGCTGGGGAAAAAGTATTTTTGAGGTATTGCACATATCCCATTGGAAGATTATTTGGGACAGCTCTTCAGCCTCATGCCTCAATAAGGGGATAAGAGGGATGGCAAAAACTGTTTTCGCTTTCCAAAGTCAGAGAGACAGCAGAGCTCACCAAGATTTTACTTCAAACTACTTCCCTAAGACTCCCTCTTAGTGACAACTGCAACAAAGGAAAGGAACTTGAAAAAGAAACTTGATGATCACAAGCAATCAGGCATCTCAAGGAAGATGCTCAATGCGAGATATATGCCTATGAAAATAAGCAGATGGGCTCTTCTTTTCTCCTCTTTCCCCCCCTTCCTCCACCAGTGCACACTCCAAGCTTTACTCTTCCATTAGGATGTTTACCAAACACAACCTGGGAGATGCTGAGACCACACTTTGTCACAGCAAGGCAAAGCAGACAGTATGTCTGTCAGAGCATCCTTTGCTGGTGTGGTGCTGAGCCTGCAGCCCTGCCTGGTGGAGCTGTGTGCCCCTGGTAGCCCCCACAACCTCATCCCAGAGTTCTGTAAAAAGTACAGGGCTCCCAGAACTAAGCACTGGAAACAGCAAATACCAGTGATTGGGTGTCCAGCTGCACTGTCTAACAAATACACTTCCTCATGCTATTCAGGATATATGCAATTTAAAGACTATTTATTGAATGGTAAATACAATTTAAAATGATACTACTCATATATTATGTAAATATATTGTCAGTCAACTCAACATAAACTTTTGAATAAACACTGCCTGAGTAAGGTCATTTAAGCATTTGTTGACTGTTATTTTGAGCACCAAGCTGTAACATTGCTGCTCTGGGCTTGCCATCACTTTCTGCTCCTTCTCTAATCACTTCTGTAAAGATTACTTCATTGACCATATGAGCAAGTAGTAACTTTCACTTTAATAACTACTGACAAGTACAAAGAACATGTATCGTATGTCTCAGGTACAAGTAATTCTGTATGCTCATACAGCACATCTTTTTGTACAGTTTAGGAAAAGCAGCTCTGAACAAAACTCCTGTAGTATCAACAGGACGGGGCTGTCTGCTGAGCAAAAGTAGCTGAAGGGTTCTTTGAGAAGCTCAAAAAGCAATGCTGCAGCCATGCTCTGAGGTGCAGCAATGGGATGGGAACTGCTGCAAGAAGTCTGCCTGCTGGCAGCCTGGGGGAGGAGGGCCTCTGGGACAGCTGGTCCTAAATACACAGATATTCACAGACAAACAAGTGCTGACTGCATCAAACAGTGGTTGTCGTCTCATCCTTAGAAAGGATAGGGTGGGATTACCAAACCTCTTGCTATTCTCACTGGAAGCAAACTCAGCAAATACATGGTGCTCCAGAAATTATTATTACATTTATATTAGCTACAGTTGACGTATGAAAATTCAAGAAGAAACCTAATGGTCAAATAAAGTACTGCTGTACAGCACATAGCACATTAGACTTTGTTCTTCACAAAGATTATTCACGTGTCCAATTACACATGAAAATGAATTTCATCGGAATCAACGGCACTTTACGTGGCTCAGTTGCTCAGAGAGCTAGGCTTACTGGAAAAGCAGGAAGGGGACTAAAAGGGGTGCGTTCAAAATTCAGCACTATCAGTCTTTGGCAAGAATGATGTGGGTGTTTAGGAATCTGATTTTGGAAACCTATTTGTCTCTTGGTACCTATCATGCTAAGCTGTTTTTTAAAATAGAAACACGTCAGCTTGACATTTTTGACAACGCTACTCTTAGATTCCCTTCAGTGCCTTATCCCTCCTTGCCCTTTCAGAAGCTTAACAAGACTATAATCCAATGAGAGAACAGAGACTTTGGCAACTAATAAAATATTCACAAACTATTATGACAACAATGTATAAAACCAGTTAACTACCCCAGGACTGTCAGGCAAGGAGCCTATAAATCATGCAAGCATCTTGCCGTGTCTGTTAACAGACGTGAAAAGTAATATATTGCACACAAAAAATAGCAGATTCTTACAGGACTGTAAAAGAAAATGTATTATTTTCACTGCCAGATTCTCTCAGTTTTATGATTTTAATACAAGTTAAATTGTTTTAGACTGAAAATCTATTCATCTCAAGTCTTGCAAAAAAAAAAAAGTTTATCAACAGGATCATAAAGGTGCATCTGCTTGGTTGAATATTCCTGATGTCTCCAGCAACTAAACACCCTCAGACTGTGTAGCTCCACAGGGAAGCTCCTCAATGTTCTGTCTGCTGAGTATCACCTTTACGTCACTCCTGAATAACCCCCATGTCCCAGCCTACATTTTGCAGCAAGTCTCCTGTACACAGAATGCTCTTTGTTTCCTAAAAGCAACAGTGCAGACTTCAAAACCCACCTTTTCCCAAGGTCTACTGATGCCAGCTATGGGCTCCCAGCAGTTCCCAAAAAGCCTGGCTCTCAGGAGCATCCCTGCCTGGTGCAGGAGAGCACTGCAGCCCCTGCCATCTCGTGCGGTGCTTCCATGTGGCACAGTTGATGGCGCACACCCTGAGTCAGCACAGGGAAAGAAACAGTGCTCTGCTGACAGTTCTGTAAGCAGGCTTTGCCTTCTCCCATTTCACAGATATATTAGGATCCAAGAAATCATATTTGCAAATACTGATGAAATAACTAAACATTATTCTTACGAGGTGAAAACTAAAAAACAGTAAAATAGCTTTTTCACAAACAGTTCCTACAGTGTGATCTGCAGTACAAAACCACCCAGTCAGCAATGGAAAAAATCACAACCACACTCCTTTCAGGACTCAGTTTTAGTGCAGAGAACAAGGCACAATACATATATATTAAAAAGTCAACACGTTGTAGCTGAGTCGACTACACGTGGTGACCTCTAGCTTTTATGCTATAAATAACAAAACCCAATAACATACTACATGATTAATTAAAAATACATTGTCCACAATGAGGAAAAACCAACAACGCTCTACAGTCTATTAAATGAAATGATGATTCTGAACTGTAATTGCTTTATAGATCACTGAATTAGAAAGTAGAGTAAAAAAGATTTATCACAGATGATATTTGAGATCATTAGTGAAACTCACTAATTAAGGAATTTTATCTCAGGAGGCTGAGGCTATTTCAGTATTTACACACACATCTATTTTCTCCTAAATTATTAAGGTCACCAACCCCAACCCCACGCTCACATAAACCTCCCTGAAACATTTTATGTGCTCCTGACCAACTTAATGAGATGGATGTAATCCTCTGTGGTCTCAATTTGGGAAAGCGTATGGCATGGCTGTGTCTTAACTCTGGATGGGACACATTCTCAGCTGAAACACATCACATTGATGCAGGCTCAGCACTCACCTCAGTGGGACTTAAATACCTGCTCAGTAGATTGCTGAACAAGGTTACTGAAATAATTAATTTAAAAAAAAAAGTTCCTGAAGCTGTCAAGCAGCATTAACAACACAGAAATTAATATTTCTAAGTGGAATTTCATTATAATGATTTTTATGTAACATGAACATTCAACACTACATGTAAATGTTACTATACGGACGCAACACTTTTCAGTCTAAGGTAACACAGCACTGCCTAAAAGATCGTTAATAGTCTTGTGGTTGTGCAGTCATTCAGTTGGTGATCTCATTTTGTAGCCAAAACCTTTTAGGACAACATAAAACTGGTGTCAGGGAAGTACATTACTTAATTAAGGAGTAATCTAAATCAAACCAGGAGGAGTATATTTGATTCATTCTAATTGTTTGTAGACGCTATTTATATCTTGCCTGGGGGAATGATGGGATTTTACAGGAGTAGCAATAATAGGACTTTCAGGCTTCTAACTTTCCTTTAAAGTAATTTTTTAATAATTTACCATTTACTTCCAGTTTCTCCTGACAAGAACTGAGACAACTTTTATGTCCACTTCTGCCCATGTTGACACAAGTCACCCTCATTAGTAGCCACAGAAAGGTCCCCACCATTTGTGAACAATAGGACACAACAGTTTCACCCCAGCTTTCACCTGCTGGTCTGTACAAAGCGCTCACATGAATCAAAGATGTCTTTTCCTAATGACACACCGACATGGCATCCTTCTCAGTTGGCTGCACCAATCCCTTCTGCAGCGTACTCCACCTTATTTGCTTTATTTGCCCAGCCTTTTAGACCATAAGTTCCTTGTTACCAAATTTTTACTTATTCGGGCTTTTCAAATCACGTGGAAAAATGGGGCTCAACCTGTTTGTGATCACAGCGTAGAAGTTAAATCATAACAGCAGCCAAAGTGCATTACAAACTGGAGTTGTCTTCTATATATTTCATATTGTGAAATACAAAAATACTTTAGAATATATTTAAAAAATATAACTATATCATGAAATACAGAAATATGCTGATCTATTTTGCCCTTAGGTTTTGCATTTATAGAGAACCTATCACTGCGGTGTCCCTGGGTAAAATTGAGGCTTTCATGCCTAGACCTGAAACGTGTAATGATTTCCACTGACTTCTGTCACTGTTCCAGATTGCTTCTAGGATCCTGCTTCTGAACATTAATGTGTTTGGTTATCAGTTCAAATGGCATAAGATTGTCAACGTCTTTTGAAGCTTTAGATCTCACCAGGAAGAATTCACTATCTCTCTTGTAGCTGTACTTCCTGTGCAATATGAAACCTCTCCTTATTCACAGCTTCTCTCTACAGTCATCAAAAAGTTTATTCCTATTATAGACTAGACCAAGTGTATCTAAAAAGACACTGCAGGCACTGCATTACATACAGTAGGAATCACGTTTGACATACTTATTCCTAGTTCATCATACATTGCTAGTGGATAGCTTATAGCTTCTTCCTCTAATGATCATTTTCTGGAAGCAAACAAATTTCTGTCTTAGGCACTTACTGAACGAGCAGCAGATCCAGCACATCCCTATCCGCCAGTAACTATTCCAGATCCAGCATGCTGATACAGATTCTGTCAAAGCCACCCAAGTTCAAGGTTCTCTTATTTTTTACTCTGGGTTTTGGTTTTTGTTTTGTTATCTGTTTTACACTTGTTTTTTTTTTTCTTTAATGCTTTAAGCTACATTAGTAATGGGGAATGTGGTAAACTTTAGGAGGTGTGATTTAAACCAAGCAACTGTAACTTTGAGCTGCACCATAGCTGCTCCTACTGCTCGAATCTCAGTGGCATCACCCTCTATCCATTGATGAATACTTACAGCCACCTCCGTGTTTTTTGGGGAAGGGAAATGATGCACAAGGACTGCTTCTTTAGGAATGTGTTTGAGAGTCCACCTTCTCTTACAGGAAGATGATTTTTTCGAGTAAATTACAGCAGAGGCAGGAAAACTCATATTGCTTTCTGCTATCATGACAGATTGAGGAAAGAAGTGCTACTCCTCTGTTGGCCGGGATTAGCACCTGGGTTACGTTCTTCATTCATGGGCACAGCAGGGCCCTACATGGTGATGATTTCCCAAATTCCCTCTTTACATTCCTTGCTGGGCTGGAGATGGTCCTTCATCACAGAGACCTGAAGCAAGAGGAACTAGCATCATCCTGTTCCATCCCACACAGCAGTACTTAGGAAGCTTGCATTTAGCATTTACCTCCAAATGACGTTTTTTGCTTTTTCCCCCTCTGCAGATAGGCACATTTGGCTTCTATTTAGACAGAAATCAGAGCACTACTTTACAGGGAAGTTGGGCTATTGCCACCTGTGGGCTGGTAAGTCTGCATTAGGATTGCGGAGAGAATTTAAGGACTTTATCACCCATTATCTGATCACAATATATGTCTGAACAGTTTGCATGAGCATATATACTACTGGCAAATACATTCCAGTTCAATATGAGCCAGTATTTCCCCATTTAGGCTGTATATTTGCATGTTTGAGCAAACATATTTAATACAACTACATCTTTACAAGTGAAATCTTTACTGTCTCTTTTCTCCAGGAGATAATCTATGACATCTAGCAGAAAAAATGCATTGTGTTAAGCCACTGCTGCACAGTCCTAGAACAGCTCAACCACTGGGCATCATCTTTCTAAACCATCCATTTGTGGTATTTGCTGATGCTCTCACAGGCATTTGTAAAATCACATGATAAAGATTTTGGGTTCTTTCACGACTCATTTTACCTTTATTTCAATCTTGACTTTCTAGCCAAACTTTAGAAACCAGCAACAATGGAGCCCATTTCCACGTACTCCTCATTCCTCCTAAGCTTAAGGTCTTCTGAAGACATGATATGACAGTTTTGGATCAGAAATTATTCTGATCATTGGCCACTTGTACATTTACACAAGCAACACTTACTGACATTTCCCTAATCTTACTTTCAATCAGTTTTCACTTTTCCTGTAGATAATGTTCTCTTTTCCCTCAGATCCTCAAAACACATTTTAACTGGCTTCCCTCCTTCCCGGGTTTTTAAGAAGCGCAAATTGCAAATACATTATTATGTCTGGCCATTGCCAGTCATCGATCAGCACTGATTTAGCAAGTATGAAGCAAACCTGGCACAACTTAGCATCTCTTCAAGAAGCAAAGGTCGTAATTTCAATTATAATCCTCATTATTTACTACAATTAAATGAATTTATTAATAATGCCAAAGCTCAAGTTGTTTAACATAACTAATTAAGCAAGTAACAGATTGTTCTATCCATTGGCAAAACACTGCTTCTCAGGCTTCTGGTGTTTTGCATTTCAGTTCACTGTTTCTACAGCAGACTTGTAGGAAGCGCAAGAAAAGTGGGGCAATTGCAGAGCCCAGCAGCCTCTGAAACATCTGTCAGTGGAAGCAGAAACACAGTAGAGGATGTGGGCATGTACCTCAAGCTGAGGTAGTATTTTTCTTTTCCACCAATGAAAAAAGAAAACACAATTTGTGGTCTGCATAATGACAAACCATGGATTTTATGATGCCCATCATCTGATAGGAGACAGCAAAGAAAACAAAAAGTCTGGTACAGAAGAGGTAGAAATGCAATCTCTGCTGCCTTCTATTATTTTTGGCACAAAGCTGTTTCAGTTCATAGCCCCCAAAGGCATCTAATTTCCTATGATTTCAAATATACCTGCAGTATTTATAGCAGAAGAGAGACAAATCACATTGTTGGTTTGCTATTTTGGATCACTTAGAATAGATAGGAAAACCTACCTACCCTTGATGCTAAATTACTTCCTAAGGCCCCCAAACTGTGCTGAAACCAGTGCAAAGAGGCCAGACCCTGCCCTCCTCCCTACTCTGCCCTAGAGGACACAAGGGAGACAAGACATCCCCGTGTGCCCGCAGCATCGCAGTGTGGGGAAAGCACAGCTGAGAGCACAGGGAAGAGCTGGGGGCAGCTGCTCCTTGTGGCACAGCTCCAGCCAGCCTGGCACATTCGGGCAAGCTGAGCAAGCCCACCACAGCTGCCTGCCCCCCAGACAGGGGGAACTGGCAGAGCTGCTGGCAGGGGACACTGCTTACTCAATAGTGCGACAAAGTACTGCGCGTAAGGCTTTTAGCAATGCTAGCCCAGGTTTAGAAAACAGACTGCGAGGTCTTCAGGCCAGGGACCATCTGTCTGTTCTGTATTTAGCAAGGGGAAGTGGGGTCTTAATTTTTCTTTGAGTTATTAGGCACTGCTGCAATAAAATGGGGTAAGAAAACAGAAAGGTGCCACTTTCAGTAATTGAAACAGGCAGAACAAAATAGATGACAACTGCAGGGGGAGGGACAGAGCAAAGACTAGACCCCAGCATGGCTGGGCACTGCTCTATGAAGCACATTGTAAGTTCCCCCCTAAAACTACTTTTGCTAGTGCACTATTGCCTCAACACCCTACCCACAGACAAGCATCCACGCATCCTTCAGGACTGCACTATACTTTGATGTATTTTCTTCTTTTATGCATGAAGAGGGAGAGGCATGGAGGGGGGGGGAATAACAGTAATACCTTCCCCCCCTTATAAACAGGCATTTAAATGAAAAAACATCAACTGTCAAACAAAAAACATTGCTCCTGTTAGGAATATCTTCTTGCAGCTGTTTGTTTCCCGGGCAACCTCATTCACTTCATGCAGTTGGAAAGAGCTGTGCTAGGAGTTCAGCTCCATAAAAATTATCACAGTCTACTAGGACAGCAAACTGGAAGAAAATCCTAGATTTAGAAACCACTAAACACAACTACAATGACAAAATTCATAAAATCATTTCAGTTGGAAGGGTCCCTTAAAGACTATCTCCCTTGCAATGAACAGGGCCACGTACAGCTCAATCAGGTGCTAAGAGCCCCCTCCAGGCTGACTTTGGGGATCTCCACAGACAGGGCACCCACTGCCTCTCTGAGCAGCCTGTTCCCGTGCCTCACCAATGTAAAACCAATTTACATCTTACTGTAAATATATATATATATATATTCTTATATCCAAACTAAATTTACCCTCTTTTAGTTTGAAATTTGAGGATGCTGAAGTCTACACCTGACGTTTCTTGATACAAGAACCTTTACTATCCCTTTTTTTTTTTTTTTTTTGGCTCAGTTTCATCTGAATTTCTACAGGCTCTAGTTTGTCAGAGGATAGTAAAGCTTCTGCTGGCACAGAAAGCAATTGCATTCAAAACACCATCCTCCTGGAGGTAGGAAGATGCAAATTTATGCATCAAACCCATCAACTCAAGTCCTGCTCTATACCTTGCCTATAATAAACAGTTGGATTATTTGGGAGATCAAGAAAGTTAGAAATGAATAACTCAAGTGAGAAAAATCACTAAGTTCTAATTAGAACAGAGTTTTGCATAGACTGCATTGGAGTTGGTACATTTTCACTGATATTGCTCTGAATGTTCCATATATCATAGCTATGTCTTTCCTACTAATTAAGTAAATATAATTCTAGGAACTGTCTACATCATATGTTTCCCCAAAGCATCCTTTGGATCTCTAAATGGAGACATTGCTCCATTTTGATGAACCTGGGAATCTTATAGGGTCCTTAACACCCAAAGACCTGAGTGACAAGCATCCAGTACATTACACTTCTGAACACTTGTGCTGATAGTTCTTATTCCTACCTACCCTCCAACTCCTACAAACAAATATTCCAAACCATTCTCTTGCCTTTCTGAGATTTGTAAGATTTGTAAGAAGCCCCTCCTTCTTTTGAAGGTTACTGACTTCTTCCCTCCCAGGTACGTTTTCTACCAGCTCATGGCTGAAAGACTCAGACATTTTAACCCCCATTCACCTTCTGCAGAGAAGAGCAGAGAACCAAAAATTGCTGGAAAGGTACCAAAGTAAGAGTGATTGTATGATCCATTTTATCCTTTCTGAATACCACAATTGGCTCCCTGGACAGAGAGCAGGAACAAAGGCAGCTGTAGATGGCATCTCGTACTCCAGCTTTCACCCACACCCAGAAAACTGTGACAGAATGCCACCACTAAATAAAATGCATTGCGCCGCCAGTACTTTGCCTGAGGAATGCACACAGACCCCATGTAGTGCAGGATGGAACTGGATGTTACAGAATAACCTCAGAAACTATCCAAGATCAATTATAAAACAAACAAAAAAAGATCCTACCATGCCCTAAGTCGTACCTCACTGCATACCAGCTATCTCATTAGTGATTCACAGCCTTATATCCTCCTTTTACTTAGGCAACTTTAGTACAGCTGCATAGAATCCTTCAGCCATTATTTCAATAAACATCTGATGTTCACCGCAAGACTGAAGACTTCCCCTGTTCACACTGTAAACCACAGCAATGCCCCTTTACCTGCTCATTCTTCTTGATAAATAACAGCAGGAGTGTAAACTTTTGTTTTCATGCTTACTAATTGAGCAGAATGCTGCCATTACAATATGTAACAGCTGGATTAACAAACGAAAATAATTAAAATACTTACTTTCACTGCAAAAACTTCACAGCCACAAAACCTTGCCACAGTTCCACATTTGTATTTTTCCTGAATTGATTTGAAAAGAACCACTGACCTACTACCATTTTCATCCACATAAAAAGGGAACTAAAGAAACCTTCAAAAGTATTACATAGCTTTAATTTATGTAACAATTATACAAGATTACATCCCTGGGTCATATTCTATGACTGTAATAAACATAGGGGCAGTGGTTTTATTCAGCGAGTTGCCCTGGTATTTTCACTACTCACCAAAAAAAATGGCTCAAGTTACACAGTTCTTTAGATCTCCCTGCTCTCACACAGATCAGAGTAACTGCATTTGTACAAACATTATGAGGTTCTTCTGCTACAAAGCACTTGAGACAAGAAAGTGTTTGTTTCCTTCCCTAAAAATAAGAGAAATACAAACACTAAACCAGACTGTACAGTTTCCATTTTGGTTTCTATTCACATGGTAGGGTATGAGATTGCAAAGTGTTGAAAAGCATTGAAATTTGATTTAAGCAGGATCCATTTCTCTCACTTAATGAACTTTGAAGCTTTATTTGTCAGAGATTTGCACTTTATTGAACATGAATGAATATGGTAGCTGCAATCTAGCCCTTCACTTAGAAAAGTAACCTGAAATTGGAAAAAATTAAGTTTAAAGAACACAGCAACTCAGTACCTATAAAGCAAAAGTTCAGCTATACTTAGCAATAGATGCAGTATAAGTTCAAAGCCCAACTCTTGGTGCTGAGCTGCAGGAATTAGAGCTGGCAGACCCTGAGTGCCTCGAGCAGCAGCTGTGATGTGAAGCCTTGGATCAGGATGCTGGGAAAATGGCAGCGAAGAAGCGGCTGCGAGAAGCTTTCCTGGGACCTCCCCACCTTTGTGCAGGAGCTGATGTTAAAGGTCAGTTCCTGAGCTTCAAACTATTGTATGTCTCAGGTCATTTTGTAATCAGTCAAATAAATATGCTTTCAACATGATGCTCCTGGGCAGAAACTCATAAATGGATCCATTATCTTCACACAGGTATGATGATACATATTATTATTTTCACTATTCCTGTTTTATAATATACACCTAAGACTCTTCAAAAATAGTAAGAAATTAGTGATAAATGTTAATTAATATATGTAAGAAAAGATGTACTCAGCTCACCATACTAAACAGAAACACAGGTAGGATATTTGTAACACTAATCCACAAAGCCTAAGCCGCTTGTGTCGGCATTTGCTATGGTAAGGTCAGCTCCAGAATTCTGCAATAATGCTGGAATTTCAAACATTCCTAAAGAATTATCTCTCAGGTATTCTGAGTGCAAATCTTTGTGTGCAAATGTTGTACACTACTGTAATTTGTATCTGTTCTACTTTGCTCATTCATTTTGGGTTGAAGATTGACAAATCTAAATTAATCATTATTTTCTTACTTTACTTATACTGTTACTTCACCGCTTGTGCCGGCTGTACCAAGGTAAAACAAAACTCTCCTCTGTGCAATTTATAACAATATTACAGATATACTCTTGTTTTTTATTTCCTCCAGTATTTGGAATGGACCTGTTAAGATGTTGGTTTCCAGGTGTAGGGGGAAATAAATAAAACAAAATACATGGAAGAGCATTCCATTGACCCAGGCTGTCTAGAGCAGACTCCTGCCTGGCTGAAGGCACATCTCTCCTGCTTGCCACCCTGCATGCAGTGTTCTGTAAATTGGTTCAAGGGAAAGAAAAAAAGGAGCAGACACTCAATGTCAGTTAACTGACAGCTAGCAAATGGCCCAGATCTTCCTTCAGTTAATATGAAAACTGTCAAAGTAGACAAGAGGAAAGATCAACTTCTATTTATTGATGGCAAGAAACTGGAGGAGGTAGAAAATGAAGGAATTAATTGACTACTATCTCAGGTGTGAAGCGGTTTCTTCAATTTGTTCTAAGTTATCTGTGTAAGACAGGTAAAATCACCGCATGTTGCTCACAGAAACTATGGGATTAATAAATATCTTTCAGTCACATTAATTCATGTGTCACTAGGAGTGGTACTGGAAGGAATAAAGCCAAGATCCTAATTATTCACCAGATTTCCTTGTTGTTGGGTTTTTCATGCTTGATTTTCTTTTTGTTTGTTTGTTTGTTTGCTTGCTTGTTTTAAAACTAATCTATTTTATCTATGTAATCCATTTTAAAAGCTGACTCTGGGGGCTATAGGACAGACAAACGAGCAATTTCTTTTCCCCAGATGTGGCTGGTCGAGAGTAATGGCACTACAACAAGATGGAAATCAGCCAGCTTCTCTGCTTCAAACACATCAAAAACATTTGAGGCCATTTTAATCTTGTCTGAATGATCAAGCAGTTAATTCAATTTGAGCAATCTGATACACCACAGATAACATTCTCAGCTAGCACGGATTTATATAGTTTCAGTGCAGTGGTTTTGCTGCAGCTGAAGTCTAAATTCAGCATGCTTAATAGCAGAAGAGAAAATTCAAATGCTGTTTTCAACTAGCTGTCTCGGAGGACCTGAAATGATAGAAAATCAATTCATCCCTGGGCAAAACCCGCTCTTGTAAGCTGCCATCCTGTTTTGTTTCAAGTGAAAATAATATTGATGCTGATAACACCCACTAGGTTGACATAATCTAATAGGCAGTTTGTTGCTAGTCAGAAATGTCACCTCAGCAAATAAAATGCCTTAAACCACCAACTGGCAAAACCATAACAAACTGCTGGAGACCATTAATTCAAATTTAAGGCCTAGCATTACAGTTTGACAAGTCCAGCATGCTGAGGAAAAGCACAACAAATACAGTACCATTATTCCAATACTTCATCTTCTCTAATTCTCTGTATGTATATACATATATATGTATATAAAGTTCTTTATTCTTCTGATAATAGATACAGCCTAGGCCTTAGCATACCACCTATATGGAACTGTGGGTTTCACTAAGAGTTTTTTTTTTCTTACACAGATATGAACTTATATATCCACACAGTATTTATATAAATGCATTATATAAATGATATAAAAACGTATTTTCCTAGATACACTTTTCTAAATCATTCCTGCATGAAAAGAATGAGTCACAAGAGAGTGTAATTCTGAAGCCAAAGACAGGTGCTGCCCAGGACGTGCAGACAGGCAGGAGGAAGCTGAGGACACACGGTGAAGCTTCTCTGGCCCAGGTAGCTAAGCAGAGCCTAGAGAAGCCACTGCCCTTGAAGAAGGCTGCTCTGGAGCAACTCCACACTGCAACAAGAAAGAAAAAGAAAAAGAAGAAGAAGAAGAAAAAGAAGAAGAAGAAGAAGAAGAAGAAGAAGAAGAAGAAGAAGAAGAAGAAGAAGAAGAAGAA
>NW_024884755.1:5586976-5714864 GCF_019232065.1 Centrocercus urophasianus | reverse complement strand
AAAAAGAAAAAGAAAAAGAAAAAGAAAAAGAAAAAGAAAGAGAAAGAGAAAGAGAAAAAGAAAAAGAAAAAGAAGAAGAAGAAGAAGAAGAAGGAGGAAAAGGAAAAGGAAAAGGAAAAGGAAAAGGAAAAGGAAAAAGGAAAAAGGAAAAAGGAAAAAGGAAAAAGGAAAAAGGAAAAAGGAAAAAGGAAAAAGGAAAAAGGAAAAAGGAAAAAGGAAAAGGAGAAGGAAAAAGAAAAAAGAAAATAACCAGAAACAGTCAGTGATCACAATGACAATCCTGAGAAGCCAATATTTTTCTTTGCTTTTACTTTACTTGGGGTTAAAGCTAAAAGTAACAACCTGCTTCCTCCATAGCAGAACTGTAACTTCTCAATTAAGCATCAGGTTCACTAGTAATTTTGTTGAGGCTCTGCTCCAAGTATCATCAGCACAGTGATCATTCTCATGATTGCTGTGAACAGCAAAAATTATTTGAGAAACAGACACTCCTGAAGCGCTGTTGCATTTAGTTAGCAAATGAAATTACATTCAGCAAAGTATTTATACCTTTAGCTGTGCCCTTAAGTCAGCAGTTTGCAGGGTTAGAGGCATGTTTCAAATAAATCCTAGTAATCCAGCAGTTTGCACAGAGTAATCATGTTGCATTTTCTTCAAACACAGTGATAAAGTGTCATAGCAGACTTTATCTGTGCAAGAATCACCACAGGTGCAGAGGGAGGAAACTTCAAAGGACTGATGGGGTTACTTGCACATGTTAATTATACATGTTAATTATTTTTATATGGAAATATGAAGTTTTGTAATGGAAAATCAATATATGTCAGCCTACTACTTGCATTCTGTTCTTTCCAACCATGGAGGAATGAGTGGTAGAGGGCTAAAATACTTAGATGGAGAGAGTTCTTTGTTTTTACAAGTGTAACAATATCTATATAACTACAAGCACCCGTAGCAAGAGCTTTCAGCATCAGACTTCATCCTTAATTTTAGTAGCAGCTGGCTTAAGAGACCAAATGGATCACCATAAAGTCAGAAGGGCATCTGTGAACCTCTCAAATAATGCAGGATGTCGATACTATTCCCTACTTATTTTTCTGCACCCTCAAATTTTGCTCTGAAGAAACAGATTTCTTCATGTTGCAAAACTGCACAGTGAAGTTCTATGTTTGGCAAAACACTTCCATTTTAAGTTCAAAAAAAGTTCTCTAAGCAACACAGATACTAAGATCATCCATACTGAAAATGAAAAGGCTACGTAAATCCAGGATGTGCTCAACAGGGTGAGGTAACAAAATGTAAAGCTTAAAAAGAAACTCAGTTCAAGGATTCATCCTTCTACTCCTCCATACTTTGTAGAATAGATGCAGCATCATAATTATACTAAAGATACACAAAATAACATCAACCACTGACATAATTCCAAATCTCATTGACTTTGCCATAAGTGCTCAAGGAAGAAATTGTCACATTTTAGAAAATACAATAGAGGAATAAAGTCATCTGTGCCAGTGCCCTTCATTGTAAAGTATAATTACATAAAAATCCCACAATTTGATACAAATTCAAGACTTTTAGACTTTGTACTATAGAGGAAAAGCTGTGGAAGCAATGAAGATGCTTCTAGCACACTTTTAAGCCTGATCAATCTGCTGCTTCAAGTAGAACGTGTAACATCAGCATTAATAGATTGTAGGATAGACAATCATTCTCCCAGCCTCAGCAGCCACAAAACCTGCTTGCAGTTCTAGTGAACAGTCATTGCATGCCTTATCATACAGGCTGCATAGAAGGCCATTGTGAAGAATGCAGACTCTCTTAGGTCTTTAAGCCTAAGAAGAGCATAGAACATTTTCCAGCATATTATAGCAGTTGTGCAGCATTTTGAGATTGTGCCCCGAGTATATTTCCTCCTATCCAATGGTCACATTAAATTTTCAAATTAAAGACAGCAAATTTTTTAATTATTTTTTAAAAGAGGAATGGAAAAAAAGGAGAGGAACCACAGAAGAGTTCCCCCAGGCAGTTGTTTATATACATAGATGCATTTGGGAGTATCTTGGGATAAGTCAGATAAACTAGAGCAATCTTTGCCCTGGGAAGGCTGAGTCATTGTCCTCAGCAGGAGGGAAAGCTGCATGGTCCACAGGAAGTGGAGGAACTGATAGAAGCATCAGAAGAAGGTAACTCTGGAAACACATTCTACATGCAAACTTTTTAAATACATTTTTCTCCTTGCCAAATGTGCACTCTGTTTTCACATTTCTGTCATTATAAACGAATTCACATATATTTTCTTTGTTTACCTTAGACTAGAACGTAAATTCACGTAGCATGCTATAAAGACGAAGGAGAAAAGGAAATCTGATGATGGTTCGTTTTATAAGTAAGGATTGGAACACTGTCCAAAAGACGATTTCAATCCTCCTAACAAACATTCACTCTTAACCAAAAACAAATCTTAAGGGACAACTCTTCAGACTGACTTCTGCATCACCTTTCAAGCTTCAGCTAGAAGCAGAATTGCCAACACTTGCATTAATTCTCTGCACTGAGAATAGTCATTGCAATAAGGACAAAAAGGATAAACATGACTTCACCCCAGAAGTCAGTGGGAATTTTGCCAGTAATTTCACTGAAACTAATGGGAAGGGGAATCAAAACTATAGCAGTTCTTACAACCTAGATTTCCAGAAACTCATTTCTAGTAAGACATCAGAATCCAGTTGTTCATAGCACTGGCACAGTTGGTTATTGTGGTATCATGGCTATGCAAAACTCGATAATTGTGACTTAAGGCTCTCTCATTTCTCCTAGCACCAAAAGCCATGCCACCAAAACACTGAATGATTTTCCATTCAACATGGGAATTTCTACTTCTGATTCTTCATCTGAATGGCTCAAGTAGTTCCCAGTATATTAGTATCAAAATGCTCTTTCACAGAACAGATGCTATACTTCTGCATTTACTGCTTCCAGCATTTGAGGATGATGATAGCCATTCAATGTCAATGTCATCTCACTGATGCTTCTCATCTCCATGAACTGCAAACATCAGAAGCAGCACTGAAATGTTCTGGAGTGAAATAAGAAAGCCAACACACACTTAGGCTCAGGTATAACAGAAATCTGCCTCATGTTAAGTTATCTATCAAAGTCATTAACGAATTTGTTCAGTCTGCCAACATTATCTTTTCACCTTCACCTGGGTTAGACAGCAGTCATCCTTCCATTTCTTCCAAAGAGAACCAGTAGGCTGGTATCTGACAGAAGTAAAACCATTGCAGAAAAAGTGCTTGTAAAGCACTGGCTTAATTTTATCTCTAGCAGCCAATATGGTCATTCTTCTTTCTCAAAGAGCTACGATACCAATTTCATTGACTGTATTGTATCTATTAAGAAAACTAAGTTTATATTGATGGATGTTTTGCTTTGAAACAAATTGATTTAGACTGTCCCACCTAATAATTACAGAATCATAGGGATTGAAAAAAACCGCTGGAAATCAAGGTCAAACTCTGCAAGGCAGGATTCCTACGGCAGGTGACACAGGAAAGCATCCAGGCAGGTTCTGAATATCTCCAGAGAGGGAGACTTCACAACCTCCCTGGGCAGCATGTTCCAGCACTCTGTCATCCTCATCATTAAAATGCTTTTCCTCAAGTTTGCATGGAACTTCTTATGTTCTGGTTTGTGCTCACTTCCCAGTGACAGAACAACGGGCATCGCTGAAAAAAGGCTGGCCCCATCCACTTGGCTCTTGCCCATTAGATACTTATAAGCACTGGTGAGATTAACTCTTGTCTTCTCTAGGCTGAAGAGTCCCTGGTCTCTCAGCCTTTTCTCAGATGGGAGATGCTCCAGAATCCTAACCATCTCTGTGGCTCTGTTGGTCTCTTACTAGAAGCTCCCTGTCTTTCATGGACTGGGGGGATCACAACTGGATATGGTACACCATAAGCACCCTCACCAGGGCAGAGTAGAGGGAGAGATTACGACCTTTGATCTGCTGGCCGTGCTCTTTCTAATGCACCCCAGGATCCCAATTGCCTTTTTGGCCATAAGGGCACACCGCTGGGGAATGCTCACCCTACTGTCCACCAGAACACCTAGGTCCTTCTCCACAGAGCTCCTTTCCAACCTGTCAGTCCCTAACCTATGCTGACACATGCGGTGTTGGACTGTTGGACATGGGCTTGTGGAACCTCTTGATTTGTCTCTGCTGAGAGTGCTGATGATACTAAGATGGGAGGAGTGGCTTACATGCCAAAAGACTGTATTGCTTGTAGGCACTCTCTGTTTGGCAACAGAGGCAGAAAAACAAAGGAAAAAGAATAGGTGTCCAGTTTTAAAGCAGAACCAATGGATAAAACAGACATGGTTAAAAGTTTTTCTAATGGGTTTAATTTTAACATTTGTTAAAAATATTTGAATACAAACCAATTTTGATAAATTCAAATGCAGAGGTCCTCATCTATTTCTTGAGCACAGAAAATATGATTTTGCTTGTTATTCCTCCTACAGTGATCGCAAGGTTTCGGTTTTCCCTGAGCTGTTCATTAGAGGTTGTTTACTGACACATAAGGGCTCGCTTCCAACACAGAAAGCAAAATTACCCAAATTAATTCTTGGTCCTTTTGCAATATTATCTCCAGCATCTGCATACCTGGCACACAGCATTAGAATAGAAACAGTCTGAAGGGACTGATGTCATTCCATTTGCCTGTGAAGAGCAAAGGCCCAGCTAAGGCACATGAACATGAAATATAATTTAAGAAAAGGAGGGCAAATATTAGAACATTAAAAAAAAAAAGTAATGGAATAGTTTTCCTTCAGTCCTCTTTACAAACCCTGATCTCAATGATTCAGCCATGTATCTCTCCACCTAGTCTAACTTGAGACAAAAAGAGTGTTTTCTTCTCCTATTTTAACTAGAACCCAGAATATTACCTTCAGCAATAGTGCCAGGAGAATTGCACTGTCTTCTCTACAGACAACTTCCCAGAATTCTGAATATCTTTTCATTTTAGTTTATGATTTATTGTTACTATTTTTATTATTTTATTTTCTCCAAGGGAAACACTTTCTACTCTCTTCTTCAAACTTTCAATTATGAGAAAAGCTACTATGTTCTGCAGCCTTATTCCTAAGCAAAATCATCTCAAGTCAAAAGAGCAAATGAAGGAGTGTGGAATGACTTCGTTATACCAGCAGAATATGAACTTGAATCTTCACGTGCCTTAATAAATGCTTTCATTTACCAAAGATATATATATATATGTAAGTTTAAGAACAGATCTTACTATTAATCGCAAGACAACTTCATGAAAATGAGGAGTAAAGCAAAGCAAAACAAAACCCTCCTAAACACTAAAACAGAGATTTAATTTTTCTTCCAGTCCCTGTTTCGCCTACAGAGAAAGAGTGGTGGAACAGAACAGCTTTTTTGCTAACCTGAATGAACAGTTCTCTGCCTTCCTTCCATTTTTTTAACATTATTTTGCTACAGAAATCATGAGAACAGTAGGAGAAATATCAAGCAAGTTTTCAGATAAAAATCCTATTTTCCATTAAGAAGCGGTGATGTTCAAAATTAAATCTTAATTCAATTTTAAGTTATATTGAGTGAGGTCATGCATAGCATTACCATTATGAACATCAGTTTTTTTGTTCAGCTAGAAAGCTACAAATTTTTTAGCCATCTTTCATTTTACAAGCTATTAATAAATCATTTTGTCATCTGCAGAATATTATCCATCTGAGGACCATCATGTCATAAAAATACATTAAAATGTGCTCTCATTACAGACATGGTGATTATTATAAATCCTTATTTTCGGGTTTTAGGATAGAAACTCACTTCAGCAGATGCACTTAATTAAAACATGCAGCAGCCAAAGGTCTCTCTAGAACAAAATATAATGACAGTGCTGGAGTACAAGCAAAACAAAGTCCATTTTCAAACCTTTTCATAATATTGCATCCCATGAGGATAACTGTTGTCACACATTAAAATCCCTCCAATATT
Organism: Centrocercus urophasianus; assembly: GCF_019232065.1. NCBI lineage: Eukaryota > Metazoa > Chordata > Aves > Galliformes > Phasianidae > Centrocercus > Centrocercus urophasianus. The sequence goes on along the minus strand of NW_024884755.1, from coordinate 5,708,836 downwards.
AGATAGTTCATACTTAAAGAACAGTCATCTTTCATCATATCTACTATTTCTTTCCCATGACTTAGTGAAACAAGTCTTCTTTGTCTTTCTTTGGATCCATCAATCAGCATTTGAAGAGATTGACCAGCAATATGTGTAATAGGAGGCTGCAAGTAATGCTTTCTCCCTTGTTTGCAATCTTAGACACACCTGTAATACCCATTGCACCTACCTCAATCTGATCCTACAACACTTCCTGAGATGAAGAGAATTTGCCCTATTGACAAGGCAGTGAATCACAGACCTCATGCACCTTTGTGGCACCTGATTCCTTATTCGTTCTGATGTCAGATCCAGCAATCTAATCACCCTTCAGAACATGAGACTAAGCAGCCTGTGGTGACAAGAATTCGGCCAAGAAGCAGTAAGTTGAACCCACACCCCCAGCAGCAAAGCGTTAAATTCCACCCACTCCCCAAAAAGCACACACAGGGAACCTGCATCATATGCTGGCAACGCTACTCATACTCAACTGCAGGTCACCTTTAAAAGCCTGTAAACATTAACTGAAATTGCAAGTGTTAAAACTTCCAAGTAGTATTTAAAGTTCTTTTATGTTCATATTTGGACAGTGACCATCGGATCCTATAGAGCATTTTCCTGGATTATGTAGGAAAAATATGCTGTCATTAGGCATAAATATGGTTTTAGAACATGCATGACTTCAACTGAAATCACTGCAAACAGCATAAGTAGATCACTAAAACTAGTAGCCCTATCAGTTTTTACTGCATTGGTAAAATTGAGCCTTAACACTGGGTGATGTACAGAGAAACTTTCAGCAGAAAGGTGCTACAGAAATACCTTCTTATTAGAAAAATGGGAAAGTCCATCAAAATAGCAAAGAGATACAACAAAAAAGAGATGCTTTACTTCATAGCTCTCATATCTACAATAACACAGCTTAAATGCTTCTGTGTCTTTCCTGATATTCCATCACCTTAGAACTTTTTCTCATACCAGGCATGATGCTTTGGACTTACTTATTTCTGGCAGTGTAAAGAGAAAATCTTTGATTAAGGCTGACCTGGTTCCTCTTCTGGCTATCATTAAGGTAAATCCTATCCTATAAATCATTCTTCAGTGTGAACCAGTGCAATATCCTATAAAGCACTCAGTGTTTGCCCATATTTATAACAAAGGAGATGTTTAACCCACTTCCATTATCTTTTGAAGTGATACACAATCCTATGCCAAAATATTTGGCATTTTCTCCTTAAATGTTGTGCCAGGATTATAGGATCTTGACTCAATGTTTATGATTACAGTACTTCAAATGATTACATTTATGCATTTTCTTCCTAGTGGGCAAAACGAAGCTTAGTAGAATATAGTTTGTTTAGTTTTTTTTAAATCTCCTCTGAAACTTCAGAATTCAGTATTTGCCAAGGTATTCAAAACCTAATCAGTAATGACAGATTAGAAATGGTATTTTCCCAGTGGAGGAAGTGTGAAACAGTACAGTAAAAACCTGCCTTACATTTTCCTTGAAACATTCACAGCAGAATAATTACTCAGTTTATAGCTTGATCATGATATTCATTGATTTGTTAATATGTGAAGGAATTTAGACTCTTATTTCTATTGCAGAAATCACAAGGAATTGGATGCATTGCACAAAATGTGAACTAGGATGTTTTAAAATCTGTCATTTCGTCTCATCCAGATAAGAGATGTAGAAGCCTATGGACAAAACCAATGGGCATTTAAGAAAGCAAAATGCTGAATAGATCGCATGGCAGGAAAGTAAGCACCCAAGAACTGTGCATGTAGAAAGCTAAGAGATGTACAAAGAGCACTTAATTAATGAAGGCACCTAATTACATTTTATGCCATTGGAAAAAGAATCTTTAACTTTCAAGGAAGCAAAAAGATAAAATTCCCCCCATTAACCAACATTCTTGTGTTCAGCTCCACCTGATGCAAGAGCTGATAAGACTTCACTCCTAACAGACTGATGGACTGTAAGTGTCCTGCTTCACACTATCAGCACTGACACATCTCATCTGACAGTAACTGTATGCTAGTCAGAGCAACTGCAACGGCTGCTCTGATCTGCATCACAGTGCAATGAAAACTGACTTAGAATAAAGAGATACAAAAATGAAACCAATTAGCATCATTAGTTTAGGAGCACTGCAGTATCAAGACTGGAGGCACCACACAAGCACACTGAAAAAGAAGGATGGCGTGAGATGATATTTAGTAAAGAGTACAAGCAGGAACCAGAGTGAGTAAAGTTTCATGACCTGAAGACAGCTATTTTTAACCAATCTTGTTATTTTCCCTTAGCAAAAACTGCAAAAACCGTGCAAGTCTGACAGTATCTCAGATCAGGGTGCTTGCAGCAAGGCCAGTCATTCTGAGCTAACTCTGAGTTGATGCCTTTTAGTACGGTTCAACAGCACACACTTCAAGGACAACAGCCAGCTGAATCCTGTCCTTATTTTCAGATCAGCAAGAAGGTACATAAGTACAACGTGCTCCCATGTAAATTTATTTTGATGCATGGATAAAAGTGACAAATAACATGTGGTTATACTTTTATATAAGGCACACAACATTTACGACTAACTGCTCATCATCAAGAAAAGATTTCCTTTTCCTTTTTTTTTTTTTTAAAGATACAAAAATACCACATTTGCATAGAACAGTATGTTCAGTCTCTGAAATGAACCCTTTTAAAAGGTTTTATCTGCTTTAAAAAAAAAAAAAAAAGGGCACTGATTTTAACTTTTCTCATGCCTTCCCCATCCCAGTTTTTATCTTCAGATGGAAGGAAGACATCACAAAGAATCAAAACGTTTCACCTGAGACAAACCTTTGCAGGACCAGTCACAAATAATGAAGCAAAGAGAAGAGATGGATAATCCCTGATCATTTTTACCTAATGGCTCAAAATCACACACATTCAGCACTGACTGCTCGTTTTCCTGTTCCTGTGTTTGGTCTCTGTTAGGAAATGGCTGCATATGAGGAGCAGCCACCAGAGCACAGAACTGCCCATCTTGAATCCTTCATACCCTTCCACAATACACAAAAATAAAGAATTAAGCAGTTGCAGTTCTCTTTTGGATCAATTCAGCTGTTTCTTCCCCCAGAAAGATTCTTTAGTTGTTTAAGGAACAACAAAGACTTACACCTGTAATTCATCCATTCATCCATCAAAAAATTCATGAACAATTTGAGCAAGTGAAATTTCATTTTATAACAAATAAAATATTTGTTTTCTGCATGGAAAAAAACAAACAAGAAAACCACACCCTTCCTGCTGTAAGCCTGAAAATCTTTTTCAAAATATACTTTTGTCTGTTTTGCTTTTTTTTTTGTAAGTTGCCATCACATATAAACTGATAAAATTGAACTCAATGCCACTGGTAGCAAACATTAGGACAAAATATTAAGTGCTGGAGATCAGTTGTTAGATACCCGCACAGACACACCCGTAGGGAAAGGATCTTTTTCTGTCCTTGACAGAGCAGTTGATAAATTCAACATTTCAAGGCGTTAGGAATGTACAATCAAGCACAATGTAGATTTGACCCATCTTACTTGAAGGAAAAAGGTCCATCATTAAGAACATAAAGATTTCAGATAAATTATCAAAGAATATGTCTCATTACATTTAAAAGGAGACGGGAGGAGATGAACACGGCATCCATCAACCTTGAACCTTGAAACCATACCCAGACCTTTTATGTGCTTTTTATGTGCCCAGAACACTCAACACAAGTTCACTGAAATCTTGCTATCGGTTCTAGAATCCATTGGATCAAATCTATTGATGGGAGAATAAGTCCTTTTAGTTTTAAGATTTGCTGCTATTATTGCAACGAGATTTCACTTCCACAGAAACAGACATCTTTTCCTTCATCTTTTCAGACACTATGAACAGGCAGAAACATAGTATTACCATCCTGATAGGAACAGTACGATTAAACCCCTTCTTATCTGCAGTCTCTCTCTCTCAAAAAAAAAAAAAAAAAAAAAAAAGAAAATTAGTTATATAAAAATTCAACCAAGTGTAATGAATTTTATCACACAGCAGCTGTTCAAATAAACCAAAGCAAATTTGGCTTAATAGATATTTGATGAGCATAAACTGGTTTAACAGAGACCAGAGAAAAACATAGCAGTGTTGTATATTCTATCATATAGTACCGGTTTAAATACAGTAAAGAATTCAGGGGAAAAAAAGTCCACAAACATTTCAGTTTCAATTCTGCTAAATGATGCTGGACATTCAGATAATTAGCATAAAGAGTGTACACAGATTTCTCATCTTGAAGAATTGAGCTGATGGCAGATTAGCACTTTCAGCTCTGCCCATAATTGGAATACTTTTGCTACAGCTAGGGAAACTGAATTTCTAAGAGTAAAAGATTTGGTGCTACATACTGTTTTACCTGATGGGCATTGGTCTAAACGTAAAATAACTGAAGTACTTTTCTGGATCGCATTATGCAGTACATATAGGAACAGAAAAGGCACCTGGCTTTAATTTCTTCATTTCCATGCCATACAGGCTGAGCTGCAGCAGGTGGAAATAGCAGACCCAGATAGCAGGAGAGATTCTGGGCCAGACATGCCTCAGTTTACTTTTCAGCTCCAAGGTCCACCCATTTTGCTCCAGCCTAAGGAACTGTTTGCCCATTTATGAGGTGAACCATACTTTTCCTAAGGCGGGAAGGACTCACTATCACACCCCATAGCTTCCCCCTTAACATATACTTTCATTCTGCAATGCTTAACAGAAAAACACGAAGACAAGGATGAGTCCTCAGTCAAGGCAGGCTACACCACAGCATCTCATGTTCTGAAAGGGTTACTTCTCCCACTGCTCTTCTCACTTCCTCTGAGTGCACTGCACAGCTCCATCTCCTGACTGGAGTTTCCTCACCTCCTTGACTTCAACTTTCTCCCTTCTGCTTTATTTCTAAATAATGAACACTACTCCTTTCTCCCTGCTGATTTGACAACTGAACAGGGCTGATCAAACATGATATTGTCTTTACTGCGCTTTATAAGGGACTCAGAGAACACAAGGACACAGCAATTTGTGCTGTTAATGTGGAGAAAAACAGTGGAACACCTCTTCTTTTGAGAAACAAATTAAGAGTTTTCAGATGGAAGCTCTTATAATTTCAGTACATTCCTTATCTGCCTTTGTCCACAATTGCTGACAACAGCTCAACTCTCACATCCATCCCAGCAAATTACATGACTTTAATCAAGTGGCTGTGTGATATGTTTGGTGACAGCAGATTTAGTTACCCTGCTGTGATAAAGAGTTGATCAATGTGCTATCATTCTTTCCTTTATTGGCTTTTCTTCCTTCCCAGCAAGTCTAAGACTACAGTATCATGGACAACATTTTCTACACTCCAAAACTTGCTGCCCGTTTCTAAAAAGAAAGGCATTATTTCCTGCATCAAAGTCTATCTTAAAATTCATTATTTTCTTGCAATCCTATTATTTTTAAAGAACCAAATTTTTACTGTATTGAAATTTGTATATCGTTCCCCATTATTTGGAGGTGGGGTTTTGTTTGTTTGTTTGTTTGTTTTTTTAACAATAATGAGATAATTCCTGCCTTACAATCTTCCGCAATAGAGAACAGAGATGCAGAAGCACCAGGTATCTGTGTATTTGTGAAATACAACTTCCTTGGACATATTTAATATCTCTGCTTTTGACTGAACATGCCACAAGTCTTTAATGCTCTGTTCATATTTTGTCAGCTACATAACACAAAATGACTTCCCTTCAGTGATCAGAGCAAACACATCTTTTGTAAGCTTGTATAAACATGTTCAAAAATACATGTTCTACATTCACTTTTGGAAAATTGTTCAGAGAAGTTGAAGAATTTGATTTCAAAATGCTTCACCCAATGTCAGTGATGCTACTAGCAAGTTACTTAGCTCTGTACTTCACTTAGGAAATATCCTCTTTAGCTGTAAAATGCCATCAGAAAAGCAATAGGACAAAACAGGACAGCATTTCCTGAGTAGCTAACTGACTTGGCAGATGCATTTGAAAGTCTCCTATCCCAATCCAGTTGGGGTTATGACAAGAGTACAAAACTTTGGAGTAAAGGGCAGATTTCAAATTAAAGATGAGTCTCTTCCATCGGTAGAGCTTGCCCTGCAATTCAGTGTGCTATTACATACTAAAAAACGTGTATTAAATATAACTTTACATTGAAAAATGTAATTGAAAGATCAGAAAAGCAAAACTCCCCTTCAAGCTTTTTGCTTTTACTGCCATTATCTGTCTTACTAAGCAATGTCTTTATCATGATGTCATTTCTTGTAAGGTAATAATTGCAAAGAATGCAGGAATCATTCATCTAAAGCAGAAGTTTGGAATGGGCACTTAACACTGGAACCTACCTTTACATCTTGATTATAAAAGAAAATGGCCCATATGGTATAAATATCTTCAAGTGAAATGGGAGTTCATGAATTTATAGCAAATGTGATAAGGGTAAAAAGATCTCTAGAGGAAATGCTGTGATAATGGTCTTTTAATAGACCTGAGAGAAGAAATGGATAACTCTTAGCACAGCTGAGCAAATAAAGACACAAATCAATGAGAGAAAACTTGCCAGTTAAACAGAAAGAATCCAGAACAAAGCTTGAATAATACAATGATCTGCCTTCTAGTGTAAGCTTAAAAGTAAAATTCTCTTAGTGAGACAAACCTAAAAGTATTAAAGGAAAATAAGAATGAAGACACCTACATTAGTGAATGTTAAGAGCTTTTAATTTGCTTAATGACTGAAAATGCACAGTACAGTTCACAAGAGCCACCTGAATGAAACATATATATATAATACATACTTTAAATCAATGTAATGTTCTTTACCTCCTATGAAATAATTTCAGAGTATGTAAAATGCAAATCTGTGTTCATCGGGGTATTAAAATATCCACTTCTTAAGGAGATAACCTGTGGTTTCAATTACTAAGTGGTAAAAGTACTTCTGAACTCATGGTCTGTGTTATTGGTTCTGGAGTCACACATTTAATTTCCTCATGCAGGCCTACTCTAGGGAAAGAAATGAATTTCTGAATGAATACTTCTGAAAGGACTAAAACTTCATTTTTAATTAGCTCAAAAACCTACAGACTGTGATTCTCAGTTCTCAGTTCTTCTCTCCAATTGTTTTAATGCAGACCACTTGTTCCTGTATCATCAGCAATTCTGAATTCTTCCTCCTATCTTTCTTCCGTTTGTCACCTTTAGCCTTCAGCAGTTTAAGCCAAAGTGCTCCAGTGACAGACACAAATCTTTACGAGTGTGACTCCCATAGCCAAGCATTCTTTTAAAACACAGTCTGGGTGTCGCGATACTATTTGGTGGAACTGCTATGTAAGAAATAGAGCTAACACCACCTTTGTTTTCTCTGAGATTAGTTTGATTTCATAACTGTGCTACCTGTGAAGCTAAGTGCCATACAAAGGATAGAGTGAAAACATATGTAGGTCATTCCAAAACGAATGCCTCCTATTTATTTCCATGCAAACTACAACAAAGACCAAAATAGAACAGTTCCATCTAGGAAATTCTCAGCTATAAAACTCTGTTTTTCAACACAGTCATCACCATTAACTATGCATTTTCACCAGCCATGAACAAGAGCCTGCATGCTGTGCTTATAGAAATCTGCCATATATCTAGAACTAGACAGAGATCTCAGAGAAAGGAAGGAGCATAAACCTTTCCTCGACCATATTCTGTGTGTTTGTTGCTGTTACCTTCAACAGGTCACATTGCAAGACCCATCCACATTTCAAATCCATATTGCTACGGTCAGCTTTCTCATGCAGTATACCACCAGTGTACTTCTGTAAGATGCTATTGAGTACATCATGATGTAAACTGAACTAAAGAACACAACTGAACAAACAGCTGCTCCCTTACCTCTACATACAAACAAAAAGTAGCCTTTTTTTGAGCAAATCATTAGTTTTAAATTATTATCCTGCTGTTCAGGAGCACAGTGTTGCTTACAATTATTGAGACTTGTGTTAGGAAGTTCTCATTTTGCTTCCCACTTCTCGACTTTTATCTCTTCTGTTTCTCTTAACAGTCACACTACAAAACTCCAAAACAGACTTGTGAATTTTTTGAGAGAGTAGTGAAAAAGAAAGTGAAGTTTTTAGTTACACAATCAATGCAAACCACAGGTCCTGAAACAAGAAAGCCCAATGAGAGAACCTCTGTGAAATGAAATGCAGCAATATAATGACCAGGAAAAGGATTTAAGAGTTATTGCAGAAAAATCCCTAAAAGCCCCCATCAGAATGAGACACAGAAAGTAACTAAGGCATCTGGATTACACTATCAGTTGCAACTGAATCAGGTGAAAGCAAAAATTCTAGTAATTTCTAGGCTTTCATCAGAATATTGCACTGTTGATAATTAGAAGATTATGATATTTTCTCAGTTATCTATGAAGTAAAAACACGTGGCCCTCCATTGGTGTGGGTAGGGCTGCCTCGTGCAGCGAGGTGCTTCCAGCAGCAGGGCACTCAGCAACCACAGCCACCTCTGGCTGGAGCTGTGCAGTGGCCAGCAGAGCCACTCCATGGGAGCAAAACCTGCTGGAAAAGTCACAGCATTCTTGGGCTGAATCTGAAACAGCCTTTCCCAGAGAAAAACTCACCAATCATGTCATCTTCAAGGTGTATCTTTATACCAGATACTCCAGCTGATGAAATTTGGTTCTGCTCTATATCTTTCCAATGAAAGATAAATAATCATGCTACATACCACATCAGAACCAAGCCTAGTGCCAAGAAACACCTCTAAGCTGCATGTTTTAAGCCCCAAAAGACCATAGTTGTAGGGAACACAGTTGGAAATGGCAGGTTAATCAAAAGGAAAAAAAAAAGCTTTCATCTGATCTGCCAAAATAAAAAAACAAGTGGCAGGTCTAATGATTGGTAACATTTTGGGGAAAACATTTTCTGCACCAGCTGAAATACAAAAGCACAGAAGACACTTCTGAACTGCTAGCTAACCTTCCTTTCTGCTCAAGGAAGCATGCTTAGCATTGGTTAAAGCTTCTACACCCTTGTATTTGGACAAAATTTGCACTTTGGGCATTTTCCTATTCTGCAGTACCATCTAGTGACATTGCAATGAATGGAAATTGAGCTTCACTGCAATGCTGATTTTTGGAGGCACAATTACTGACACAAATCTTGAAACTCCCACTTTGAACCATTTCTTGCTTAGCTTGTTATGAACTTTAGGATGCCCCTAAGAGAACATGTATGATTTAAAGGTACAGACTGCAATAAATAAATATATTCATGAGCCAGACACAAGGTACTCTCTGTCTGCTTCCTGCCTGAGTGGAGAAGATTTCAATTAACCTATAGGTATTAAATATCTCACTGTGAAAACCACTTTAAAATCAAACACACTGATTAGTAAGATCGCTATGTTAATCTGCTGCCCTACCTATCAGGTAACTATGTAGCAGTATCTTAACAGCACAGGGAGTAATTAAAAAAATAAAATAAAATAAAAGCTAATAAGCTGTGTCATTGACAAGGGTAGCTGCTTCCCTGGTTCCCAGATCTCAGCTAAATGTGCCTTCAGAGAAACTCTGGAAAAATCCAGATAGGAAAAAAAAAATACTAAGCACATCTTAATACTTAATACATGAAAATTCTTAAAGTGTTACAATATTACATTAAATTGTTCAAAGGCTATCTCTTAAAAATATTTTAGATATTGTACCCACAGAGCAAAACAACTGCTTGATTTGTAGTTTGCCTTATCTCAGCTTTACTGGGGAGATTGTGACAGACAAAGATAATGAGATTTTGCAATGTCACAAAAGGTAAATAAAACCTTAAAGTAAAAGATGAAGTCTTTTCATACCAAAAGTTTTAGTATCATTTTACACAAATGAAACTCATCGATGTGGATTTTATACGTTTTTTTTTTTCCCCCAAACCATTACTCTTTAGTACATCTCACAAGCAAAACCAGAATTTTCAGTGCCTATTAGTAATCGCAAACCCAAATACTAGAACTAAAGGAAAAAAAAAAAAAAAAGCCATACAAGGAAAATCTTTGAACCTGCAATATTTGATCAGGATACAGACTATGAGGCTTAAACACCTATTTTTATGCTGTAATCATTCACGTGTTACAAACCGTAATAATTCTTGTCTAGCTAACACAGAGAATTTCAGTGCAGTATGTGTCTCAGTTACACATAAAATGTTGTATAAAGAGTACTTCAAATAGAAACAAACCAGAATCTCCAATTTAAAAACAAAAATTATTTCTTAAATGCTAAGATAATCTGTGGTCTGGGCACATGTAGGAAAGCTTCTGAAACTAAACTAATCTGTTTGTATTCAGAGCCAGTGTAGGACAAACATCCATCTACCTGGATTTTCACTAGAAGAGAAAGGTAGAACCATTATCTGTGCCATTACAAGGCAACAATAAAAGGCTCATCACTCCACAGAGAGTTCATCCAAAAGTTTCAGGTATTACAGGGAATCTAGCTTGAGTTACTGTGAGCAGATGACATCAAAACATTCAGGTGTGGATATGACTTGATGTTGTAAGTCTCACCAAAAAGCAATGATACATCAGTATTCTAGGCTTTCATCTCTGTGCCTTTTGAAAATGCACTGCCTTTCTGTAAGGATATGGCATAAAACTTGCAGTGGATTTATCTCACAAAGGGTCAGGTCCTGAATGAGAAGTTTCAGTAAATGCATGTCCACAGTGTTATCAGAAATTGTTGGTAGTGCCCAATTTTGTTGTCTTTGCATTCAGGAGAAGGCCTGCCATTGACTTCTTCAGGGCTAGCAGCTCCACCCCCAGCCAAAAAAAAAAAAAAAACAAAAACAAAAAAAACCAAAAAAACCAGCAACAATAAAAAACAGAGGAAGGTCAAATAAAAAGGTTTGAAAGCCCTAGGACCATAGGCACTGCAGTCTGGACTCCACGAATTTGAATAATTTCAATAACCCAAAACAAACGTACTCTGCAGCACCATCTAGTGATGCTACATCGGTTTCACAGTGAATCAGGACCGCACAACAAATCTTCACACTAATGCAACCTCTGCACATGAATGCATTGTAAGCAGCTCACACCAGTCAGGTGAGAAGCAGTTTAGCCAACAGGTTTAGCTGTGTGTGAAACAAATACCTCCAGAACAATGAAAAAGAAGTTCGGCTGAAGAACTTTCTTCTAGGGTTTGCCAAAGATAGTGTCAATAATGAGCTGAAAACTGGAACTTGGAATTCATGTATGTAAGATGTGGATTGGCCAAGCCAAGAGTAAACTGTTTTGTCACATTTAATTCAAATTTAGGACACATATTCGAGAAGATTTGTCATATAAAAGGTTTCAAATTCTAAGTAACTTGCACTGACTGTATCAGCAACTCTGAGAACACAGATCTCACTCCTGAGACCTTCACAACTTTCTCCCGCATGGGGGGCTCAGAAACTGATTTTAACTTGAGTTCTATGTGAGAAAAGTGGCAGACATAATAGAATTCTCCTAATTTTCATCATTAACTGCTGCTGTTGCAGGAACTGTGCTGAGAAATAACAGGATTAAATGAATTTTCAAGATGAGCAAGAGTGGATGTCACCGCCTGTCGGCTGACCAACTGAGATGTAAGGTATGGACCTCAAAAACAGGCACACTGCACATAGACTGGGAACCACCAGGAACCAGTGAATTCTGGCAGCACAGAACCATTCTTTGTAAGCTGTGATTCACGATCTGAAGAATTAAATTCCCTTCTGTTACTACTAGATATTTTTAATCCAATACCTCTGTTTAACTTCTGTCATGCTATGCTGATTCTAGTTACTGAGACATCAAAAAAAGATTGTGAAAATGAGGAAAGTCTCAAACTACACAGTTCTGATGTTGTCTTAACCTTCCAGTAAAATCTGGAGATTCAAAAGCAGTTATCACATCACCCAGAAATATCTTTGATTGGACCAAGTTCTGACAGCACCAATGTCCCCTCTTACCTTACTTGAAACTACTGAGTTTGACACAGCACTACTGGAGCCCCTTTTATTCCTGAGCTTAATGTTGCATCAAATATTCTCTATCATTAACTTAGTGGTGACAGTGTTTCTAGAAATAAACTTTACTTGTGCACTTAAATAATCCCCACTAAAAAAAGTGCTAACAATTGTTGTCATTTCTTTACCTTAAAGTGAAAGGAAATTCAAATATCCTTTCCTCTTCTACCACCTGAGTTAGAGCAGTTAGAAACAATTATCACAGAGTCATAGCCACAGATTATCCCAATTTGGAAGGGACACACAAATACCATCAAGTCCAATCCCTGGCTCCACACACAACAACAAGAGGTAGTGCTTTCTTAATGCTGTGTACTCTTCCTGTGCAATTAAAAGAGATCCAAAAACTAGGTGGGATGAGGCTTTACATAGGCACAATAGTATTAAGACATACTTAAATTCCCCACCACCTCTCTCATGGTTTCTTATGAAGCCTTCAGGAGGCCACCCACTGCAGGTCTTCCAGATTTACAAAGTCAGCAGTGACTTCACCATCTATACCTGCACTTCTATTCCAGGAACAAATTCTTCCTCCTCCTCTCTCCCTCACCCTCCTCAAAATCATCTGAAATTATGTTTAGAATACACTGGAGTGGAAAAAATAATAATATCCCTATTAAAACATAACTTTCTAGAGCTGTGCTAGGAGAAGTGACTGGTGAGACAGCAACAGAGACCAAAAAGCTCTGTTTTGTGAATAAATATAGCTAGAATCAAAGTAGAACTCAGTATGTAATTCTAACTCTCTTACTCACAAGACCTGCTGCAGAAACTAAACATAAAGAAAATAACTCAAACTCACCAGAAAAAGCCATATTACACTCCTGTTCTTTCCACTTTTATCCTTCGTGTACGTCCTAATGCATTTTAAAAAATCTGGAAAGAAAGAACTGATCTCGGGTTTAAAACAGTTTGCAGGCAGAATGAGATAAACTTAATTACATTTAAATTCCTTATACAAGGGCTGAGACAACTAGAAATGCTGACCGCACACTATGCAGCCACACTAATGGGCTCTGTTAATTTTCATCCCAAGTGAAAAATAACAAACATAGAATGATGTCTATTCAAAGTACTTTTTAATTATGTACTGCCATATTGTATCCTACCATAGATTAGAGAAACAGTGGCCAAGTGCCACTAAATTAGATGTTTTAGTGTAAACACAGAACCGTAGCAACATAATCACTAATTAAGCCTCAGGAATCATTGAAAAATAAAGAAATAAGAGCAAATTAGCTACAGAGAAAAGGCTCTCCCCCTCTCTTACACAAACTCTGTCCTTCTGCACAAAAGTGGCAAAACCAGCAGTAGTGAACTAAAACAGATACATCTGCTTCACGGCACTGAAAGTGTAAGAACCACCTTTTGTGTCTTACAGTGAGCTCAGAGAACTGAACAGACGGGCAGGAAAGCAAAGGGCAAATCTGGTCAGTGTTGGTTGATAACATGAGTGAGTAATACTGGCATTCATGAAATATATACCAACATATCATCTATTTATTCAAATCTTTCGTATGACAACCACACAAAATAAGTCATCACGAAAACCTTGTGTGTTTTAATTCATTTCATAGTGTAACTCATCTAATGCAGCTTGTACCAGTGCTAAAACATGACCATGCACAAATCTGTAAGATTTAAAGAACACAGCTCAAAAAATGCAAATTCTACAAACAATTCCATGGCATAGGCCTTTTCTCAGCTCTACAAGACACGTTCTGCCTCCACCTCCTTCATCTCAATCAGGGCTGTAGGTTAACGCTACATAGGAGCAATATATTGATATTATATATCAATATATTATCATATTATTATTGATATATCAATAATATTAATATTCTATTTATGTATAGAGCACAGGAAATGAAAAGCCTTTTCTGACTCCAGCTTTCAGAAGCTGCTGGTTCCTACCTGCTGCAGAGCTCTTTGGTAAAGCAGGCTCTACAAGAGGTATGTGTCCTATGAAAAAAGAAAACTATGCCCCAACTAGTTGTTCTGCAAGCAGGTTTTGTGGCTAGAACTAGTTTTCCATCACTGAAGCTCTTTCCCATTCAAATGGCCCACATATAAGTGACTGCCCTTGGTGACAAGCTTGAACTTTGCTTACTCTGAGAGTTTTTCTGGCATTCCCAGAAGAGAGCTGCCCCAGCAGTTACTCTGAGGTGTGGGGATGGTGGCAGTTCTCCACACACTGAGCACACTATGCCTAATTCCTCGTGCCACAGACACATGCAGTCACCAGAGGCCATCATCTCAATATGAGCCAATATGAGGGCTAAGGAACTTAAACCCACTCCAGTGCTTGTTCTCTCACCCCGTTGCCAGTAAAAATGATAATAATTCTATCAAGTTCAGCCATGGGCAGAAAGCGATTCAAAAAGAGGATACAACAGCTTATTTAAGCAAAGGCACTTTTCCTCTCCATTAGGTTTCCCACAGTGTACAAGTAGAGTAGAGGAAAGGATGGCAGGGAAGTGGAAAAAAAAAAAAAAAGACTGAAGAACAGCCACAATGTTCCTTTTCTCCAGAGAAAAGCACGCTGAATAATGAATTTAGCAGGGAGTTGACACCACCTAAATGCTCAATTGAGATCTGAACATCATCTATAATGAAAAAAATGATGAGAACGAACTTTTACATTCTCCTATAAGAGAACTTTGAAGCAACGCATAAACAAAGTATGGCAACAAAAAGGCAATGTATTTGTAAATATTCATAACATTTTCCATTCCACTTCATTTTCATCCTAAAATTGCTCAAGGCTCAATTCATTTTTAGAAGACAGTTACTTTAAAATGAAAAGAAATAAGGGTACAAAGGTCAATCTCACCATGCAAAATCCTTCTTAATTATGAATTTCCGATACGATGATTCTTTTTATGAAGAAGGCAATGCCAAAATTAATTAGAATCCATACACTTTAATCCATGACAAGAAAGTAATTCATTGTACAGGTGCCTTTGGGATTGCCACTATCTCTAGAATTATTTCTTTACTTAAAACGAGGCAGATATTTCCATATCATTTTATGTGCAAATGATGGCAGGAAACACAGGCCATCATAATGAATTAGCATTTCATTGTAGGCATAAGCTTGCTGTATAACTATGCACAAAAACCTGTTCAAATTCCTGTTTCAGAACAAGTACTCAAACCAGCATATTGCTACGGCTGTATCAAGTGCACAGCATATGACGTACTCCCTAGATATTATTATGATCTTAGTAATTTTAACAGAGATTTATTTGAATCACTACTTTATCTTTCATAACTTGCATGCCAAGTATTTTCTCTTGATAGTGCTATTCCACTGAACATAATCACTATGTTGAATACAATGGGATTGTAATCCACGTTATAAATGAGAAATATTTATCTTCTCTTGCCTTCAGGAAAGAAGAATGCTAGCGGTATTCAGTAATTCCATTTCGTATTTAGGGGTTTATTTCACACTGAGAAATGCACTATTGTACTGCATCAGACAGCCACCGGGGGGAAAGAGGGGAACTTAAGGAAAATTACCATTTCACACATTTGAACTACTTTTGCTTTGAAAATGATTCTGGAAATTTCAGTTTGCAAGGCAGAAACAGATATGACAAGAAGTACACAGCTCCCCTCCATGTGACCAGACAGGCTTTTGGAATGGAAGAATCATGGGTTTCTCCACAGGTTTCTGTGTAAAGCCCTCTATCCCTGGTCTGAGGATGCCAATGGACCCAGACACGAGCACAACTTGGCTCAGAGTCAGTACAGACTGGCTATGTACAAGCGGAGCTCTTCAAGTGTTCCTCCTCAGCACAATCTACACATTGGTTGTTTTTCAAGCTACTTCTCATATTTGGACTTACGCTACGAAAATGAGATGTCAGAATTTTAATGCCTCATACATTCACTGAAAGTAACTTCGACATTTCCAAAGTTCTGCAATTCAGTGCGTTGGTTAACTCTGCTCATTGCCGTAACACAGAACACAGCTGCAGTGTGAACAACACAGACACAAAATCACCTCCAGAGCAGACAGCTGATGGAAGGACTCAGTAGGAATTTCCTGGCAGTTACAACCTTCCTCTTAGAAGAACAGATGAACAGCTCTGAACACTGTAATAAAAATAAATAACTTGCATATAGGTACCAGAAGTAATTTTATATACCAGATGCCATTTTAGAGGTCTTGGTTGTACCCGAAGAAGAAGTGCTTTACAGGAGTCGTATTCTCTAAGGCAGCTCAGCTGATGTGACAGCAGAGCGTGAAGTTCTGATATCAGATGCTGCAGTTTGAAGACCTTTGTCTTAGTAGCCCAGCAGGCATTACAATCAAGTCATTTCCCACTCTTCAGACCACCACCATATGGTGCTTCAGCTCAGGTGTATACATGTTTACTGCAGTGAACTTGATTTACCTATGCTCATTAATAAACAGGAAAATGAACCAGACCTATTGGCTTAAACATCCCAGTTTGCTCAAATTTTCACTACTGGAAAGGGGAAAAAATAGGGGAGAGAAACAAGTAAGGTCTAACAAAAGCACTTGCTGAAGGGAAAAAAAAAAATTAAAAAAACATTTTTGTCAAACATTTCATTTGTGCGCTCTGAGGCTTGAAGAAGAGAACGTTAATCCAACGTTAGGTTGAAAGATCACATGCTTGCTGTAAATACACAAGCCCATACAACGTTTTCAATTTCAGTACAGTTAAGCTCTGTGAGAAAACTGTTTAACAGGCAGCTCAGCTATTCACCTCAGCAATGACAATCCCAGCGGCCATTAGAGGCAGGAGAATATCTGATACTGTCATCCTATCTAAACAATGCAGCTTGAAAGAATTAAATTGCTTGGTGCGTTTCAAGTCTGCAGTAATGAAAACAGGAGCATACCAAGGAACACAAGGGACATTGTTTACATTGTTTACGCTGCTTTTTAGGCATTAATACACTTTTTGATATGCATGTTTCTGAATTATTCCATTAGAAACACACAAAGATGAAAAGTGCTGACAATCTCCAAGACATTTCAAAGCCATATTCTTTTTTTTTTTTTTTTTTAATAACCCAAAGTACCAAACATTTACAGCGAAGAATACAAATTAAGTGACGGATACATCAATAATATCATTGTAACACATTTCTAATAGAATTTAGATACCTTGTAAAGATTTGGGGGGGACAGGGGTCGATGCTGTTAGTTGAATGGTGGGGGTTTTTCTGATTTTTTCTATCTTGGTCTTCTACAAGTATTTGTCTCTTTACACTCTCTTGCCTGTACATGGATGAATGTTATTTCAGATCAAATGACAACAATAC
This sequence comes from Centrocercus urophasianus, assembly GCF_019232065.1. Taxonomy (NCBI): domain Eukaryota; kingdom Metazoa; phylum Chordata; class Aves; order Galliformes; family Phasianidae; genus Centrocercus; species Centrocercus urophasianus. The sequence goes on along the minus strand of NW_024884755.1, from coordinate 5,691,398 downwards.
TAACTTCACCAGCTCCTAAAGAAGCCCAGGTCCAAAACAATATGGGTTGGTGTTCACTGTCTCACTCACACATAAAAGGCCTTTACACGGAAATCTATGGATTCAAGTATTCAAGTATTTCATACTTCTCTTAACCAGATTTACTCAGCTACCTGGGGAAGTCACTCGGTCCACACTATTGAAGCCACATGAAGAGGTGAATATGAACATACGCAGTCCCCCCATGGAATCATGCTCTTTGGAGAAAGGTATGACTCAGGATTTTGTCTACGTATGGGAGTTTGAGTAGTGAAATTCAGAAATCCCTTATATTTTTTCCTTTGGAGGGGGAAAGGGGGCAGGATTGGGAATTTGCAAGTGACCTCTGTATAATTTTTTTTGTCTTTCTAAAGAGGGATTTTTATTTTGATATATTACATACTTTTTCAGTTTGCCCTCTATTGATATTTATTCTCAGTACCTTATTAGAAACTAAGAACTCGCTTAGATCCTAGATCCTAGTTGAGTTTAATATGAAATGCAGAAGTTACAACACATTTGTTTTCAATTCAGTGTTCTTTTGTTGTCTTTGTTTTCTTGTTGTGTTTTACTACAACTCAGAATTTCAATGATTATTCAATTTTGTGCCAATACAAAAAGGCATGTCTTGCTTTTTTTTTTTTCCCCCTCTAAGATGAGGACAGAGTAATGTTCTTTCCAAAGAGAAAGAAGTACCAACATCCTCAGCAGAAACTTATCACCATTCTATCAGTTTCTTAGGACAACAATTCTACAGAAACAAAAGAAAGCAAAGAAAGTGCTTTGGAAGTGTGGCTCACATCTGTTATTCAGGAATTCATTTTCTGCCTAACCATCAGAGAGGATAGGCATGTTCAAAGGATGAGAGAGAAATCTGCACTTAGCTGCTGCAGTGACATGGCATAAAAGCCATTCCAGGAGCTTTTCTGCTAAGGGCAGTGGAGGAATCTGGACCCACACTTTTTAAATGCATATATTTCACCACCAGCTGGTGTCACCATCTACCTTAAATTTATACCAGGTTATTTCACATTTATCTTGATATTCAGCAAGTCATAGGAGAAAAAAATGTTGTTGTTTAGAAATAAGCAGCAGTGACACTGCATTCTCTCTTCAGTACTTTGACACGTCCTGTTTTCATTTTAGTTAATTAAATTAATTAAATCTGTTTTTGCTATCTCTGTACATAGTTATTTGTGAGGGTTTTTTTGTTTGTTTGTTTGTTTTTGTAAACTGTTGGTTCCAGCAGCAACCCCTGGGGTGTGGAAAAAAAAAAAAAAAAAAAAAAGGATTTATTCTTAGGTGGAAAAAAAAAATTAATTCACTTTGGACATAGAAGTATCTGTTGCTCATAGTTAGAGACCACACTTTATTTCATGACAGGTTCACTATGTGTTCTGACCATTGTTACTTTATTTTTATGCAAGAGTGGTATAAAGAAACCATTACTTAGAAAGAGGTATATTGAGAGCAAGTTTGTTTGTTTCTCACCCACTTCCCCAAAACCTTCAAGTGAGCATGAAAAGGTAAATGTCCTGCTAGGACATTTAAAGAAATGGCTGAGCCACTTTTTGAGCCATTTTTGAGAACTCAGGAGAAATGCCCAAAGGTTACACCTAAAGAATGGCATGCACAGTGTGCCAATGGAAGAGGAATAACTGAATAATTACAGGGCAAAACTAGAACAAATAATCACATGATGAGTTTCACATCACACAGTAACAAAGCCAAAGAATAGCAAGCAAGATTTATCACAAAGACTTACCAAGTTAATCTAATCTCCTTCTATAGACAAGTAACAGGCTTTATAAAATAAAAATAAAAATAAAAAAAAGCAGCAATAAGGCTTTATCTACATCCTGAAAAAAGAAGCATTAAGCCATATTGTAAATATGGCATCAGAATGCCTTCAAAAGAAATACAATATAAAAGTCTATGTACATGACCAGTGCTTTAGTGAAGATACCAGCAATTTCCTGCTGAAGAGAAAGTTTGCACTGAAGGGGATTCTGCAGCAGTAAAGTCAATGAGTCACTCCAGTTAAATACCTTAATGACATGCTCAGTAATATTTTGATTACTGAATTTGCAATCTTAACAAAAGTGAGCAAGGAAATGTAGCGAGAGCTGGTCAGAATTCAGTGGTCTTAAATGGGAGATGTTCTCCAATAAAAGGTGATCAAAAGGTGCAAGGCTTCAACAGAAACAACCAACCAGTGCAGAAAAACCGCCACTGTTGTGCTGCTTCACAGTAATGCATCACAAGAGTTACCACAAAGAAGTCACAATGAGAGTAGGAGTCTATGACTGCATACAAAAACATGCACTTTGTTTTCATGCTGAATATGGACAGTAAGCTGAGTCCTGGGCTTTCAGAAATAGTGAGCAGTGTAATGGAGAAACGCAAAGTTTAGAAAGTTTAATGAAGAGTACAGGTAAACACCTACAAGGGAAGACACAGACCAAAGATCCCGCTTCAGGGACTAGCGAGGGTCTTGAACATCCTTCCTCAGTCCTAGGACAGCAAGATTTTCTTCCCTGCTACCTGTGCCTCTGCTTCCTGACATCTCACTCATCTCATCAGGGTCTGTGACCTCCACTGGTTCTTACAATACAGGGTTTGCTATTTTCACTGAAAGGAATAAACTATCTTCATTGAGCAGAGATCATATAGGTTTGTGGATATAAACATTACAATATCAAATGCAGAATAATTTATCCATGAGTTAACATTTTTTTCCTTTGGAAGATGTCATTTACTTGTACTACACTAATATAATTATTAGCGTCCAAAAAACACGCTGTAAAGGTTCTGAGCTCTCCTGTGGTGTGCTTCAGTGTAGAGAGGGAGAAAATGTTTCAGGACCTCAGACAAAAAAATGAGGGGATTGCTGCAATCCTCAGACCAAAATCATTTGAGAAATTCTACGAACACATGAAATATCCATTCCCAAAAACATGAGACAGCATAATAGAAAAATGAAGAGGAAAAAATAAATATTTAAAAGATTAGCAGAGACTGAAAAAACTGACCAACAGAACTGTTCTGTTCCAGAATACCTTCAGGTAGAAAGATATGATCTTTATTAATACTAACATACACTATGAATCTTTTTTTCCCTGCATTTAAGTTAATTCAGCCTCTCGTTCTGATTCAGCCTCTAAATTTCCGGATTTCTATAGAAGGAATCCTGTAATTTTAGGAATGATTTAGAGGCATTTCTACAAAATGAGGTCTTTCTCCTCCCAGTAATTGAAGATTGTCATTCTACTTATCTGTAGTAGAAATGAATATCTTGCCTTTACTATGAACAGGTACAGGAAGAGACTTTGATGCAGCTGCTTGCACACAAACAAGATCAATTTTTACCCTATTTGAGGGAAACTATGATTTCACTAGCAAATGAGAAGATTAAACTGTTTAAAACAAATGCAAAGCATTTACAAAATACAGGGAAGATACACAAGCATGCTAAATCTGAACGCCACGATTTCCCAGTAAACTCTTAAGTGAATAAAACTAAGAGCAATTTGTGGAGAAAACAAGCCAAACCTCAGACAGCTATAAAAGCAAAACTAGCAGTTTTCACAGATTTTATATCCTGCAGAAAAATGAACAGAACTTGGTTTCTAGTTTTTCTGTTATCTCCTTCACAGAGAGGCATCAGACTGGAAGTTTTTATGGTACTATTTGTACCATATTCCTCAGCTATATGTGGTAATTCATAGATTAAGTTGAACAGAAATTAGTGGCATATTTCCCGGTTCCTCCTTTCATGTTAATTATGCCTTCTTTTCGTTAGGTGGTGGTTGTGGTTTTTTTTCCTCAGTTCTAATCTAAATAACGACATTTGTGGCAGCAAGAAGCACTTAATGTTCTGATGTGCCTAACTCTTTTCAGACTGTTCAAATTGCCAGCATAAGGGTTAAAAATTCAACTAAGCTCCTTTGGCACTCCACTGCCTTCAAAGCAATCTGGAATTCCTTCCCAATACACCAAAGTTTCACTTAGTTGCTGGTGTGGGGTTGCCTCCACTCCGCTGCCTCCTCTCTCCCCTTTCCTTAAAGGCATTCCTTCCTGGAGTTATTTCATCACTCTGAAGAACCAGGCAATCTAATCAGGAAATTTATCTCATCACCCAAATGAAAACACATTTCATAAATGAAGAATGTTATCCTTGGTCACCACTTACCTGGAATTTCCAGAGTTTTCTTATTGGCCACAGCTGTAAATGGCCATTGTGAAAATTAAAGCACACTGAAAATTGGAGTAATCTCAGTGACCTCTCACATATCCTCAAAGGAGGATAAAAAAAAAGAAAAGAATCCTATGAGAGTCTAAGAGTTGCACCATTACAATTTTCTGCTTTGGAATTTAGGTTCATGTAAGTCTGTCTAGTCTTTGAAGAATGCCCTCCTTTAATTAAAAATAAAACAATAAATTAATCTCTCAATGGAGAGAAAATTTCTTAAATGTTCCATGCCAGCACAAACTGTCAAATAGAGATATCAATAACAGACTTGTCTCACAGGACAATTATGTGCATTTCCTTAGAAAGAAGATTTAATGCACATGGAGATTATAGCAAAAAATAATATGCTGTCATTCAAACTAACGAATTTGAAATAAAGATTATGCTTACTAATCAAGAAAAACAATCGCAACAAATTATGTATAAAAGCAGATATTTTTCCCATTAGATCACTTTGAAAAATTTTGCAGTTTTTTCTTTCTTTTTTTTTTAATCCAGAAACCAAAAATTGGCAGCTAGCTAGAAGCTCTGAGCTGAGAAAAGCACTGTATTTAAGCCCAAGTGCTCCTATATTGACATAATCTCTCATTGTACTATGATCCTAAGAGTCCATCTTCACTACACAAATGAGCAAGTACGTCAAACTGAGGCAATTAATTTTCCCCTAAAAATTCTCTAAGACTCTCATTTAAACCTTTAACAATGGAAGGAAAATGCCTACTCTCAATTATGAATTGGCAACAATCTTGACAGAGCCAACAGAAGACATTATGAGCCCCAAGTAAAAGAAATATGTAAGTTCTGTTGCAACGTAAGGTAGTCAGTAATGCTGTTTTTCTGCCCAGTTATCATCTCCCTGCTATCTCCTGCTGTTTGGCTGGAGAAGTAGCAAGTTCAACAGCAACTGAACTGGGTAAAAGGTAATTCAGTGTTGCTGAAAACGGACCAAGTTCACTTAGCACTAATTCTAATAGGCAAAATAATGGTAGGAGAATAAAAGAGATGTCCGATCTGAAGATAAAAATAAAATGCTACATGGGAAGGCAAAGGGGAAACAGAGGAGAGAGGAGAGGTCAGTAGTTAAGTGATACTTCACTTTTACGTATAAAACCTTGTAAAGGTTGTTTTAATTCTTTTTTCTTTTAAATAGCTTAGTGCTTGCCTTTCCTCAATCGTGTGTGTGGCATAGCTGCTGTTTACAGACTATTATTGTCGTTGCAAATTATGGGCATGGTAAGTGCCACGTGCTACTTCCATAATCCAGAAGACTTAACTCACTTAGGAGATATCTTTCCTATCACTCAGGTCCAGCATTTATTTCCCTTTTACTCCTCAACATAGTCCAGATTTTCTCAGTGCTCTTTAAATATCATGCACTGTGTGGATTATGCTGGGCTCTGCTTCTCTATTCCTTTGATTTAACATTCTCTCTGACTTTAATGTCCATGTACCATGAAATGTCTGAACGGTGCAAAAAATTGATTGTTTATTCTAACCAAATATTGTATCTAGATAATTTACAGATATCAATCAACTTCCTATATTGCTGACAGTTAACAACACCAAGTCACAGTCTAATCTCTGGGCTACTAGAAGGACTTTGCTGTGCTTAGCAATTTCAAGATTACAGAAGATCTCCTTTTTTAGCTCACACTGCACATTGATTTAGATGCACAAATCAGTGCATCAAACTGAAAGTTCTTGGAGGCAGCTTCATTGTGTCAAGATGTCAGAAATATCACAGAGAAGAGACCACATGTAAGGACAGAAACTTGCTCCCTGAGAGATTAAAGTTCTCGACGCTTCAATTTTGATGACCATGAGATGATGTGAGTAACCAAGTTAATGTCACTTCTGGTTTGATAATATTTTTGTATTCATAAGATCTAAAAAGATACATATCTGACTTTTTCCTAAAAGCACATTCTGTTAATAATTCTAATTACAAAAAATAAAATCTAATCCTAGACAATTCATAGCATAACATATTTTCAGGAAAACGCCAGATCTAACCAGAAGGAAAAAACAAAACTAGATTTTTAGGCTTAAGTTTAATCAAAATGTTTTTTTATAACACTTCCTCAGATACTTGATAATTTATCTTGTCTACTTCAGTGGAAGAGAGCTTCTCTGGAAACTTTTAGAAGAAACACACTAAATTTGTTCTATGTTTTTAAAAGAAAACCAAAAGATAACACAATGTCTGTATTTTTAATTTCTCGTATTTTCATGCAAATGTTTCATCCCCTTGAGATCCACAAAGGAGAACCACAGCAGCACAAATGAGACTTGGAAGCCCTACCTCAATGGAATTTTGTATGGTTTCAAATGTACAGTTGGTAGAGATTATTAGAAACACACAGCCCTGCACTGACTCTAAAGGTTCAAAATATGCACACAACGATGAGCCAGTTCCTGGTACTGATACAACGAGAGTGAGAGACAATACTGCACCAGTATTCAGGAGACTTGAACTTTATTTCCAACTCTGTCTCTACTCTGCCAGGAAACAGGAACACAGAGAAAATGCTCATAAAGGGAGTGACATGGACCCTAACTTACCATGCAACCTTTAACTCTTCATCATGCTTTTCTCAATCTTCAAAGCTCTCCCAGGCAATACATTTAAAGGCTGTTTAGTGCTTGAGATAAATTCAAGTAAGGCTGAATGTGACCATGCGGCGACCTGAATTAGAACAGCAGTGCTTCTTTTCACAGTGTCAGTATTCTCCTTAGTGCACACTACTGATTTTTCCTCTCAGCAGTCTACATTTACTTTCTAACCTCACAGATTTACAGTAAATACTAATAGGAAAACAATCATACTATACTGAAAAGAATTGGCTAAATACTTCATAGTTTTAAGTCAGCTGCATTGTCTTTTTAAGATACTGATAAATTTAATTGCTATCAATATAAGTGTCATGATAAAGTCACAGTCTAGTGCATTAGAAAGCACTTCCTAGCCTGCTAGGGACAAAAGTGATTAAAATCAAGTTAGCAAGATGAATAATGACAGTGTCATTTCAGCTAATGCACTAGACACAACCTTTCTGTCTGTATATAAAGTCTTAAAGAACCCTCATCAGCACCAGTGTGATTCACTTTATAGCCACTGATGACTAACGGGAACTCCAGCATCGGATTTGTGATTCTATTTTTGTCAAAACAAAACGGTGTCAGTTACCCGAAATATACATCAGGAGCATTAGATCTTTATAGCAATGATTTGTGGATTTGCAGTGCTTACTGAAAGTGCTATACTGACAGATGCAAAACAAACTTTGCTCCTAATTTTTGTGACTCTTTTTTTGCCTTCATTCCAATATATCTCAATCCATGGCGCAGACAAATTGGTCAGAACTCACGCAGATAAACTATAGGCAAAGGAGCAGCAAGAAAATTGTTGCCATTCATATTTGCTCACAAATCTGCTACATCTAGTATTGATATCTCCAGCCTGCAAATGGGAAAAGCACCTCAGACTCCCCTTCCACCTCCCCAGTAACATCCTGGGAAGTCGTGATACCTGCTGTCTGCCCAAGTAGGGTCAGACTGCTCACCACACATCTGGCAGCTACCTCCATGCCTTCTATGCTCCCAATCATCAAAGAAGCAAAATGGACCCCAACTCATCATGCTACCTTTTCTCTTCAGTTAGTTGCCCGGTGATCCTCAATCCATTACCACTGTCTTTATTGCAATATTTACCCATTTTTTCAAATAGTGCTCAGATTATTTACTATCCAGCCCACATAAATAGAAAACTATGAGGGCCACTCCAAAGGTAATGCCTCCTGTTTTATTATGCCAACTCACAATACCAAAGTAGATGTTGGCGGTCTGGCAGTAGAGGTTGAACCTTCCCACCAACATTCCATCACATTTTTTTGCTGTGAGACAGTAAGCAGCAGAGGGGCAGACTGATAAAATGGTTAGTGCTGCTGAAGAAAAGGCACGTCACCAAGTTTCTCCATGTGGAAAGAATTGCACCCATTAATATTCGTCAATGTTTGCTGAACGCTAATGGAGACAAAATAGCGGACATGAGCACAGTGAGGCAGTGCAGCATGCAGTCTCCCATGCATTGGAGGTAAAAATGCATAGCTAATGGTAGTGACTACGTTGAGAAATACTGTTTTGTAGGCAAGAATTTGCTCTATCAAGTACTATTAGTGTATTCTTCGTATTTGCTGTCATTTTCACGGAAATAAGAGGCACTACTTTCAGAGTGACCTTCATACTAGCCACCCATCTTACTCCCTTACGCTTTCCCAATTGGCTCATAGTTAAATGACACCACAAGACAAAAGCAGTTGTGTTTTGGAACATTAGGTGGATTTAAGCTGTTCTATCCAATCCAGTTGAAAGTTTTCACGAAAAGAATGTTTAGCATCAATTAGAGAGATATAAATTGACATCTCCCTGCCAATTAAATCTTTGAAACCCTTGCACAATTTAAACCAAATTTTACTGGTTAAGATTTTTACAGGTTATACCACAAATCATAAGATACTGCTTATAACACAGAGAACTTTGTCCTCCCCATGCTTGCCAGACTGTTAACTGCTAAACCATATCTAGCCCATTCTAAAAGCATAATATTTCTTCCAGGACATTTTGCAATTGAGCTGGATAGGTTAATGCAGCACTGACTTATGTTCAAAGGTAGCAGCAAGGTGGGTGGGACTCCATATTGGTGTAAAGACAGGTCCAAAATTGGAATTGTGGCAATGACAACGGTGGCACATTACCACTAAGTGCTAGATGCTACCCTGTAATCACATGAGAATCAAAAAAACTAGATAGATTCTCCATTGCTTTGTGTTTAGTCTACTTAACTAGTACTGATAAAACACTACCAATCTAAGCTTAGTATCATACCATATTATATTTCCTCTGGTTTAAACAGCTATGCAAAGACTGCAATAATGATGGCCACAGCATACATTTTAGTAATCCCTATTACTGCACCACCAACAATAATCAACTGTTAAGATCAAATATATTCACTGCTTTCTGAAGCTGAGACTTGTGAAGTATTGATCACTTTCACTGCCTACTGTACATTTAAATAACATATCCTATACTCAGGCCTCAGAGTAGAGGGCAGATCCTCTTGCTACTTCATCATCTCTACAGCTATAGATTTTGCCATTATTGTATTTTGCTATGTGTAACACTGGACTAAGATCATATTTTTGATCTATTGCAGCAGACAAGCAATTTATTCTGCTGCTAACTTTTTATAGTTGTTTAGGTGGGAGTAATATATAGAAGAAGATACTTGCCTAAGTCACTAATATTTTCCAGTAAGTGGTATATATTTTTCTTTAAAGAACAAAGATATTTGACAGTTTGAACAAAAGTAATCAGTGAAAACTGCAGAAAAGGGCAGCATCCTGCCACCATCTCCTAAAGGTGCTCAGTTCAGTTTTATACACCCACATTTCCTCAGGCAACCATCCTTTCTCTCAGAAATGAATTAGTTCTGTTAACACAATGACTGAATAAGTTACTCAAGCACACAAGGTTGGACTAAAGTCATTTTGGAAGTAAGTTTAAAACCAGGGCTGGTGTCATAGTGTGTCAGGTTTCCCTGCTTTGCATCATGTGGAAAAAATTTTGACTTAACATCTTAGTTTCTATTTCTCCATTTACAGAATAGGAATCCACTGTGATCAGCTGCAATACCAGATCTCTTGACAAATGGAAATACTGAATTAAAAGTCCCTGCATGTAATCACAACACATAGTCCACGTTTTAAAACTGCTTTTCAAAAGATACTTTTCTGAAAGAAAAGTGCTGCTTTTCAACATCACTGCTTGTCGCATAGCTCACTAGCACACAAATTACAAAAAAAAAAAAAAAAAAAAAAAACCCCGAAATCTTCTACAACAAAAATATTTCTGTCTGTGTGAAGCTCACCTGTAGTTACCATCTTGGGAGACCATACCTTTCCCTTAAGCAGAAACAATCTCTCTTCCTCCTGAAGGTACATGGCACTGCACCAGCAGTAAGTGTTCCATTCCTCTGGCTGCTCACAATAAATATGGGGAAGACTGAGCAAGTGTGCCCTACCAATGACAACAGAAAGGGTTCAGGGAGTCCCCTAACAGAAGCAAGAAAATCAATAGTCCCTAGCAGGTTCAGAATAAGCTTCTCTTTATGAAGAGAACATCACAATCCCCAAAATACACATCAACCTTCTGCACACACAGAATTTGACCTTAGGACGTGGTCAACTAACAACCCCTAAAAGTACTCACAACATCTCCTCAGCACCTCCCAGCACACCTTGCTCATTCCTTCCCTTCAAAAGCTCCATGCCCCACAGGTGCTGCCTGTCAGTCTGTGCCGACCGGGGAGCTGAGTCCTGCTGCTCCTCCAAGCAGCCAGGCTGTGGTTGCAGCCCTTATGGGACATAGTACATTGAGGCACAGAGACAGAGGGAGCCTACGTCAATGTGCCATCTCTTTCTCCCAGATCCCACTGGAAATACAGGCAACTCCTCCCCTGGGGACCAGCAGGTACAATGTGCCTCCTGCACATCTCAGTCTTTGAACTATTGTGCTGAAGCAGTGCAGCTTGAAAACAGAAACTCATTTCAATCACGGTCATTTTTAATCCTCTATTAGTTGGTTGTTCTTTTCTTTAATATTCTGACCAGCTGCCTTGGCTGTAGTTCTCATAACAGATAGAACCACTCTAAAAGAGCTCTAAGAGGTAACCCTATATTTTTCCCATTTCTGAAAGTGACACCACTAGAAAATTGCCCCTTTAACCTTTTTCAGTATTTCTTGGACAGGCATGCAGAAACAGAAATACTTCACCACAGACATAAATCAAACTTTCCTTGCTATAATTCTAAATTACACAGTGAATTATTGCATTTATTATCTATGAATAAGATGCTTCCACTAAGAAGATCAAATCCCTAACTCAGCTTTTACTGAGAAAATGCACCTCACACACATTTTGCCCCACTGCCTCCTTTTCCAAGACTCATCTCTCAGAATCTGATCTGCAAAGATTGACATATGGAAAATTAACCACATTCAGAGCTGAGCAGAACTGAAGCCCAGAAGTATGCATCCTTCATCGACTGCTTCAAGAATCCGCTGTGAAATTTCTCAGGGATTTGGTGACAAAACGCGCCTAAATTTCTTTGAGAACATCTATTTAGAGCACTCTAGCTCCCTCAATTCACTAGAAATTTTCTTCTTGCTTTGTTGTTTGATTGGTTTTTTTGTTTTGGTTTGGTTTGGTTTTTTTGGTTGGTTGGTTGTTTTTTTTTGTATCAGTAAGCAAAATGTGTTTTACTTTCTGTGGGAAGGCACACAGAGAATTGTCATAGTTTTTTTAATTCTAAATGCATGTATGATGTATGTATGTATGATGGTTCAGTGTCTATATTGACAGCAGTGTTAATTCTTACTCTTTGAAGAATATGGCCTTGACATAATGCTGCTGAAATTGTTAATTTAAATTTCATAATAATATTTAAAGGTCAGATAGATGATGTAAAACTCTACTCTGTAGCAAACAGTACCAGAAAACAAGAATGGAGTCCACAGAACTACATCTCAAAACCAGGCTCATAATTCTTTCTGACCTACATTGACACAATTTCTAGTTCATCTGATACAGAATCCAGCTTCTGCAGAATTACTCACAGAGCAGCCCTGGTTTACAGCGTCTTTTGGTTTGTATTTATTTTCAAGAGTCACTCAGCTGTGCCGCATTGGATGTCAGAAATAAGGGCTTTTTTTTTTTTTCTTTCAGAAGTAATGAAAAATCTTTGCTGGAAATCTGATGATCCTGATTACACTTATAATTTAACAAAAAATCCCAGCCAAACATTCATGCATACAAATTAAATAGTGCAAGAATTTATCAGCATTGAAAGTGCAGGCTTAAAACGTCTAACTGATTTCAACACTCAGTTATTGAAGATTATTGACAATATCAATTATCTTCCTCTGGAAAACAAGGAGTTTTGCTTACATGGACAAATCTGTAAAACTGAGTTTGTTTGTTTTTTTCCATTTCCATTGCCTGCTGCCCAAACAGTTCTTCAAGGTTCATGCATGGCTCACATATGTAATGAAGAAATGTGATATCTTTCTAAAGAAAGGTTAATTTGGCTCTCCCAACACTGAAACAAAGAAATTAGTAGTTGTTGGATTAAGAATCACAGCATCAAAAGCTATTTCTCTTTCATGATGTGTTAGTTCTGACATTAAGAAATCATAATTAGAAAATTTCTATTTATGTGCAACCAGAACGAATTGTTTTAGAACCTCCTTGTCTCCAAGACAACTTAATTTATATTTTAATTTGCTCAAAGTAATGGATTATCATGGAGCAAATGCATTGTACTGAAAACTCTATTAAATCACTGACTTAATGGGAGCAGAATGAATATTTTTTTCTCTTTTTGGATGAAGTTTTACCTTCCTAAGCATTTTAAAACTAATGTAACAGTCTCTAAATATTTAATGGTCTATCTTAAACACTGTTTGGGATTCATGTCCCTTTAGACTCCAGCACAGTACTTTATACCATACAAAGCAATTTACCCAGAGTAATAAGTTCTGTAGTAGCTTCATGAAGGCACTATCGAATTGCTGCTGCTGCAGGCAAGCATTTGATTCAATATAAAGTACAGTGGGAAAGGGGCTGGCATATTGTTGTTCATCCTATTTATCTTCTAACTAGGAAAGACAGGAATGTTATTTAACTAATGGGTGATAGTAGATGCATAGAACCCAATCCAAATTTACAGATGAGAGTAGATAAACTCATCTTAATAAATAGTCAGTATCAGTGTGGCTATAAAGTGTAATCTAGTAGACAATTAGACCTCCTCAAAAGAATCAAGGAAAATTGATGCAGTGGAACGTAAGTAGAAAAATCTATGCATTTCAAACAACCCATCCTCTCAAACTGATGACCAGAACTAACTAAATAAAAGATGGAAAATGAATTCAGATAATATCCATGTTTTATTAATCTCATGTCTCTGTGTTCCTGTAGTATTTATTTGTATCAATCCTATTTACCAGAGTAATATCTATTTTTGACAAGTATGATTTTTTTCTGGTGCTCAGCAGTCTGCCATTTTTAGATGTTTGGATTTAGAGATGTATACGGCACTTTCAATTGAAAAAGTTCCAAATGTACTGAGCGTGGAGATACTTTTAGAACATAAGAACAGTATTTTGAGAGTAAATGGGCCTATTCTCTTGTGGCAAAAAAATACACATGCAGAAAAAAAGAATTATTCTCCAATGTTTTAAATTTACATCTAGGTACATCCTATACAAATATTTTGGGTATCAACTATGTATAATATCAACAGGCAGTGGGGTGAGCTGACAATTTGTGCTGCTTAGGAGAAAATACACAAGATCACCTGAAACTCCATACAGGTGAGACTTAAGGTCTCAAAACCATCACTTGAAATAAGCTTTTCTCATATAAGCACTAAGAGAAGACGAAGAAAAATTCATTCCACTCTAGCCCACTTTAAAAGGCTTTGACAAAAGCAAGACAAGAGGAAAACAGTTACTTCTGTTATCTTAATTTCCTACATGCTTCAAGGAAGAAGTACATAAAAAACTATTGATAATAAGCTTTCCCTGCATGTCCCCTTTTCCTTTTTTTCTTGCCTTTTAGAATTTCAGCGAAAGCAACTGTGTTGCTGCTAGAGAATATATTCACTTATGCAATGGTTTTTGTATCAATTTTGCATTCTGTTTTCCCCTTCCCTCCTTGATCAGCCACCCATCTCTAAGCACGCTCAGGATCCCTTTAACCCAGCTGGCCGTGCCAACAGCCATGTTCTAACTGAACAGACAGGAACCTTTCATAGGAGAAGAAATGGCAGTAATATCAAAGTTTCCAGTTAACATTACTGGAAACAATTTTATCATTTTACAGCTCTGGTCTAGAGCCAGCTATAGCGTGAACGAGATAAAAACTGAACACTGCTTTTGATATAACTGTGTAGCTACACTGGCCATGTTTTTTCTTGTCCTGCTTCTGACTGAAATTCCTTCAAAGCATGCTTGTTGGATGCTTGCCTTACTATGTCTTCTGCTGAGTATTTTTTTTTTTTCTGTTCTGAAACACCCTAGCCCAAGGTTTGCTGATTCTAAGGTACTTCTGGAACAATCTGTTACTATTTGAAGTAAAAACAAGGCAAACAACACATTTCTGGGCAGCTTTACAGCTACATGCCTCTTTTTTTCTCTCTTCCCCACATCTGAAAAACTTCAAATTACTTTGTTTCAAAAACTGAACTTTTTAAAAATAGATGGTAAGCTTTCACTGCTGCTCCTATCCTGGTGCTGATTGGAGTAAAATCCAGCTGGAGACCAGTCACAAGTGGTGTTCCACAGCGTTAGTAACTGGGGCCTGTCCTGTTCAATATCCTTATTGATGGCCTGGCCAAAGGGATTGAGTACACTGTCAGTAAGTTTGCAGATGACACCGAGCTGGCAGGAAGTGTCAATCTGCCTGGGAGCAGGACGGCCAACTAGAGGGATCTGGACAGGCTGATCAATGCGCTGAGGCCAATGGGATGAGGTTCAACAAGACCAGTGCTGGGTCCTGCACTTCAGCAACAACACCCCCAGGCAATGCTACAGGCTTGGGGCAAAGCAGCTGGAAGACTGTGTGCAAAAAACAGAACTGGGGGTGTTGGTCAAAGCTTGGCTGAACATGAGTCAGCAATGTGCCCAGCTGGCTAAGAAGGCCAATGGCATCCTGGCTTGTATCAGAAATAGAGTTGCCAGCAGGAGCAACGGAGTGATCATCCCTCTGTACTCAGCACTGGTGAGGCTGCATCTTGAGTACTGTGTTCAGTTTTGGTCCCCTCTCTACAGGAAAGACATGGAGGCCTTGGATCATATTCAGAGGAAGGCAACAAAGCTGATGAGCAGTCTGGAGCACAGGTCTTATGGGGAGCTTCTGGGGAAACTGGGATTGTATCTGAAAGGATGTTGTGGTGAGGTGGGGATTGGCCCCTTCTCCCACAGAACGTGCAATAGGATAAGAGGAAGTAGCCTCAAGTTGCACCAGGAGAGATTCAGGTTGGACATTAGGAAAAATTTCTCTGAGAGAGTAGTCAGGTGCTGGAACGCGCTGCCCAGAGAGGTGGTGGAGTAACCGTCCCTGGAGGTGCTCCAGAAACATCTAGATGTTGTACTAATGAACACGCTTTAGTGGGGAAATATTGGGGGTAGATGGACAGTTGGACTGGATGTTCTTAGACGTCTTTTCCAACCTTAGTTATTCTATGATTCTGTGATTACTTACTAGCAGTAGTCAGATGCCTAACCTTCTCTGCACCGCTGCGATAATGTAACCCACCCAATCCAAGCAGGTAATTATTTAGAAAAGAAACTTTAGTTTAAAAAGAACTGGTAATTGCTAGAGTAATGCAAACTGACCATGAAGCACTTACAATGAAGAAATAGCCATATGTAGACCCATCAAAGAATCATAGAACCTGGATTCTTACATCAAAGATATGCAGCTATAATCCTGAAAAGTGCTATACTTGCTGACAGCAAATCAAAGCGCCCTGGGGACTTTCACCTATCAGGTCTGTCATATTACAGATGCATTAAGGAAAAATTGACAGAGATATATATTACTGAAACCTAGCAGACAAACACTAACACGTGATGTTAGTTAACACGTGTATGTTAGTTAACTATAAGCACACGTCAGGACAGGTTGAATCTCACTTGTGCAGCACAATAACTTGTTCCCCCACAGTGTTCCAGGTATCCCTGCACAGCAGTGTTATAACTGTTTTATCAGCTCTCTCCAAAACATTTCACTGTGACATCAGTGCCCTGGATGCCAGCAGTGACAATATACAATAAGTTAATAAACAACCTTTCTTCGTTCACCTTAAGTCATAAACAAATTCACACAAATGCCAGGCATTGCTGAAAGGCCCTTCTGCAAGGGCATGCTGACTTGCTCTGAAAACAGAGGGGTTTTTAGAGGATAGAGGGAATGGTTCAGACCAAGATGTCAGAAAAAATCTTTTCTGAAGGAAAAAGAACTGAATTGTGTGAACACAGCAGACTACAAAAACAAAACAAAAAAAAATTACAGAAACAAAAAGGCATTGTACTTTCTAAACATTAATTTTTTTAGCCAACCTTGTTTTAAAGTCCAACTGTGTTTGCCAAGCATAGCTAACAATAGCAATTAAATAGGAACAGAAACAGGACACAATTCAGTTCACCCTGATAAATACAAAACATTGAGGCTTTCTGGGGCTCAAATGTCAGTAAGCCTAGAAATACGTTTGCACACGTGGAACAATCTACTCTACAGTTAATTGCCTAAAATTCATTGACAGTTTATAAGTTGCAAGGCATTTTCACTAAAATTAAAAAACCAAACAAACTAAATCTCAGTCACAACACCAAATTTCTACTCTTCAATTATCAGCACTGATTCTGTCTTAATGCATCTTGATGGTAATGTTCCTTAATCCATCTAGACCTCAGACAGCATTTTGTACACTGATACGAGTGCCCCACCATTGCTGAATTTTCATAGGGTATTCACTGTTCATGAATCTTGCTTGACTGCCATATATTTCAGACCTGCCAAAGTGCTGAAATACATGCAAAAATGGCCAAGATGAGATCATCCCAAACCACTACTTGCCATGACTGAAGAGATACTCACAACTTATTTATCTGTTTAACGTACTTGCTTCTATTCTGACTGGTTATTTGTTTGCATAGTCTCCTGAAGTGAGGCGCTTATTGAGCAGATCAAAGTAATTAATAGGAAGAGAATATACACCAACGAAACCTCTATGGAAGGAAAGCAGGAAAAATGCATTGTGAATACTGAATTTTAAAGAAGGGATCATAAAGATGCATTATTTTATATATTTGCTATAGGTAATTGCTGGTTATGTAAATGTTTTTTACATCTTTAAAGAGAGTGCTGGGGCCCTTGCCCTGGGTAGCTGTATTGTGCAGGTATGCTGCCAGATAAAGAAACTCAGCAAGTAGCTTTGTTTTTTTTTTTGTTTTTTTGTTTTTTTTTTCTTTTCTTTTCTTTTCTTTTTGGAGAGGGGAGGAGGAGGGAGGAAAAATAAATTTATAATTTTTTTTTTTACAGGAATTCTTCTCTGGAGGCATAACATAGAATTTAAAATAATGAGAACCATTGCCTAAAGGTATCTTTTACCAAGAAGGAGCTACAGTTTAGAATTGCCCTAAAGAAAGCTGCAACACAATGATGAAAGACCTAAATTCATTTCTGCAACATAAGAAAAATTCCACTATGCCTCTGAACGGATCCCATTATAAGTCTAGGAACATTTCTGCCCTAAAGACAGACCCTAATGCAGCACCACATACTAGCAATGCAATGGTGAAAATGTGGACATGACAGTAGAAATACAGTAGCGAGGATTTCTTCCACTGAAGGCTAATGAAGGTACATAGCACTTTACAATGATCACTATAACTCTATTTATCACTGTTTTGAAAACTGTTCTCTTTTACAATCAGCTTACTAATGGGCATTTCAACACATAGCACTTCATTTTGCAGAACAGGGCGGACAGTTCAGTAAGATGTGCCATCCTTTCTCTGCAGCAGTTCCAGAAAACCATTCATCCTGAAGGACATTACAAAAAATTAACTTGCTAGTAGTCACAGCTGAGCCTCCTCTACTAGGAGTTTCTCCACTAGAAATGATGAATGTACAGGTCATGATGATTTACACTAGAAGTAAGCTGAAGCTACCTTGGTATCAGATCTAACGGCATCATTCTTTCTCTAAATTGAGATACTATCGGCAGAAGGATTTGACCATAAGCAAAAACTTCATCATTTTAACACATCACATCAATAAGTCACGTCCTTTATCAACCACCAATGGGCCCACAATATTGAAGAGATTATTGTACGACTAACTTTTCTCCTTCAAAAGATTCAAATTAAGTGATTCCCTATTAGAAATATCTAACGGAAAAATAAAGTAATAATGTAATAGGAGTACAATTGATTGCATTCTTTTGTGTCTTGATGGTACATGTGAAAACTTGTCTGTTCCACCAGTATCAGCTGATCAAGAAAAAAATCCAATATTACCTTTTTATTACCTCTTTTCCCAATCTCGTCATGATGAGATCACACTGATCCTATGAATAAACCAGAAATAAATTTTAATGTTAACCCTATGGTCAGTTGTGTCCCAGGCTTCACAGTTGTGAAGTGCAGCTCTCAAGCTGGATGACTGATCAGGGTGTAATTGTGGATAAGTGGAATGAAAATACGAGGTTACATCGAGAGTTACCAGAAATGAAAAGGCTGCTAGTGGTACTCCTCAGAGACAGATCTTGGGACTTATGACAAAGATAAGGATTATTTTTTTTTAAATCTTATATGTATTAATGGATCATTCCAACTCAGCTATGTATTTTCCAATTTTACTTTCAAAGACAATAGTGAAGTTACCTGAACTGAATTCACATGACCACACAGAATTAAACTGTCTGTATGTATATATGCATTTATATGAAACATATAACTATACTACTAATTACTACTTTGATTTCTCCTCCAGTCCATTGCTAAATATCTATGGTTAATTTATGCAGCACAGACATAAAGCCAAGTTGCTTATTGTCAGAGAAGGGAGAAACCTTTTAACATACAATTAGGTTGACCCATCTGCATGTGGCAAATCTATCCTGGCTAGTACAGAGTGACACTTGTGTTCTGACCTTAGTAAAAGATTGACAACAGGAACTCCCTAGCATACATCTTACCTACATATTTATATATTCTTCATTTTTTAGTTCATTCAAATAACTCCAATGAAATAAGAAAACACTTAAAATACTAAGGATTAGTGGCAGTGTAATTAATAAGAAACTATCAAGTATATATAATTATGATAACTACTGTGCTCTCTGGGACAAGGTGTTTAATGGGAAAAATCAAAGTACAGCCAAGGTATTTAATCCCTTAGAACACATTTTACATCTGTTTTATTACAAATGAAATGTGAATACTTAAGCGTTGGTCTTGCTTTCATTGTTCAGGAAATAGAGCTTATAATTATTCTCATAAAGCAGTATTTAAATACTTTGCCTTTTACATATAGCCACAGAGTACAGTTCATAATGTAAATCCTGGAGGAGTCTAAAATAGAGAAAGGTCAAAAAGAAAACTGCAAAGTAAGACAACTGTCAAGTACTGAAATCTTATATATAAAAACCTCAAAAATAAGTATATTTCTGTCTAAAGGAAAACAAACAACAATGAACAAACCGCCTCTCCAGTTTCAGGGATACCAGCAGTCCCTGCCAAAAGAATAAATCAAACAGTAGGAGACAAAAACTGTTACAGACTCACTGTGTGAAAAAGTGACCTCACTGAAATTGGCCTGAGCATTGTGGATGAATGCCCAATGGCTTGAAACAGATCTAGTTTAGTCAACCTTATATTCTCCAACAGGAGATATTATGAAACTTATTAGCTGTAAGGTCAGCACTGCAAGGTTAAAGCACATGTCTGCAAGGGTAAAAGCATGTGTTGTCATGTCCTATGTACTGTATTTTTAAATGTGAACCAAATAAGGGAGAAATAAGATAGTATGGCACAGTTGAGCAGCTAGGGACAATTATACAAAAAGAAAAAAGCAACAGAAAAATGACTGAACTAGTAGTTGAAACCCAGCAAGCACAGATTCATGCCTCACGTGTTTCACACTGCATTTTATATTTGCAGTTAGGCCAGGTCTGTCTGCCTCTCAGAGTCTTTCAAAAGTAGAAGCCGCCTCAGATGGTTGTACTCAGTATCATAAAATAATCCATATTGCTTCAGTTCTTCTCTACTCTTATCTGTCGGGCTGGCACTGCAAATCAGGCATGATCAAATTAGCTAAAGACTAATGGACCAGATGGCAAGATACAGCAGTGTATCTGAGGATGTTGAAGACTGCAGAGGAAAAATTATTGCACTCACTGGTAGCATCTGCACCCTTATGCTGAAAGCAATACAGCAACCAAACCAAACTAAACTAATGCATTTCTCCTTTCATAAGGAGTCAGCAATCTCCATATCCACTGCCTGCTGAGCCACAGCCCAGTTCACCATTTAGAGTACAATATTTGTCTTAAAGACAAATTTAAGAGAAAAGGAAAGCAGACAAAGTGAAAAGAAAGTCATAAATGGTGTCCCTACTGCTCTAAGAAAGTGCTAGAGAAAATAATTACGCCATCCTGCTGAGGAAAGAAAAGGAGAGACCCACATAACGCAAAGTTTACTGATGAGGACAAAATGTAATATCAGAAAACAAATATTGTTTGGAATAAAACTTTGCTGTGCTGTCAGAAACCTGCACATTTTGGCATAATGAAGCTCTCTTTGACAGTTACAAGGTACACATACTAAAATCTCTCATCATTTGGAGTATCTATCATGCATTCCTGTTAGAAGCACTCATTAAAGTAGCTTTGCCTGGCAAAAAAATGGCTTTGGCAACACTATATAAAGCATGACTGGAACAGTGGTTTCCTTTTATCAGCTTTCTTCTAACTTTGGCACGTACATGCAGAAAATAGCTGAGAAGTGCCAGCTGAAGATTCAGGTGCAGAAGTTGCACACAGAACACAATTTGTGAAGGATGCAAAGATGATGCAAAGAAGGATGCCAAGTTTCATAGACACCGCAGTTCTTGCATAAAAACACAGTTCCATGCATTAAGGGACATGAACATTAACACTGCTTTTCCCAAACTCTTGCTTCCTTCCCAGGTGCTAAGGAGACCATACTACCTTACACCTGGTTAAAAAAAACAAACCTCTTTACAAGTGCATTTAAATTATGCATCCTCTTGATGTGTAACACCCAGTTCTGAACTTCACCTGCACTTGGGACATTGCATGATTTATTTGCAAAGAGGTACAAAGCTCCCTTTGTTATCAATCCTCAAAATCCTAAAGCATTCCCTGCTTCAAACAATGTTCACAATCTCAGACTTTGAGTAGGAATCACTGAATTTACTAAGAGTAAGTTACACTACGTTCCTTTGTCTTTCTTGAAGACATACAAGGAGAATTTGAAATTTAAGGACAGCACATGTGGAAACTCGAGCAGTAGGAAAAAAGGCAGAACATAACTTCAGTGAGTTTCTATGTGCCAGTGTTAGCTACATGACTTCCCTGGAATTCTAAGCTAAGGCCACCCCAAGGACTTGCCACTGCTTGTTATAAAGAGAAAGACAATATGAATCACAACAGAAGAGAACAGAAAAACTCTAAAAAGAAACCAATTTAGCAGAAATTCAGTCAGCCATCTCCTAAAATTTATCACTGTTGAATTCAGTGAGGCCAAACATGCACACTAGCCTCAGGCTTGACAATCTGTCAGAAAACAATGCTAGTCTCCAATGCTATTTTACATTTGTATATGAAATAAATCACGCAAAGGTTTTTCAGGCCTGAAAAACTTGTTCATGCTCTAAAGCTTCTGAAAGGACAGATAAAGTCCATTAATGATAACCTTTCCCTGGGAAAAAAAAGGAAATGGATATGTACTGAATGGAATTTCAGGGGACAATTGTATTCCTGATTACAGAAATTCTCCTGTGCTGAGCAGTAAAATGAAAAGCTCAGCTTCTCAGCTCTTGCGATCTCTTCATTTTCCATACAGGTTATAGGAACTATCTGGTCCTCACAGCACTGCAGTGAGGGTCATGTCTCACTGGAACTGAGATGTCACTCAGAGGTCTGATTCACTGTCAGTTGTGAGACTGGAAGCCCTGGCTCTCAGTGCTTCCTTCCCATTGGCAACAACATGCTTCTCTCCTGAACTTGGCTGAGTGACATGAATTAGGTCTTTGGAAAATGCTACTTAGTAAGAACATAAATAGAATCCTTAGAAAAATAAGCAAGGAGAGGAAGAGAACAAAAATATGCACCTGAATCATAAACAATTAATTTCACATTGAAATCTGACTTTTTTTTTTTTTTTTTTTTTTTTTGATAGAGCAACTCAGAGATTTCTCACTATAAACACATCCAGATGCAAAGATCTTGCTTTCTCATCTGAAAGCTTTCTCTGAACTACTTCCACAGGACCAAGCCAACAGGCAGGTGGTCAGTACTGCATAGGAATACCAGCAAGTGTAGCCTGGAAAACAAATCTCAAAGTGAAATGCGACTTCACATTGAGTCTATTCCTTTACAGGCTAATGGATCGTTATCTCTGAAGAATACTGATATCATATATGTGCACTGTCTGCCACTATCCCTTTGAAGGAAACAAATTAATGGATGCAAACATGTTTTTGAGCACGACAAGAGCAGAGTTATGAAAATTCATTCTCAGTGATGAAAAAATATTATAGAAACAAAAGGAAACAGCTACTCTTCAGAAGAATGCAGACATCTGTGTATAAAGCACGGTTTAATGGCAACATAATACCATTTCCCAAAAAGAAGTTCTATACATTTTGATGCAGACAAGATGGAGATTCATCATCTGAAATTTGGTATACAAAATCCCTTTATCTGTACCTATGGAAGACCAAAATATTTTCCTATGTAAAATAATTACAGTATAACTATGTTCCTTATGATAACGATGACATTTGCTACTATTTGCATTGTGTTCATTATTTAACATAACAATTCACCAATACACTTAGAAAGATCGACAAACAGTAAATAACATACTGCTATAGATATCTTCAGAATCACTTTTTTGTTCCTCAGACAGCCCAATCATTATATGGATTATATAGAGGTCTTTTTCAGTTCATGTTTTGCCATTAACATTTCTGAAATCATTTACTTTCTCGGGTAGCAAAAGCTGCATTTAGTCTCACAAAAGCTTCCACGTGTGCCACATGACATTGCACACTTTGCAGACAGCCAACCCGAAACCTCCGATAGTAACACTTAAAATAAAGAAAGGGAAATAGGAAAACTTGAGAAAGTATTGGGTAAGCAAGCAAGGTACGAATGGAACAGAAAGAAGCAAAACGACTCACAGATAAGCACATGGGAGGCAAAATATTAAATGAAAGTCATAAAACATTTGGATGTTAATTTCAAAAAGACCTATGCTGTGACGGAAGAATACTATAGTTTAAAAGCCAGGAGCTACAAAAAAGAATGACATCACCTTATTTCTGTCCCATTCTTTTCTTTCCTAGAACCTGGCTCCTGCCCCATACCCTTCACTGCTTCTACAGGCCCTGCAACCCAGTCTGCAGCCTCTCCTTTTTACCACTCATATCTGATTTTGCATCCTTCACGTCCTGCTAAACGTTTCCTTCTACAGGATATTTTGCCTTCCCATTCAGCACTGTTATCAGTCTCGTTGGCCATCAGATACTCCAGGTGCCTGTTCTTATCTGCCCTCTCTTTCACCAGTAGGTTACTGCCAGTTTTTCTTCTCTTACCATTCCTGCCCATTCAGCTCAGGCTGCTCTCCTGTGTTTCTTCTGAACTGTAGCACAGGGCAGCCAGCTGACGGGTTGCTAAAATTTTCAGAAAGACATTGGAGGATGTGTCCCTCCTTGCAGATGTCACTTTCATCAGCCCCAAAATGGTTTTTCAGGAAAAATTATTTGCTGACTTTTGAAATAATGATAAACTTCACTCAAATTTCAGAGTAATACTTTGAAATTTCATATAGTTACAAACATTTCTGTGTATCACAGAGAATGCAGGGTGAGTTTAACTCTTACCATTCCTGTTAGTCACAATTGGAACATATTTTTGCCCATCTACCATATGCTTCCCTGCCCATGACTTGACAGTCCTGTGTTTTGCAAACAGGATCGTGTTGGATAGGCTCTTTTTGGTGCTGTAGTGCCTTATGAGCCCTAGGAACCGAAAGAGCCTGTGCATGTACAGTTAAACCTCAAAGGAATATAAGAACAACAGACTTGGGCTCATTTTGTTCCTTGAATTGATTATATTTGTTTGATAAATAACAAAGCTCTTGAATGCTAGCAAAAAAAAAAAAAAAAAATTATCAAAACAAAGAGAAAGAAAGCTAATAAGCATGCAAGAAGTGCATTCAATCAAAAGCCTGGACAGGCTTATACTTCATAGAGAGCATTAACAGTGATCATCCAAGCAGCTAAGCCATAGAAGAGAAAATGCTAACTACACTGAGGGGAATTGGAAAGAATCACAGAGAAATGGGGAAGATCTCTGAAGCGTCTCCCAGCATTTGGTAAGTAACCTTACAAGATTTTCTTCTTTTAAAATACCAAATATTCATATATTTTTGGAAGTACTACAGTAAGTTGCAGTATGCGAAATTTCAGGGACAAAAGTTTATACACTGTTAATAAAAAGATGTATCACAGCCTCACAAACCGCTCTAATTGTTCATCAGTGCTGCTTAGTGCACTGTAAGCAGGACATTAATCTGAAGCAGCAGCATCTTCAACAAGTTTCTCGAAATGAGCATCTATGCTTCCTACTTGATCTGTCTTCTCTTGTCACCTCGGAGCCCTCAGAAAAAACAATATCTGAAAGATCTTGCTTTCAATTCAAAATGGTTCTCAAATTGGAACTTTCTCTGTCAGATCAATCTGCAGTGGTTGTATGCTACAATCCAGAAAAGCTGTTACCTAAAACAAAGCCTTACATCCAGCAATAATCACATGCAACAGAAATAGGGTTTTGTTGTTCCTCCTTTTCACTTTACAAGAGAAAGAAACAAGAAGTATCACCTTCTACAACCAACAGTTCAAGAATAGCATTTCTATCTGTTCAAATGCAAACCATAAAATACCATATTAGAAGTCAGAACAGTATCAGCATCCCCTCCTGTATGCTTCACACTGTGCAAACTCACCAGCAATGCAGACATGCCTATCATCTGCATACAGCCCCTAGAGAACACAGAAGTCTGGATCTGCACATCAGAAGCAGATTTATTGGACTGTGACTATGTGTTCTGCAACCAATTAATCTTGTACTGGATTAAAATAGTAATTGTACAATCTTCGTGATCCAAAGAACAAGGAGTCATTTTTCACAGTGAAACACTCAAGCAGACTCAAACTAACCACCTGGTGGTATTCATAGCAGTTCTTTATGTTGCCACATAATTCAAAGGCGTGTATTTTGACCCTCCTACCTATGATGTAGCAGAACAAGAAGAGAAATGACAAAGAAAAGCATCCTTGGTTCAATTTAGAGCAGTTTTTCAGTAAGAAAAAGCAACAGTCCACACATCAAAAAAATTGAAATTATGTTGTTTACCCTGTAACAGTATTACATATTTAATGCTACATATGAAAGAGGTGTTCAACAAAAAAACTGCAGACGTCAAGAAATAAAGGTAAGAAGGCTGTCTTAAGAAACTGCTCAGACATCCACTTAGACATCCTATGTTCTTATATTCTGTAAAAGAACAGTAAGGAATACAACCATGCTCCCCATTCAGCAGATACATGGAATTTTCTAAGCTAGTTGAAATTTTTCAAGCATCCAGCAAGTTTATGCTGATAATGAATTGAAGCCAGAGCAAATTTCAGAGACAGAGCTTTGGAGAGAATGATGGTCCAACAGGACTGTTATTACCCAAGACTCTTAAATCTGATTGTTCAAACTCATTATGCTATGTATTTAATGTGTTATCTCAGTATCACATTATTGATTCTGTGCTCCAAGCTACCTAACTGCAATTCAAAGAGCTGCACACAGAAGAAACTAAAGACACAACAGTGACATTTGCAGAACGCAGCTCAGATGCCCACCAGAGTACACCTGATGTACGTGTGGTACAGATGATTATGCTAAGGCTCTAAACCCCAGTTTGTACTACGATTTGCATTAATATTATGAAATTAGCAGATGGAGAAACAAAAACAAGGAACTTCAAACACAAAGCATCCGAGCATTTTCAGTTTGTATACACTGCTAATAATTGCAACATCTCTTTCTGTCTTCAGCAGCCACATATGCAACAACTGCTCAAGTGACAACTATAACCAAAGTCATTACTGGCTAGCCAGCTTACTCGCATTTGGTGGGAATCACTTCCACATGCGGTATCCCAGTTCTCGATTATGAATCGCCCTTGGGAAACTGACTTTCATAATTCCTCTTCTCTTCTGAAGTGATAAGAGAGTATTTATTTTTCCTAATTAAAATATACGTACAGCAATAGTGTCACAATTGTATCCAATCATTCACAGGGCAAAACATTTTCCAATGAAAAATAGAGTTGCTGCATTTAACCACATGTTCTATTTCATGCTTTTTGTTTATATTTTGACACAAGTGAATAACAGCAAAGAGTATTTTACACAGCCTGATAAATTATAAGTCCATTTGTAGGACTTTGACTGTGAAACACAAAATTCAGACTTAACAAAACAAATTATCTGGTCTGTAATCAAAGATCACAAAATATACCTTTTATCCACTTATAAGAATTTCAATGGGCGATCAAGGCAATTATCTGCAAAAATGCTGCTAAGTTAGGGAGTAGATCAAGTCACCCAGTACACTAGTGAGAAAAAACTCACGCATAGCTTCTGCGTCCATGGGAAGCATCTGCAATGTGTGTCAGACCTGTCTGTAACACATCAGTTCTCAAGGTCAGCATATTTTGAGCTGTTCATAAATAGTAAGGAATAGGATCGTCATGTCCCACTGCATCCCAGCATGTTCCTTTCTCTTAGCACAGCTGCAGAGCCACAGCTTTTATTTGAGAATTTGTAGCAGGCTCAAAGCAAAAATGGAGATTCCAAACCCGACCTTGATGCCAACAGATTCTAAAGTATTAAAAAAAAAAACCCAACATTCAGAAGCATCTCCTATGGGGTATACTGATTAATGCATCTGAACCCAAGAGGGTTGAAGATGAAATTCAATTTTCCTTTTCTCTCAAGAGCATCCCCATGCAGTGGAAGAACAGAGCTACTACACTGCTAATTCACTGAATCAATGTCAAGGTCATGTGTTTATTTGATAATCTCTGATAGGCTGTAAAAAAAAAAAAAAAAAAAAAAAAACAGTTCATGAGATAAAGCATCACCATGACTGGGGTTCTGTACTGTTTTATCACAGGTGATAGTTTCCCATTCTTCTTCTGAAAGTATCTATGTGACACTTACCTTTCTAAAAATTTTGTTTTAGTGATCTCTTTTTCCCTTTGAAGCCTCCTCCTGCTAAATTATTGAATAGTAGGATCAGAATCCTCATGTCTGTGTTATGTTGAACAAAGCTTCTTCTAGAATATGTTGATTCAGCCCCTGGCATTTGCTGGCAGCTTTCTTTCCCAAAGTGACACAACATCACCTTTGCTGTAAGAGTTCATTCCTACAGCAGTTAAAAGAGCTGGGTAGGGGGATTCTCAAGGGCTGGTTGTCCTAAATGCCCATAAGATAAGGACATGCTATAATTGCAAAATAAAGCAACTAACTGTAAAAGATCATTGCCAGCCGAACAGGCTTTTTCTTTCCCCTCTTATAAATATGTAGGAGCTGTTTCCATTTACCGTTTCAGCTAATGGCCATAGGAATTTTGCCAATTTGCTGTGTCAGGCATGTCATCCTTTATTTGACTTTTCTAATCGAGCTTTCCTAGACATACTCACCAGAAGTATACTAAAAACAAACTCACTCTAAATTCTTTATCAACTGATGCTACTTGAAAAGTTCCCTGACAAGAAACTCTCATCACAAAACATTTATAAACATGCAAACTCTTATAGCAAAAGGATCAGCAATAGAGCAGGCACAAACAGACCGCTATGAAAAGTTGCCCAGAGTTTGCACCAGCCTGCAGCTCTAACGTTCACTGCTGTCCTTTCTAATGCTTTCTGCAGTCAACTTCTGGCTACACATTTACCTTTTCCTTCTGAGAAGAGCTTATTTTCACACGAATAAAAACAAAATCTAGTTTAATGGAAAAATACAATAGTGAGAAATACCATCTAATGCCCTCCAGCTCTGAGAAGTCCTGGAAGGTTGCTCTAAGAATGAAGCCTCAGGGAACACGTGCCTCCAATTGTGTAGAACAGATTTTGTTAGCAAATCAGCAGCAGCATCCCCTTCTAGTGAAGAGCTTTCTATGCAGCAGCAGCAAGAGCAAAATTCTCTAACATACAGGAAAGTATGGGGTACTGATGAGTTCCAGAATCTTATCCCAGAACATCCCTCAATTATCCCAGTGATCCGCATAGGGCCAGCCCTCTAAGTCCTATTCTCTGGAACTCTGTTGTACAGATAACTGTGACTGCAATTTGACTTCTCATGCAAGTCTTTTTTTTTTTCTTCTCCTCTTCCACTCAAGAGAATGGAAACAAGTTCTAAACTACTAGCAACAGTGTGTGAGAGAAAACAAACCACAAAGCAATTGATAGTATTGATCACTTGGCTGAATGTCCTTAAAGTCAATCTGCACTCAGCCTTCCCTGATGTATGCTTAAATACTACACAGTAACAGACAGCAGGGCTCTGACGGCCCAGCCATGCTGAATTCTCCTCATACCTGAGCCATCTCTTGATGAGTTGCAGTCACTGAGCCCTTCGCAGCAACCAGCTGCCTGAATCTTTGCTTCTTGGTTGAACTTTCCAACCCATCCATAGCTCTGCGCTGTTTTTCCGTACTAAGTTTTTGTGAAGCACACCTATAAACGGGCAAACGCGCACTGTGTGTGCCTATGTGTGGCAACTGCAGGCTGCCAGCTGTGCAGGCTGCACGGCTGTGTGAGGAGAGGCCCAGCAATCTCCCGCCATTTCCGGAAGGTTCCACACCGCAGAGCCAATCAGCAGCGCTGCAGGCACCGCGGTGGGAGCACAGCGTTAGAGCGGGGCTCCTTCTGCCCACCCACAGTGAGATGTGAAAGACCCGAACAAAGCCTGGCAATAAGGGGGAGTATGAAGAAATAATTGTTCTCTGTAGCTTATTTAGAGGGATAACTTTCCTTTGGCATGGATCAGGCTCTCACAATTCTGAACCTCCCTGTGCTGGCTAGATTCTGATTTCTGTGAGCTGCGACTGGAAGGCTGGCACTGCTAAAGAGCTGACAAAAGCAGTGCCAGGCAACATACCCAAGAGATATAGGAGCAGAGGAATGGAAGCGTTACTGGGAGTGGCCAGAAGAGATTGCACCAAATCACACAGATGAGGGAATACGCCTGCCTGTAAAGGTGCATGAGGGTGCCAAAGTCTCACTGCTTCCTGACAAAGCAGGGCTCATATGGATGCTGCAGAGACACTTCACTCAGGTGCATCTCCTGCATCAACTTAAACACTTCTCTGGAGCTGTGTTCTCCCTTTGGAGGTGAAAGCAACTTCTTTCACATTTCATGAGATTCAAAACAACATTGTAATAAAAACAAGGGTGGAAAAACAGTCTTTGAAAGAGAATGGTTTTGTCAGACAGATTCTAAAAGAGTTGAAATAAACTCTCAAACAAACCAACCAGTTATTGGCTTTTCTATTTCAAAAGCTCAGGGAAGAGCTTACTGTTTCAGTGGAGACAGTGTAATAAAGCTCTAAACAATGCGAGATTCTATTTAAAGAAAAACACATGCATTATATGCTGTTCACATATAAGAAACAAAGGAATTAAACTAGAATGCTATCATTCTAGTTCAAGTTAAAATGTTAAGAATGTTTCTAGAATTTGACAGAAATGAAATATCTGTTGATATCATGAAATAATGCATATCTTCCATTCCCTCGCAACTTGAGGATTGCTGTATTCACGGCTTAGTTTTTATAGTGTGAAAACATTTAGTACACACACAGGTGCAAAAAGACTGTTCTGTTGCTAGCATATAGTAAACTTTTTGACTACTAAGTAGAAATTAAACAGAAAGCCTAGGAATCATGTTCTGTTCAAGTTATACCACCAAAGAAGTTCAAACCTACCTTTCAAACTTCAGCTGGCCTGATGACTTATTCCAGATAATACAGTACGTGGCTTACATTCTGCTATTTGAAGTTGGAATGCAAAGATGTGTGTAAGAACCACCTGTGTCTGCATCTATGGTTATACTCATTGCCAATAAAAAGATACAGAGTAACTTCATTGATTATCGTGCAGAGCCAGCAAAATAAAATTAAAAAAAAAAAAAAAAAGCAAAACAGAAATAGATGAAAGTTTCTTAATTGCACACAGCTGCTTCAGTATTTTACTCAATTAACTTACCATCTCTGTTTGTATGTCCATTAACTCATATGCATGAAAAAATGCCAACATTCATAACAGAAAGCATTTAGCAAAAATTGCCAGAAGTAACAGATTTCTGATTTAAAAGAAAATGTATAAATGAAATTAAAGACAACCTTCTTGTTCTTGCAATCAGACCATATAGTGCTCTACCAAACACAGGCTATCTGTTCTTCAGAAACCACATGAACCATGCTTTCACGGTACTAAATGTATTCATCAAAGACATCAGTAAGATCACAGTGAAAACACGAATAAAACAAGGAAGCATTTAACATCAGGAAGAACACAAAAGATGGCATTCAAAAAGAAGAGTAAAATTGTGATAGTAAATAGCAACAAAGCACAAAAGTCCAAAATTAACCAGTTATTAATACCACTGAAAGAGGCAACTAAAAGTATTTCTGTAAATTGTGTTGTCTTATTGGCAAATATCACTCAGAAAACTTACAGAAAAAACTGAAGCCACACATCCAACACAATAAAAGTTTTAGAAATTCCATCTTCTTAGACACTGTCTGGAACAGTGATTGTTAGGCCAAGTCAGATATCAAACAAATAAAAGCCATTGTTCTATTTGACCACACACTGAGATGTATCACCCTTTGAAGCTGCAGCTAACCTCAGCTATCCCATCTTCATCACATCTTTATATTGAAATAAGTCATGTCATTAACCTAGTGAGTTAAGAAATGAAAAGTCATGCTCAGAAATACAGGGTATAGGCTGCACATCCTGAAGTCATTTCCTATCCACTGAGAATTCTCACAGTAAAAAAAAATGTAGCCTACTAAGTCTGGGTAACTGGTAATACAAATTATAAGTTACTGTAAAACCAAGTCTCCTCTTAAAGGTAAAATACAGTCAATGAAGTTATTTTAAGTATGATCTTCTACTTAACTTACATTTAATTACTTTAAAGAGTAAGATGAATATATATAGAGGATTAGATCTCTAAAATCCACTTTATAGCTATTTCTTCATCTCTAAAAATGTTTGGGTTTTTTTTGCGCAATAAGCATGCACAAATAGATGCCCTAGACTACAGAATGAAACAGTTTTCTAAAGCTTTACAGAATGTGCAAGGGATACCTCCAGCTGTTCATTAGATTTTATTATCAAAATATTTTCTGCAATAACCTGCAAGTTTTGATACAATGAATTCTTTTTAGATTTTCCAATTGTTCACACTAAAATGACTGCCCTTGCTAAATATATACTATCCAAAGCATATCTGGTCTTGCTGAAACCTTTCACTCACAGCACAGCCATACAGGTCATGGTAGTTCAATAATCTGTTCTGGCTATTCTGGATCAGGGCTGGTAGCATGCTGTTGAAAACTACATTTGCCACTTTCCGTCAAGGGCAGAAGATTTATTCTTTTGGACTGCATTCCAGTATGTGATATTATGCCTGGCTAACAGAAAGCAACAGCTGCTTTTTTGTTATTGTTTTCACAGTACTTGAATCTGCACATTGTCAAAACTGCACATCTCTTATGAATCAAAAGATGCTGCAGAAAATTGAGTCAAGTGTCTAAAAAGCTTCCTGATACACCTTAGAAATTGTGAAGTTATGTGCATGCTAACCATTTCTGGCACAGAAATGTACCTTTAAATTAATATAAATTAAAACATAGCATAAAAAAAGAAAGAAGGGTGTTAAACTAAATTTTATTGGGAACATTGGTTCAAATAATTTCTGGACCTGACAGATAGAAAAGAAAAAAAGAAAAATGCCTTTTCATAAATCAAAGTACTTCAAAAAAAAAAAAAAAACAACAAAAAAAAAACTAGATAAAAAGCAGAGGAGTAAAAGAGGGTAATGTACTGGCAGGGCACTCTGCCCTCAAATCTCCTTTGATACTGACATAGAGCCAGTGGCACGACTACAGTGGACAAGATGTAAACATCAGGTCATAAAGCCCAGCATATAATTGCTGTATATTCCACAGGCATGGCAAACCATACTTGGGGTAATGACAGGCTATCCACTGAAAATACCTACCAGTAATTTAAAATGGAGGTTATATATCCTTGTTCCACCCCACCCTTGTGTAAAGTTAGTTGGCCTGAATATCAGATTTTTTTTTATTTTGCCAGAGATAATTTATTACTGTTGTACAGTTACTTGTTAATACATAAAAGCAAATTTGCATCTTAATTTGTATGTTATTTCTACCTTGAAACAATTAATTTCAAGAGGTAAGGAGAGTGGGATCATGAATTATTTTACACACACCAAAACCACATATGTAGAAAGGCACTTGTGATACACAAAATATGGAAGCTACTTATAAATATAGAATATCATTATTATTAAGTGCTAGAACTAGGCTTTTTCACCTGTAGATGTCGAGGATACAGTTAATTTGTACAAAGTAGATAAATGAGGTGGAAACTAATCAGAATAGAGTTTGTTTACCTGTTCTTTAACAATATATTACAGTGCAAAAATCACTAACTGTGTGTTCTACCTGGCTGAGAATAACTTCTAGCATCATTTCTCATTTTTACATATCAGATCTGATAGCACCTCACACTCTTTGAAGTTCAGCAAAATGCAAAAATACTAATGAAGTCCAGTGAGCTGGTAATGCGATTTTATCCAGGGAAAAAGCTGTTTTAGGGAGAGAGTTACCCCGAAAGTAATACCTTGTATTTTATGATGCTGGCCCACAATGTCATAGACTGCTGTCTGGGGTATGGCAGCAGAGGCTGAACCTTCCCACCAATATTCCACACTCTGTTGCTGTGCAACAGATGTTAGCAGAGGAGCAGTCTGACAAAATAGCATCTGACATGGAAATGCAGATGAAGCACAGGTGTGTCACTGAATTCCTCCATGTAGAAAAAATTGCACCCACTGACATTCATCAACTCGCTGACCATGTATGCAGACCAAACAGTGATCTCCTTGATTTTTTATCTTATGCTGCAAATTTGGACATTTACCCAGGAGCAGATCTACTTTTGCAAAAGAACAGATCAAAGACAACTAAATTACACAGTTCAGAGCTTTGGTTTACACATCTGAAGGCAAAGGCCTCCCCCTTCTGACATAAAAGTGTGTTATGCTTGCTTACTGTAGAATTCATAACAACAGATCTTGCTTCATCCTCCTGAGGCCGAGACCTCCAGAACTGAAATATGACTGAAAGTGACAACACTTCAGCTTTTTTCCTGAATTATGAAACCCTGCTGTTTGGTTTCCCTTAAAGATGTCAATTACAAGCTGCTTACTTACTAAAAAATGCACAAGATGGCAGAAGCTGACGAGGAGCTGCAATTTATAATAGCGGCTTTATCAACAGAGAACAAGTTAAAACAAATGAAGTGGGGGAAGAAGCCTATTTAAGCATGTAAAAGAAACTAAATAGGAAAACATAAAAATTATGCTAGGAATTCAATTTAACAGAACGTAAGCCGTACATACGAACTTTCACAAATGTAGAGATCTAATACTACCCTATTTCTTTCCCTGCCATCCTCCTTCACAAATCTTAAAAGCAACAATAGCCAAGTAAAAAATAAAGCTTTTCTCCAGGAGTCTTTAAAAGAAAAGAAGCTGAACTATTCTTGAGTGGTAATATTCATCTTGTTTCCCAGCATGCTATATCTGCTTCTATAAAACACAGGTAAGTTTTGAAAGCAGTCTATTAGAGCCCACTCTGCAACAGTGAGCAGATGTTTCTAGAGTAGTCACATAAGCATGCCCAGAATCATCCTGGGTTTTAGATAGACCCAATCAACAATAATCAACAATATGTCTCACCACAAGAAAATAGTTCCATTCTGACAGGCCAGTTCAATTCTGCAGATTCTTGCAAAATCAAAATTACTGAGCATTTCAGATATCCTGTATATGTTTTGTTTGAGAATACAACATGGTAACACATCAAGAATCACTGCCATTTGATTTTTTTTTCACATATGCTAACAGCCAGCTCCAATGTTAACTTGAACACAAAGTAATTGCACTTTCATATTAAGTTGATGTTAAGTTCATCTAAGCAAGGAGCATGCGCGTACTTTGAAAAATCACATTTCTTGAAGCAGATCTTATGCCTTAAGTAAGGAGCTCAGCCTCAGCCACGGACATTTAGACATCCATCTTGAAGCATGGACAGATGACTGGTGTGGTTTGTGAAGAAGTTACACACATCTGAAATTCTAAAACTGCAAATCTGTTTCTTCTTTTTGGCAAAGTTTTAATCAGTTACCTGCAGCACAGATCAGCTTCCCCAGAAAATAACACACACACACACACACACACAAAAAAAAAGGGACTCTGCTCCTAATTTTTCAATTCCTTCTGTTTTCCTTTAAGAATGGCAGCCATGCACACCTCACAGCAGTGATGATTGGAGCAGTTAATGGCAATGCTGCTTCCAGTCAATTTTAGCCTAAGAGGCAAATTCTGCCCAAGTCATTCACAAATAATCCAAAGCATCAGAGAGGAAGGGATTCTATTCTGCAGGACTAGAGCTATATAATGAAAATGCTGACAGACTTCTAATTATCAATAGCACAAATGGGTGCTGCTATAATAAATCTCTTTCCTCAATACAGATGAATCAAAAACCTAATTAGGATCTTCATCAAGGCTCTCTAAGATTAAAGCTGGTCAAAAAGATTATATTGGATGTTCCCCAATAGAATTTATAATGAGGATACTCATTTGGTTAAACACCCCAAACTGATAGCCAGAAGGAAATGCACCACACTCTGCTAATGTAGAAATACATTAAGAAATTTGTGTCACAGTGAATGTGAATACACACTGCAGTTTTACTTTTTCCTAATTCCTTGTTTTGTTGTAGTTGTTTTTTGACATGAATTGTGTTGAAATAAGACAAGAAAAAGGCATGAAACCCTGCAACAACTATACGAATGATGTATACAACTATACATGATTGTATTTGAAAGATCTTTTCAGTCTACATTTTACAGTAAATCAAGAAAATGGACATCAAACACTTGTGATCTGGCAAAACACATGCTCTGGATATCTGTTCCAATCTCACTCGCTACCTTAGCAGCAAGATACTCAACAGGATCACATAAGATGACACTCAATTCAGACAGCAATTGCAAACTCATAAGAAACAGCGAATCAGCTGCTCAGCAAAAGCCTAAATGTGGAAATGTATCAATGTAAGAAAAATAAATAATTCTGAATAAATTAACTATAAAATATCATAACATTTGATAGTGTTCTAGAAACGTGAAAAAAGTCCATCTTAGAAATTCATCTTTATAACAGCCAATCAGAAAGGATGTTTTTTTGTGACAGAAATACAGTATTACCAGTAGAATTCTGTACGCACACTATGTGGAGTATCAAAACCTTGACACTTACCTCATTAAATGCTAACATACATTTCTAGAGTTGAGTAAACCAATCTAAAATACTGTCAAAGCCACATTACTTGAAGTTTTTTTTAAAAGGTTGCTTTTCACTTCAAGTGATGGGAAACAACTGCAAGCATTATCTAGTCTTCCTTAATATCATGAACAGAAACCAAAGGCATACTAATTGCACATGTAAAACAGTAGAAATCACATTTTTAAAAGAATAAAAAAGTCACAGAAACCATCTAGTTAATAGTGAAGATATTATAACACAGTTTCTGTGATATGGAAATAAAATCTGTAGAAGACATTTAGTTGCCAATGGGGGCAGAGTGTTAGCCTGTCCTTTGTAACTTCAAAAGCCTTGCCATAAAGCACTGGATAGCATAGCAGTAAGAAAACCTTTGGTGTTAACTAAATAGCAGTAGGAAAGTACACAGAAAATAACTTGAGAAAACCATGCTAATGTGACGGAGAAGAACAAAAAGATACTCTCTTTGAACTAAAAACTGAAATATTTTGTAAATCCTAGTGAGTCATATATTTAAAAAGTCAGTACATACATGGATCTAAACAGGAAATTGAAGGTATTATAGTGTATATGAAATTGCAGAGAGTGATGCCTGCTCAAGCTATGACACTAACCAAAAATACACGTTCAACAAAGCCCAGGGAAAGCAATACCAAAATACTGCGTGGAGCTGGAAACTCAGTGAGATGCCTGTTGCTTGAAATTCAGTCTGTACCTCTGAGCTTTCTTACCTGAATTATGTTTCTAAATGCACCTATTCTAAGAAGTTGCTTTTCATTTTTGAAGCAAGATTGAATTCTGACTCACTGCACAGCAAAACTAAAACTGAAACCTGGATACCTAGTAATTTTTGTCAAGGGAATGTTTTTTTTGGAGGCAGGAAAGATACAGCCTCATCTGATACCAGAACATCTGTTACTTTCTACAGGAAACAAGATAATAAGGATGGTAAAGCAGCAAGCAGAATTCACAAGAAATTCACTTTCAGTTTGGTGCAATGTTTTCCACCATAGCAGAATATTACCAGACGTGAGTTTGGCTTTGTGAAATGAAGCCACAAGGCAATAAGTGTGAAATCCACATTATGAGCTCAGATACAACATTTGGACGCTGGTTACATAAAACAAACTCACTTCCAATGCTTGGTTCCTTTTCTTTTTTTTCAAGTGTACTTTTCATGGAGGTAGCATCTCAGAATAGCAAATGTAATTGAGGTCCCAGAGGATACTGTAACACTTGCTGCTAAGAGATAGAAGATTTATTGCATTGTAAGGAAAATGGATTCTCTGAGATTTTTTCTAGGGTGATATACAGAGAAAGGAAGATCTTCATTCCTTCTAATAATAAATGAAAACTTACTGGTAATTCCTGAATACTTTGAAAGCCATTGCTGTTGGTATGCATACATCCCTAAAAAACTAGAAAAACTATGTTTTAAGTAAATAAAATCTACTATAAAGTTGACATTTTCCAGAGCAGATGTTCTTATACTTTTTTTTCCCTTTTTTATTTTTTCCCCAATCCTCTGTGCTAAACATTTCACTCACACTGTAGAGTACAACAGTTTTCAAGCAACTGGAACATCTAACCTGAGCTTACAGATGAACTTAAATAACAATGCATTACAAGTAATTATTCCTATGGGATGGACAGACTGTCTGATATCCGTGCACTGCTGACAGTGGAGTTTTAAATAGTGGTTTTCATAAACTAGTCAAACTTGCAAGGTAGAGAAATTTAAAATGATTAAAGGGGGAAGAGCATAAGCATGTCTTAAGGAAAGTTATTAATAGTATAAAATGTTTGGCCATAATAGCCTGATAAATGAGCTTTCATGCATCCTACTCAGGATTCACTCCATTTCAATATGCCTTTTTAATTACAGAATGTAAATGAATTGACCTTGAGCATGACTTGAACGCTGGCTCATGATTCTTTACAAGAGTACTTAGTTCATTCAACAATGCCAGCAGAGTAAATTTACAGTCATTTTGCTTCCATAGTCCATGTCAGCAATGGAAGTTAAAGCATTTTTGCATAGCACTGTTCTTGCCAGAAAGCTGAGGTTACCTTTATTGTAGCATGCGCACGACTACACAAGATAAATATAGTCATCATGTATGCTAATTTTACTGTAAATATAAAAAGAATAAATCTATAAAGAATCTGCAAAAAATGTTGCACTTCACTTTGTTGAAGAACACATTCCTCATTCGCCAGTAAATTTTAATTAGGCAGAATTTACTTACTATTGTCTGCTTGGAACATTGTGAAAGGTCAGCATGTTATTTTAAACAGATAACAACCACTTCAAATACACTGAAGTAATGATCAGCTTCAACAGAATACATTTCTGATTTTTTTCAGGTGTTTTTTGGTTCAGATTATTTTTGTAATCATCTTCAAAATATACAGGATAAATACCTGAACTTCAGCAACCCTTTTTAAAACAGGCAGATATTGTCTTCAATGTTCTTCTGAAACTGACATAGCCTGCAGGCAGAACACGGTCTGATATCTTTGAGGATAAACAGTCAGAATGCTTCGTTACATTCATCAGTGGTACTTCAGAATTCCATTTTCAATGAACTTGAAAAAGCAGCTTCTGTCTTCATTGTCCTTTCAATATTTTCATTTAGTCATTTCAACACTGAGGCTTGAACTTATGTTTATTGCAACCTACCCTTTTCTCTTCAGACTAATTCTATTAACTATGCTCGTTGTGCTTGGTAAATTTCTTCAGAGGAAAGCAGAGTTTGTCTTAAAACCATCTGCTCTAGGCTCAGAAAAACAAGCCTCATCTTACAAAACGCTATGTCAGACTTTGCTTGGATTTGACTGTGTGGCTCACTATATTCTGCTTCCACAAACAACAATTTCCTCTGTAAGTAATAAAAAAAATCTCTATGAGAAGCGAAAGTTTAGAAAAAAAAACAAACACAAGGTCTAGAGAAATTATTTTTAAATTATAGGCCTTCACAGGTGTGTATAATATCAAATTAAAATAAGCAAAAAAGTAAATGAGATCACTTGAGACATCACTTCATCTTCTTTAAGTGTGGTCTACTGCAAATGTTCTTGAAATACCCTCTTCTAATTTGTTGTAGTGATATGAATTTAGTTTTGGAACCAGGCCATATCTTTTCTTTATGAAGCAATTTTCTGATCCTCTGCATTTATTACAGCCTTAGTCCTGACAGTTTATGCCCAACCTTGATTATCATTTGATATTTATACAATAATAAATGGAATATTCGCGTGAAGCCGCCACAACAATCATGGGTAATGTTGCTTAATTCTGCAGTAGGATTCTAGCTTATTGTTTGTACCTACCTAGATTTGAAACTTGCTAGAAAAGATAGGATAAAATAGAGGAGAACCATCTGGGGAATAAAAGACAAAAAGGACCTGTCAGTTGTAATTACTGGATAAATGAAATATAAAAAAATCTGCCAAGGCAATTCAAACCCCTCCTCTTTTTTTTTTTTTTTTTTTCCCTTTCTTAACCGAACTGTAGGTACATATTTGCATTTCTGGTAGCAAATGCCATTTATCTAACAGTCTCCTTTTTCAGTTAATAACAGGAAGAAAACTGTGTTGCCTTAAAGATTTGCATGTTTAGAACTCGATCATAGTTCTTAATGAAAGTTGTAAATAGATTTTCTCTTTTTTTTTTTCCTGCAAATATTTATGGCACACATGATATTTGAGCATCTCTATATTATCTTTCAAGATTCAACACTTGCTGAAATTCATTATGTAGTCTGTCATAGCCCCCAGTTATCATTTATCTTATAGTTTCAAGATCTTGTGCAAAGCCATTACTCTTCTTAAGTCCATTCACTTGTTCACAGTTACTCTGAATTTACCAGCACTGGGATACAGTCCCTTAAGTCAGAAATTGAAGCTTTAACCTTGGAAAATCACGTGAAAAAGTAGGAAAAAAGCAAAACTTCTTGTTACTCATTCTATGTCCCTCAGATTATTAGAAGTGTTGAATAATTAAAAATTTCAGTAGCATACCATGCCAGGACCAAATCTTTCTAATTTTCACAGATCAACTTCTACAAAACTTTTTTTTTTTTCCCCTAGATAGTCTGTTTGATCATATCACAAAATCTCAGAATTCTAGGGGCTGGAAGGGACCTCAAAAGATCACCAAGTTCAGCCCCCCTGCCAAAGCAGGCTCCCTGCAGCAGGCTGCACAGGAGGCCATCCAGGCAGGTTTGGAATACCTCCAGAGGGGGAGACTCCACAACCCCTCTGTGCAGCCCGTTCCTTCACATATTGGTGTGGAACTTCCTATGCTCCAGTTTATGGCTGCTTCCCCTTGTCCTGTCCCCACAGACCACTGAAAAGATGTTGGCCACATCGCTTTGACTCCTACACTTCAGATACTTATAAACATTAATCAGATCCCCTCTCAGTCTTCCTTTTTCAACACTCAACAGACCCAGGTCACCCAGACTTTCCTCACAGGAGTAAATTATTCAACATGTCTCACTGTGGGCTCAATTATGGGTTTTATGCAATACAGCATTTGGCCTACTCCCTCAGTCCAAACTAGCATATTTAAGATCATGTTTTCTTTGTATACAGACATTCACTCATCTTCAGATCATAAACTTTAACTGAACTATATTAAGATTTATAAAGTAAGATAGAAATGGCTGAAAGATAAGCACTGTTCATTACAAATGAACTATTTTTAAGGCTGTAGTATATTACCAAGATCTTTAAAACCATAGTAAGAAAATACTATTGCCCTGCTTTACAAGAGGTGAGGCCAAAAACAGGATAAAATTGCAGTTAAAGAAATGCAGTCGAAAGAACTTAATGTCTTTTTACAGATTTTTTTGATTGAAGATAATCAGTAAACTGTCTAAATTGCCTAAACATTTACACCATCTAAATATATTTTTATGCCAGGAAATCAAAATTAAGATATCACAAAAAGAGATGAAGGAACATCAAGAACTTCCATGAAGAATTAAAATCATGTAAGATAATCCCCACAAACCCAAGTCAGGCTGTGTGCCTGGCTGCTGACTCTGTCCTATGCTGCATTTTCTAAGGACACTGTGAATGGATTAAAGTAGCTTTCCTAAGTGCTTAGAGGCTTCATTGCTGAGCCTTAGGGGATCAATTTTTCTAATGTGAAAACACAATTCAGGTTCTGCCTCTCAAGAATACCACACTTTTCTGTCAAATTAAAATTCATGTTTAATATAAAATAATGATATTTGTCTTAAACATTCTTGTCTTTGCCTGTAGTCCTTTAAAGAAGATTTTAGGAGGAAGATAAGTATGAAGATGTGTAGTTCAGACTTTGAGAAATCTGCAATTTGAGAGATGCTGATTTGACTGTGCGGGGATTCACCAAGTATGACATCATAATCCTGCAACATTTCTGAAGCACAAACTCTTAGGTTTGTTACAAAGATTGAAAATATTAATTAACTGCTGATGGATTTGTTTGCAGGTTGTTTAAGTTTACTGAAATCTGAGTGCTTTGTATTCAATAATACTTTGCCACACTTTCAAAACCAAAAATTTTGAAGAAAATAATCCTGGAGGAAATAAACTTTATAGAAAGCAACCAGGCAGCTTATAAATCCAGAGCAAGTATTTAAACTTCCAAACTGTAACTCAAAGCTCAGTCTGAAAATGAAATTATACTAAGCTTACCTATTGAACACCCGAATTTCCCTTTTTATAGTCAAAATTAACAAATACATTAGACATTACATTACAGCAATTTTATCATATGTTATCTACAATGCTAATAAAGCCTGTCCAAAACCAGTTCCTAAAACACTCATGAAGAATTTTTATTCCAAAATACAAAATGGAATGAAATGCAACAGTTTTAAGACACACTGAAAATTTTTGGAGAGGAGAGGAAGGGGCCAAGAAAAGTTTTATTTTTTGAAAACAAAAATCTTCAACACCTCTTGTATCCTCGCTAGATCACAGCCAGAGCTATGGAACCCAAGCAGTTACTGAGCCCTGCTAATGAAGCTGCTGAGGAGAAAACAGACTTTCATCAATTACCACGTTCACCACACCGAGCGTTTCCATTCTAAGTATTTGTGCATTTTCAACAGAAAATCTTCATTCCAAAATGATCTGTTCCTAAGATTAGTTTTCCAATAGTCTCAAAACAGCCCACTCTCAAAGCTGCCATTGCTCCAAAACATGTGGCAAGTCTGACATTTGATATTATCGGAGAATACAGAAGTTGCTTCAACTGCAGTATGAGTGAAGACAAAATGAAGCGTTCTCCTGCAGGGAACTAGTCCAAGTGCTTCATTTAATTCCTTATTTTTTTCTTTTAATGTATAAGGAGTTTTATCATAGTCCTGTATGACATGGATCTCGCCAATAGTTATATTTCAAACTTGTCCACACCCAGAATATCAGAACAGTTCCACCACATTTATTTTACTGACTTTAGCATCAGATGAACACAATAGTTAGCAGACATACCTGCAAATGCAGAAAGAGCAGGAATATTCCCATACTATTTTCACCTACTTTTCACCTACATAACGAGAAATAAACGACGTTTGAAAAGAAACACTGTTTAAGTAATTCTGACGTGAAAAAACACCATGTTGTGTACATATGTATACATATTCCAACATCAAGATACTGGCTTGGGCTTATTTTGTGCTTTATCATAACTGGACTCTGCCTTTACACATCTCAGGGCATTTGTGAGAGTAGAACAACTTCCACTGTGATGTGGACAAGAGTACTGCACAAGAATTCTATGTGTGAAAGACATTTATTGAAGAAAATGGACAATAGAGAGCCCTGTTGAGACTCAAACACTCATAAGGGTACCCATAAGAGAGCATACATATACCTTTATTTCTTTAAGAAACTTGTGAAGACAACACATGGGAAAAGAACTACATTGAAGAGAAACTCCCAGCCCGCAGCTCTCATTTTGGAGAGCATACCAGGTACTTCCTTACTAATGCAGCCGCTCCTCTGACTGACACACATTTATTTTCATACTCAAAGCTTTACAAATACCTAAATAAAACCAGCAAGTATAGTTGTTTACTTGAGATCTAGCTATTACAATATTTTAACTCTGTATCAAAGTGGAGAATTCAGCTACTTATTTATATTCTGCTCACTTGATTCTTGGCTACATCTTGAAAGCAGCTACCTCACTTTTCATTCTACACACGTGTATTTCACTGAATCCAAGAATTTCCCC
Source organism: Centrocercus urophasianus (assembly GCF_019232065.1). Classification (NCBI taxonomy): domain Eukaryota; kingdom Metazoa; phylum Chordata; class Aves; order Galliformes; family Phasianidae; genus Centrocercus; species Centrocercus urophasianus. Next base: position 5,648,282 of record NW_024884755.1, on the reverse strand, counting down.
AGCTATCACAGAAGAGACACAGAACGCTTTAGACAACTATTAATTGGTGATAGCTACACATTAGCTTTTCCAAATTAAAAGCAAGTATTTCAGACAATATCTGGACAAATTCCAAATTGAATCTGACCCATAAGTTGCTCTTAAGCTAGCCATAATACATTAATATATAATACACAAAACTCTTCACTACATTTCTCCCATTTTTTTCTGCAATTCTCCCCAAACACCGATCAAATACATACATAAACTGAAAGTTTTTACATATCTGATCTGTATACTCCCTGATCGCCTTGGTAAAGGAACAGTTAGATGTATACAATCAACTTCAGGTAAAGACCTCTAGAAACCTCACTCAGCAGTTTACTCTGTGATTTAAGATGCATTATAGGAAGTCCCAGAGGACTGAAGTTTTTGCTTTTAATCTACATAGCTGATGACAAAGCGGATGACGTGAATTTTGCTATGCTCAATTACAACTGACCAGCTAATTTGACACTAGAGATCCAGTCACTAACATTACTACATACCTATTCTGTTGGACATATGTAACTTGAAACTGAGAAGAGCCACAGTGAGCATGTTGTCACAGCTGGCCTTTTTCATACTGTTTTTATTCTTGCCTAATACAAAACAGTTGGATGCATTCTCCAAATAGCATAGCATGTAAACCCTTGACTTCTTTTACAAGCTCTCATGAATGCAGTACTGGCTGAAATGCTATAGCAACTTTGTGACAGAGATAATCCTTTCCAAGATTTACTCTCAACTGCTGTAGGCATACTTGATGGGGTTAGCAATCACAGACCATCACTCAGCAAAGCAGCGTGATTCACATAGAAACTATTTTAAGCACGTCAGCACTGGCAATTTTCTATTTAGCTGCTACATTTTCCAGCTCAGTGAACAGAGACAACATGCCTTCTGCTCAGAGACTCACCTTAACACAGAAGGTGGATACCTCTGTAGCTGTAAATTCAATTACTATTCTTCCTGTTTCTCAATTAGTGGAAAATGAACGATGTCTCTTTTGAGCTTCCGCGTTGGCTGAACTGCCCAAAACATCATTTGGGAGCTTTGTTTAATTGAAGTGAAAGAAGAGAATATCAACATTGTCTGGATGAGTATAAGCAGGTGGGTGAGTAAAGAAACAGCCACATACCTTTACAATCATCTCAGTATGATTAAAATGGAATTCTAGTTTCCTAGCTGTTTTAGACTGGCTATTCAGTATTAGCCTTAGTTTTGTTCAGACTCCGAGATATAAATTCTTCTCTGTCATTTGAGCCTCTGCTATATTTGTAAAAGCTAATAATTATTCAGAATGGCTAATGCGAGATACCCAATTCAGACACAGTTTGATAGTCTCTTCTTCAACTACTACTGTTGTTGCTGGTTTTTTGTTTTTTATTGTTGGTGGTGGTGGTTTCTTTACTTATTTTGTGGAGAAAAGAGGTGTAACATGGCTTACCAAATATTCTGCAGCACTCAACAAATTTGCCCAAAAATTCAGGGTGTTAGTTCAGATTCTCATGAATGAGTTCCCAGCTGCCTATCGTTCTCTGACACTCTGCAGTACGACTTTCAGGAGCTGGGCTGCTAGGTTTCCCAGTCTTAGTTCCATTCAGACGGTACAGAGGGCACACAAAGAAAAGTGGCTATCCTGCATGTGGCCTTTTTGACAAGATTTTAAAGCTGAGGTGCTGAAAATTTGAAGCTGTACTTCACTAGATGACCTACAATTATGAACCAAACTCCAAAGAAAACTATCTCACACTCACATAGAAAGGAACGAACATCACTTCACTAGACTGAAAGTAAGGCCAGTAGGATTACAGCGCGTAGAATAGCAAAGGAATTAAACCTTGAAGGCTACTGCCACTAAGTTACTAAGCTTTGTCACAGTTACAGTAAAGGAGGTTGCGAATATGACACTCCAGTGGTGAATAAAATTCTACGGTAACAGTGAATTCCGTTTGTAAAATTCCACTGTTGCAAAGCTTCACCAAAATCATTTGCAGACTCTGCTCACTGTCCAAACAAAAAGCACATATCACACAGGACAACTGGACTGCAATTAATATAGCCTATTTGGCTTCATTTATCTTCACCTTTAATATAGAAATTATCAGACGCTTTCCTTAAACATCATGCTCCTTTTGAAGTTCCAAGCTTCCTTCTTCTCAGTTCAGTCTGAATCCAGCCTGCCCAGAGCTCTTGGACTAAGCTTGGCCACTACTTACTTTGACCACCCCAACAACCCTGACAAATACCAGTTTCCTGCTAGAAGATACTTTCAAAGCCTGATTAAGAAGGACTCTTGGGCTTCCTATTTGACCACAGCTTCAGCACATGAAGGATTAACAACATGCACTTCTTAAACAAAAGACAAATTCTGAAAGAAAAAGATCAGGAGATCTCAGAGGTACATAGATATCAAAACTAAAAAAAAAAAAAAAAAAAAAAAAAAAAAAACAACCAACAACTTCCATGCCGATTTTGATGGTAGCTGCCTTTATTTCTTAGGGGAAATTTCCTAGCTTGACTGAAACGACACTTTGAGACACAGCAAAAATGAATGTGAGCAGCTCTTGTACTTATGGGTCACCTCTGTCAGACTGTGGTGATAAATAGAAAAGTCTGGCAGTAGAGATTGGATAAGCGTGCTCCAGGGAATGGTTGCTGTCTGGAAGATGCTGAAGTAGAAGATAGCTTCTTGATTAACAATACTGAAAGCTACACTGGGCATCGCAGGTGAACAAAATATTAAGAGCATTACATTTCATGCGATTATATAGTCTGGTACACGCCTCAGAATTGTACCAAAATATCAAATGAATGTGTTCTATTATTTTAGCTCAGTGAGCAAATGAAAACATTCCCTAAGTGGTATTTTTCAGCAGTAGTTTGCATCTTACTGGAAATAGCCAAGACTCCAGTCATTGCAGATAATTTCTTTTTATATAAGGCCTAAAATTAGAGTTTACTGAAACTTAGCTATCAGTCTGTACATTTTTTCCAGAAGACTGCATTACTGAAAATGAGAGCTATATGGAATCCAACTTGCACAAATTGGAATTTTATAACTCTAAATCCAAAATTAGCCTACACTCCAGTTTTAAAGGTTTGCACTTTAATTAATGATCCATTAAAAGAGGTAAAACTCTACTGAAACTCAAAAAGAAATTTTTTGTATTAAAAAAGAATGAAGCTATCATCTTAAAAAAAATTTTCACACCCTATTTGAAGTTTTAAATGGCAGCATTTGTTATCAGTATTGTTACAGGAAAGAAAACAACTATTTATATGGCAGAAAGGAACCACAGTTTTTCCAAAGCACAATATAAAGAATAAATAGGAAATGAAGAAAAAGGTTCTATATATCTACTCATCTGTGGACTGTTTTTCACATACTACTAATGCTTAGGGCAGATAAGTTTAAAGTCTGCATAATAGAACATCTTTAATGCATATTGGCACATATTTGTTATTTAGTAGAAAAATGCATCCACTAATATGAAAATTAGTTTTCTCAGATTTAACAAAAATAGATAAAATCAGAAAAAAAAATGGATATTGATCAGCATCATTAATATTGTATGATAATCTTTGCCACATTTAACACAAACATGCATAAAAAACACACATAATACATAATTACTATAACAACTTTTACTTTAATACAAGTAATTCTCTATTGAGTTGTATGTACTTGAAAACAATTACAAGGCATTCTTCAACAGAACACTTAAAAATCAAGGTTCCATCATTAATATACAGCACACATTGACTTGGCCACGTTCAAACCTAGGAAAAGAAAAAACTAAGTACTTGCAAACACTAAATTAGATATTTTATGGGCATTTTGCTTTTTGGAAGCAATGTGAGGTTTGTTTGATTTTATTTTATAGCTGTCTGACCTCCCCATTCTTCACGAGGGCCTTGTCAGGAAGGCACTGTTTTACCACAGAACTTCTCTGGCTATTCTATATTGCATGTTTAAGTCACAGAGACATGAGAATGGATGCTAGATTGAATGACAGGTTTTTCTGTCCCTGTGATCACTTAATGTTTGTGAATGAAGATCACTTTATAATACCATCCTAAAGTAACTGCAATGCCATTAACAGGAACATACTTTCATACACTTGTTAGTAAACCAGGAGAATAAATAAGTCAAGATTTCTTTTTCCTCTTGAAGACTGAATACCAATCTTCCAATTTGAAAACTGCATTATAAAAACACCTTGAAGCCAGTTGTAAAGTTATTTATAATTATGTCCTTTGAATAAGCTCTAAGTAACAAGTCATGCACCTGGGGCAGGGACTTGGCTTTTCATGCTTCTCCACATACTTTTACAGTCTTACAAGGAAATAACAGATTTATGAGTTTATTGATTAGGACAAATTAATGTCTCCAGCTGTTAGGATTTCCCACTGAAAGCGCAATAAAACACAATCAAAACCATAGAAAATGTAGTAGAATGTCTGAAAGGAAATACATCCTGGTAGTAAATGCTTTCTTCAGAAGCCACTGGAGTCATTATGTGTTTCTTAAGGCTGGACTTCAACAAATAGAAAGTGTTCTGCATTACTGTTGCTCTAACACTCACTGAAATTGTTTCAGAAAGTTTTTATAAATTCACTATAATTTATGAAGTTAGAAAATACATTAAATTAGAAAATTAACAATTTTCTAGCGCAGCGATAGTTTTCTCTTGTTACATCAACTCCAAAGTCATAAGCCTGAGTTTTTTCTTCACAAAGCCTACATAAGAACAAGATTACAAATTTCAAGATAATTAGCACAGAATCAGTTGCATATTAATAAATCATTTCAGATTTTCATCATCCTGCAAAGAACAGAAGCAGAGCATTCATGAAATGTACAACATTCACCAAAGTGGAATAACAGTTTAAAACTGTTAAAAAAAAAAAATCACACCAGTAATTCACTTTTTCGTTCAAATAAGCAGGAAAGCTACATGTAAGTTGCAATGTACAGAAAGCCACATTTTATAGCCCTAATTCATATAAATCAATTTCAGTAAAATATAAGATGTTCTGAGACTCTAATGACTTGATCTAGGAGCAAACCTGTTGAATCAGTGCATTTGTTCTCAGGGTTATCCCTGATTAACATGGATCCAACTACTTGCACGAGGACCAGAATTCAGTGTAAGAGATTAATCTGAGTGAAACTGAAGTAGCAGTTAAAGGATGAAATTCTGGCTCAGTGGCTTCAAAGAGAATGACTTTATAAAGTATTAATGGAGTGTATCCACAGTGGCAATACAATAAGAATTTATCCCAGAGGAATATAAAAAGCAGCATCTTCCCATAATAGGGCAGAGACAGCCTTTTTTTGTCTTTTTAGCTATAATGAAATTGCATGCAGTGGTGTGATGCTAGTCATCAAGTTGTTGCTGCGTGAATATTGGTGGAAGCCACTGTTGCAAGAAGTCTTTAAATATAATGAAGTAATAATATCAAAAAGAGTGGGGATAAAAAGTTTCAGAGCAGCTTTGTGTATGTACTTGTTATTCTTACCACTTGCTGTGAATATCACTGGGAAAGGTCACTGAAATCCAGCAGTTCACAGCATCATGAACTGCTGGCTCAGATAAAGGCATTAGACTGTGGAAGATAATATGTTCTCCCTTCTGTAGGATATTAATCTAAGCTGTAGCTCTTGATCCCTACAAAGGAATTTTAATTTGCGCAGTAGGAGCAGCACTGAACATCACTAAAACGTTTTCTTTTGATAATGGTGCAAAATCACAGAATTCCTTTTAACAAACCATTTAAATCCTATTGTTTACAGAAGATTAGTGCTCCTGAGAAGGGAAGCCAGGGTGTGAGGTCTAAAGATAATTCACTAAGCCACAGAGGCCGCTACCAAAGAATCTCTCTGCTACAATTACAATCTCTGAAAGATACTTACTTGTGTCACTGGGCTTTTCATAACTCACACCACTTGCCCAATTGATGTGATAAATCCAGTGCTGGGTTCTACTTTGTTTTTCTTTCTTACTGTATTGTTATAACTCACATTAGCACTCCCTGCAAGAAATGATGAAGAACACCCCCAGATACAGTGGGGAAAACACACTATTAGCCTCACTATAAGCACAACTTTGGGAAGTATACTTCTTCCAGTGTTTCACTTCTGTTTCTTGCACAGCACTTCTGTAGAGACACAGTAATTCAGTGATTTAACAGCTCACAGACTCCCTTGATTTCCATAATACTTTCTAGAAAGAAGGCTCAGGTCACCTCTACATCTTTCAGGAATACAGTCAAACTGAACCATAGGTTGTAAATATTATTTGTTTTTTGTATATTTAGCTCCAAAGTGAAATATTTTAATGCAAGATACTTTACATTCAGCATTCAAAACCGTACAGACATTTTGGTGATTATTCCATAAATTTTTCTCAAGTAAAAGTCTGAAATAATGTTACACCCTTATCAAAATCAGTATCTTCTGCTGTCTGATGTGAAATTTTCAGCATTTTAGGAAAAATTATTGAAATCACATATTTTGAACTATTCTGAAGGTGTTTGGTTTGGGGTTTTGTTCATTTGTTTTGCATAAAACAAGTTTAAACTATGAGAAACACTTCGAACTTTTTCACCTAACCATTGCAAAATCAGCCAAAAGCTGCAAATCTATTTAGTTCCTGGCTGTAACAGCAATCAGTATCTCAAGCAATATTAAATGCAATGAAAACGTTTTAAAGCTTCTGTTTTAGCTGATGGCACAGAACTTCACAGATTAGTTCTGATGCAGACTTAAGTTTTCTCCTCAAACATTTTACACCGTTTATCTCTAAACATATCATGTAAAGTCACTGTTTGTGGAAGTCCAGAATAAGTTCTCACAGTTTTTCCAGAAAACTTATTCAGCATTTTGTTATTTTTCGCTGGCACACCTGCTTTGTTCTGATAATATTCCAGCCTACAGAGGGACACCACAAAAACTTACCATTTCCTGACTTCAGAATTTGTACATTTTCTGGTTTTGATTTGTTAGGCAATCAGATTTTTTGTTCACAAACAGCTTCCTTCACTACATGAAGTGTATAAAACTTCCAATAAATCTCCATTAATTGGATTAAAATACAAAATGATAAACAGGATCAAGATCTTTTAGCTCTCATAAGCACAAACCAGACTGTTTTCATCTTAAATCCTAATAGCACCATCTGATGGAAGATCACCACAATACCACAGAAAAGACTCAAAGCATGCAAAGCATTAATTAATCTGAAAATGACTAAATACAGTTCTTTAACTTGTGTAATAAGGTTTAAACATGAAATATGTAGCAAAACAGTACATAATAACCCTAAGGTAGATTCCTAAATCTTAGTAACAATTTAAGTTGACTATAACAAATTACCCTCCTTTTTAAGTCAATATGTTCTGATTTAGTAGGGAGCCAGCCTTGTCCTAAGGAAAAATGAAGAAATGATTTCTTGTCTATACTCTTTCCAGACACAGCTTTAGATAACTCTGGATATAAATTTAGAAGCATCAGAAGTGAGTTCAGTTTTACTGCTCGTAGGCACATGGTTTTCTGATGTAGACTACAATAGAAATGACAAGTAGAATGTTTATTCTCCCTTAAATGATACTGAGTACTGGTAGAATTGTTGTGTTTTTGTTTTTGTTTTTTTTTTTTAAACACAGATCAGTGAATGTCAGAATGGTGTAAGACAAGCACTGTATTAATTAGTGCTAGAGCTGGTAAAAATTCCTTCCTGTTGTAAGTCAGGATTTCAGACAATGTCAAAACTATTTTCACAGTTTCATGCTGATAGGAATCCTCAGAGCAGATGACAGAAATGGGAAAGTGATGACAACAAAGGCACAGCCATGAAATGCCTTTGCTTCAACGCTCTCCTCTTGATACATAAACTGAATTCACTACACTTAGCTACATCAGGTGGCCCTTAAATTCAAAGGCCTCCCAGCTGAGCTCATCCAGGAAAAATAAATTCACAAAGAATCTGCTTTCCCTTTGGCAACCTCAAATGGGTGCAGTTTGCACTGAAGTAATTAACTAATATTTAGACTTCTTCAAACATGCTGAGAAGTTAACACAATCCCTACACATTTTGTTTATTTTATGCCATGCAGAAAGAGCAACCTCCTCCACCAGAAGTCATTCTATCTACCAGATTTGAATACATTCCTGATATGGCTTGTTTTCTTTTGATTTTATCTCTATAGCTTTTATTTGCTCTCATTCTCTAAAAGAAGAGCATATTTCTCTATAGTCAAAGGTGAATAATCAAAAAAGTAACTTTAACTTTGAAGATGCACAATTTGAATATAATTTTCCCTTTTCTGTACTGCAGACTCAAGAGGAAAACTGTTAGTCCAAACCATCTGTTCCACTATTAAAAAAGAAAACAAATGTTCTAATGCAGGACTTCACAACTGTGTGTATTGTTAATCACCACATAGATATTAATTAACAGCAAAACGAGGAAAAAAATCCATGGCAGGTGCTTTGGACAAAAGCACAGTGGGAAATGCACTGGAGTCCAGGCAAGAAAAAAAGTTCATTAGATCATCCTACAAAGAGAAAAATCTACTTGAATTCCTTTAGAAGAGTTCCATTACATTCAATTACATTCAAGATGCTGCCCTCAGTGAGTAAAGCGACATGCACTGCTTTTTGGGATAGGAAAGGACTGATCCTGCTTGATTTCCTGGAATCCAGACAAACCATCAACCCTAAGCACTACATTTGCTATTTATCAGCTGATTAAGGAAAAGATATATATGAAGCCTTCCTCGGACAACTGTAAGAAGGTTCATGTTTGCATCCTGGTTCTCATGGTGTGTGTTCATCACCTCAGTGTCTGACAGAAGAGTTCCAGTAAGCCAGGAGGCTTTTGGAGCTTCCTAACAAAGGTGAGTGAGGAGCCAGTGAGTGCAAGGACCCTGCTGGACTTGCTATTTACAATCAAAGATCTAATCAGAGATTGACTTGAGCGCTGAAACAGTGACCCAGAGATGCTTTAGAATGCCTGACTTCAGAGATACAGAGAATTGATTAGAGGCGGCCCTGAGCTACCTGACCTAGTTAATAAATCTTTGAAAAGGGTTTTGGATTAGAAAATCTCTAGAGATCCATTTCAAGCAGAATTATTCTATGGCTCCAAGATAAAAAACAAAGTAAATTTACCCGTAAGTTAAGTGGTTTCCCAAACCATTCCAAATTCATATAAACTGGAAGCCTCATCAGATAATGCTTAAAAAAAAAAAAAAAAAAAAACACCAGTTTTTTGTTAGAATGTTTTCTTGTCTACCTCCGGATAGACAATAAAGCAAATTAATGTTTTTTACAGTTGTACCATTCTGAAAGCAACAAAACAAAATAGTAAGAATGAGTAGGTTAAACACTGTTGGCTTTCAAGTATTTTGTACAACATGCCAAAAGCAGGAAATAAATAACAGCAGTTCCTGAACCAAATGGCAACCTTCAGAAGTATTGGAGAAAAAAAAACAACAGAAAATGATTGCACTGAAGTCATTTAAGTTACGGCTCTTCTGAGAAGTAGAATCCTACAACAGAATATACAAAGAGTGAATGTGGACAGACCTACTCAAAACAGAAGAAGTTTGAGCAATGGCAAGTTGCTGGAACTAAAGGCACCTGCTCTTAGAATCACAGACACCGCCAGGGATGGGGCACCCACAGCCTCTTCAGTCAGCTCTTACAGGTGTTCTTACACAGTGTTACTTAAATAAACGCCTACTACTCTGCATTCATAGGACAATGTAAAGTGAAACTTTTCTGCAATAAAATTTTAAAAGGCTTTTTACTGCCTTTTATAGACATTGATGTTTATGCTTCATTACTTTAAATTTTGCTTTTTACTACAAATAACACTTTAAAGTTAAGCTGGTAAATTCTGAGCTTTTAGAACAAGCAGATGTTTCCTTATTGTGGAAAAAGACTGTAGCTGTCTCTCATGCCAGTAATAAGTCTAAACTTTTAATAGCTTTCTAAGAAGTCCACGCTTTTATTAATTTCTTAAGGCTGGAAGCAAGTGAAGACATGAATTATTTAATACCTACAATTCACTTGGGAGAAGTTCCTTTTCAAACTTGGTATCAGCATCATATCTGATGCATCAACAAGAACATGAACCATCCCAAGGCCTGCTTGTCATGAGATCACCCACTTTACTTACCACCTCCAAGGGAGTATAACCTATCTAAACAGCGCTCAGAACTTAATTTTTTCTGATTTCTAACTGCACACAATAAAAAAACTTGCTAACAACAACATGATTCTCACCAATCAGAGTTGCATTTTCTTCAGTATTGCTTCCAAGTTTGTAAGTTTTAAAGCAAAGTATATCACAACATCTGATGCCAAACATTACCCAAAATACACAGAAGTAGGAATCACTTCTCTTATCTTCATTAGAAGAAATGTTACTTTCTTTAAAGATGAAAGACCTGTGCAAACTAAAACAGATTAAAGGAAAAATTAAAAAAAAAAAAAAAAAATCCTTCCCTGACTTTTCACTTTATTTTCACTTTTTTAACAGTGAAGAAAAAACGTCATTTTCTCAATTCCTCTTTTCACTTTTACTTTTCCCAGTAACTTCCGTCTGAGAGAGGGAACATAAATAAGGAAAAATGGGGTGAAAAAAAGGCAATGAAGAAATGAAAAATTAAAAAAAAAATATTGAAGATATTAAAAGACTTAAATTCTAAGGATAAGTAATGAATCTGAGTTTTCCCATTAGAACTTCATTCAAGGTATTTAGTTGATCACAAGGGAATATTTGAAAGGTCTGCTTCAATTCTGCTACATTGCAAGTATGCTCTGAAAATATTAATAGGCTCGGAGAGAAACCCAGATTGGATCAACGCTGTTGGACACTTCACAAGTCTCACCTTCAATCCCATCAGACTTTGTTGACACAGAAAGAACTACCATTGGCATTCCCCATACCTGGGATGCCAAATAAATTACAAAGTTACAATTGTGCTTTACAATCAGAGAAGATGCATTTGACAAATGAACTTGCTACTAACCTTTACTTAAATATAGCTTTTACACCACCTTGTGATCAGATCACTAACACTATACCTAAATTCATTTCTTATTATAAAAATTAATGAGCAGTGAACACGCAGGAATTCTGTTTATCAAAGCAAAGATTGTACCCATAGATGAGACTTTCAGAAGTCTACAAAACACCTCAGGAAAAAAGTGTTGTGTTAGACACTATCAAGAGGGCCTAAGGAATGATTAGTATGGAAGACAAGTAACTCAGTGAAAGCAGTGTCTCACTAAATCAATTTTCTTATTTCATACTGACCCTAAAATAACTTCTAAGCCGCTGAACCCTGTGCCGAGCAAGTGCCACAAAGGATGTCAGGTATCTGGGGGCTTCCATTTTGATCTACTACAACATATATCACTGAAGTAAAAAAAGAACATCAGAAAAAGTACAGGTTCAGAGTGTGCAAGAGAGGAGAACAAATAGCGCAAGGAATATTTTAAGATTCTCTGAAGCAATATATGGGGTTGACAATTTTTAATAAAAAGAAGATTCTAGACACTGTAGAAGAGTTATCACTTGAATAATTGGGAAGAAATAAATAATTTTTATTTAGATGTCTATACAGTGCCATTAATTGCAGCTGTTTGCAATTATTTGCTTCAAAGATACAAACACTCATGCAGCCATTGGCAGGCAATCCCACACAATATTAGTGCCCTCTCCTCACAGCCCTGCTGACAATCATCAGAAGAGTCTGAAAAACAGTGTTTGTATTGGAGCTCAAAAAAAAAAAAACGAAATAATCCAAATTACCAAAAATCAGAATCATGACCCTTTTAGCCATACATATAATCCCCTTTAAAGGGGAGCTGCGCAATTAGCTAATAGATAGCTGGCTGCACCTAAATCTGAAGGAACAGATTCTCCAGAATGGAGAATCCTGGCTGTAGAGAGCAAGCATTTCAAAAGTTCTAAAATGGTTCAGTCATTGTAACTTTTAAAATTATTTACCTACAGCTAAAATTACCATCTGTCAGTGGAAGTCAAATAGATTTACTGAAAATGAATGTAAAAATACAAAATAGTTTGTCTAGTTTGAACAAACGTGTAATATGTTATGCATAAAATCAAGTCCTGAATAAAAAAAACACTTCAATCAACTCTGTTTTTTTTTTTCTCCAGAATTTGAGATAAATTAAACCAAAGGATTTTAAGCAAATTAGAAACTCTCCACTTAATAACACAAATAATATTAAAATTAAGCAAAAACTATAAGATCAGCATGCAATCACGTTAGCAAACCAGAGGTTAACTGGTTAATTTTCCCCAGGATTATCAGTTCTGCAACTCAGAGCACAAAAATAACCTTGACTACATTTCCAGGGAAAGACATCACTGATTTTTTATTTTCCTGTTGTAGCATTCAACTGACTTGAATTCCACAATTTTTCTCCTCATACAGCCCAGAAAGAATTCAGAGAAGATTTACAATTATGAGGACATATATCCCTCACAATGAAAGGAGAGCTGAACTAATCCAAACAACATATAAAAGTGAGCATCCATCAGCCAGGCCACAAAGCAACACAGGCATCCACCAAAATGCAAAATTGCAATAACACTGCCTTCCATTAACCATTTGAGATGTGACTCACACAAGACTCACTGCTCATTTATAAGCCAGAGCAAAGAATTTTTTTTTTCCCTATACAGTGAACGACACTATTTTACCCAAGCAAGTTCCTAGAGAGTGCTTACATAACGTGCACACTTGATTTTACCTAAGACTTTCTGTTTGCTAATGGCAGGTGAACACATTGTAATAAGATTTGCATTTATAATTTAAAAGTATTAATCACTAATACAAATAATACATCTACTCCATCTTATAGTAATCAATTTAGTGAATTTTTTAAAATATATTTAAATGTTCCATATTTTCTAGTTTTTAATGTGGGACTAAGATACACGACTGTGAGACTCACACTGTTATGTTTAGAACATAAACCCACATGGTGCCTACTCTGAAATTTTTTCAAAACATTATTTGGACATGGAGGAGTTCCTAATAGCAAAGACAAATTGCTTTCAAGAACAATTCGTGTCTTCTTAAGATTACCTACATGCTTCTTAACTTCCTATTTGTTTTGTAAATTAGTCGTTTTAAAAATAATTTTAAAAATCTCAAGAACACTATTTTTTCAGCTAAAGGCTTTCATTATCTTCTGTAAGTTTTTTTTTTTTCCATAAATTTCTCCTCTGTCACACTGCCCTGGCACCCTCCTCAAAAAATAAGCCTTTTTTTTTAAACTATAGACTGTCTGATTTTTGATATGCTGCTTATCCATACTGCCAAGATAGAAGATCGCTCATCCCTTAGCAGTTGTAACATCCATTTTTATTAAGTATGCTCAATTTCCAACACATTTTTAAAAACTAAGATCTTAATTTCATAGAATCATAGGGGTTGGAAGGGACCTTTGGAAATCAAGTCCAATCTTCCCCATTGGGTGCATTTTACAGTACAGAGTCAAGCAGTAAAAGCAATACCTTCCAATATATATATATATTTTTTTTTTTTATCTCTTCCATGTTGTAAGTTTCATTTCATGTTTTTTAACAGATCTATTATGATTTGCAGCTCTGAAGAAGATGAGCAAGCCTTAGCAATGCACAAAATTCTCTTGCAGAAAAGCAGTTACTATTTATTCCTCAAAACTCTTCTTCACGTTGATAAGGCCGAAATGTTTTTAGAGTTTCTCTAAAACTCCCCTTGCATTTATCAATAAATGCTACACTGTCTTGAATCAGGATCTCTATTTTTATTCATATTATTATTAAAAATATCAAAGACAAGACTATATAAATAAAACTATCACCAAAAAACAAGGATGTTAGCCTCTCAAGAAGAAAGGACACTGCAGTGTGCTGAATTTCATTGTCTGTGGTCCTAGATGTAAACTCACAAAGGAATATTTCAAAGGCAAAAACTGAAAGTAGGCAAAGAAGAAAGGCAGGAAGGAACAGAATATAATTTGAAGTTTACTGTTCACACCTTCTGCTTTTCAGGTGACAAAAATTAAATCTGTATTGTTTGGCGCCATGACTCTCCTAACAGTAAAAATGCTGTTGAATTGACTGTGATTAATTTACGCTGCAGTCTACAGAAACACAAAAAAGAGCTTTTACAAAAAAAGTAGTACGAGATTATGAATGAAGAGATTATATATTTATTAAATGCAGAATCCTGTTGGTAACTTTATTTTGACTAATTAGTGCTGACAGTAGTACTGGTTAATTCATTTGACCCAAAATTATTTTAAGGAGACAAGGTTTGGAATTTTCATCTTATTGAGGATGAAATTGAACTTAGCTAAGCATCATCTTTTACAGAATTAGATGTTCTTTCCAGATCACCGGGTTCCTTAGGACTACCTCCTCCACATGTCTTCCTTTTCAGTCCAGCATGCCTTTAGTCCTACTTTTTGACTCAAATACATTCTTTACATTTTACTGCATTTCACACGTATTTTTGACCACAAGAATTCTATGTCCTTATGACACCTGCTCTGTCAACAGCTATTTCACTCCTTGCTCTCCCTGGCTTCCAACTCATCACGCATCCCCAAACTGTGTTACTCCAACCAGCAGATGCTCCAACACTTGTGTTTGGAGTCTCTTACCAGAGAAGTCTCTCAATTCACTTGCCTTGCTTTCTGCTCATTTTTGCTTCCTATTGGTTATTCTCCCTGCTTTTCTTATTTCTATAGAAATTACATTAACTTAAGCTGTAATGCTTAAGCTATAAGCTAACGTTAAACAAAGAAATAGATATAGCTAAGAACACTGACTCACATCTCATTGTTCCAAGATATCCTGGCTGAGAAGAAATAGTTATAGACTGAACACTCTCCAGTATTAACTTAATACACCATGATGTTGAGTTTTGTCTTACAAAGAAAGCTTTCTTTATTTTTCACCCAAAGTTAATATCGAGCAATGAAAATGTCTGCCTAGATAGATAACTCAGAAGACAGGTGAGAACCTCAACAAAAACTGGATTTACTATTTGAAAATCTTGTGATCTGAAAAACATTCCACCACACTGGACTGAATTTTTACAACACAGTGATAATATATTTTTTTCTATAGCTAGCTTGCTTTGATGACCTATTGATTTGCTTAAGTGGATTCCTGAAATATCTGGGGCACACAGATATGGCACTGAACTTTCTCCAGCAGACAAGATTAAAGCCAAAAGTTCAGAATTGATGTTTCATTCAATAAGTTCTGAAATAAAGTGTGCATACCCTTTGACAAATGTATCAGTTCAGTACAGAGGACTTGGGAGTCCTCTAAGTGATTTTACAAGTTACTGTGTTCCATTAAGGAGCCTGTTATAAAGGTTTACCTATGCGTCATCTTGAACAACTGGTTATGTCACAGAAAAAAATTAAATCAGCAGCAAGTTGGAGATCCTTATGTTCACAAAATGCTTAACAAAAATAAGTGTTTAGACTCAATCAACTAGGACAATGGAGACTATCAGCATCCTTTCAACAGGAATGTTCTTCACAAAGGAACGGCTGCCACGTGCACACACTCATAGTCAGCATACCTTAAATAGTAAGTAGGAAATGCTTCCTAGGCAATTGGGACTTGCTATAGCAATACAACAAGCTGCGTTCTAACAATATACATATAGTCTTGACTTATATGCCAGAATTAATATGACACAAACACGTGAAGTGCTAGTTCAATAAAACTGAATAAACAAATGTCAATCAGAACTTCAGAATAAATATTTAAAAGATGCAACAGTACTGAATAAAGATGACAAAATAGTTATAATATGGAAAATAGCCTCTAACCAGTGGATTGCAAAATAAAAGTCAGTGCATCAGGGCCCAAGAAACAACGTATTTAGCAGAAAAGTAGCTTACAGATGCTTCTTCATGTAACTGAAATCAATCAGGCTCACAACAATGGAATTCCCTTCAAACAAATTCTGGTTTGCGATCAGGTATTTGCATCAGCACAAATTGAAGGAAAACATTAATAAAGATAGAATGATGCTAAGTAACGACTGCTCTGAAGTTGAGCTGCAAAGAAAGCAAAGCTTAATCTCAAAGCATAGTTTCCATTATTTTTTTTCTTTAATCAAAGAACAATTCAAATAAAACTCAGAATTCAGAATACTTTTAATTACTCCAGCTTACCAAGAATACGACCCCTCGAAAACAACAGTTTTGACAGAAAAAAGTATGCCATCACATGTAAAAGGTTTCCTCTTTACCTAGATGTAAATTTACAACTATTAATGAATACCAAAAAAAAAAAAAAAAAAAAAAAAAAAAAAAAGAGTTTTTAAAAGACTTAATATTCCCAAACTCCAAAAATGAAGAGAAATAGGTAGGTATATTCTGGGTAGGTAAATCACACTGAAGATTTTCACAATTTTAAGGGATTTTTAAAATGTATATTTATGTATTTCATTTTAAACATGCGATTTGTTCATCTCTTCCAGTACTTTATGTTGAGAGAAAAGAGACTTAAAGGATGCTTTTGTTACCTATGCACTAACATACCCAAGAGTTCTAAGGTACTACTCTGATTGAGAACCATGACAAGCTACTAATTTAACCACTGGGGAAAAAAATTCTTTAGGAGCATTGTGTTCTAAAAACACTGAAAACATGGGAAGGAAGAGCAGTTGTCATGTGAATACAGAATAGGAAGAAGCAATTTAGATAATAGTTCATATAATTGTGACAGGAGACTTGACCACACTGATCTCTCCTCTCAGGACTACCATGGGGGAAGCTTCACACTATCTGACCCTTGAGGTTTTTGGTCCAAAGCGTATTATGAAGACTTCAATCAATTCTTCAACAACAGAAGATAAGCACCTACTCTTAGGTTACTTTTCTGAAGAAAAAAATAAATAAGACCCAATCTTCAGCTAGGACCACTAATAATTTCAGTTCTCATGTTCTGATCATGCAGAAAAATCAGTCCACCACAACTCTCCTCTCCATACCACTGAATTATCAAGACAACAGGTTACATATCATTACTTGCTTTCAGGTGTATTGCTTACATAAAAGTCCCCCAATATCCCTTCTTCTCATTTGACTGTGACACACTACCTCCTTCCATTAATTTCTGATAATGGTTTCGTGATCTTTTAAATCTCAGAATCCCATGGTGAAGATATCATAGCAACCCTGTTACAAACAGGCCAAGCAGTAACTGTTTCCCTCTGATTAATTTGATGAAAATTATTTGACTTATTCAGAAAAACTCCAATCCCGGGAAAACGTCAATAATTTCTTTATTTCTACCATCATCACCACTACCATCTAAAAGAGCTTGAATTTTAGATGCCTCCCCCTCCCAATTCTGTCATGTTAATAGGTTCAAAGATAGGTACTCAAACACATGAAATAATCGAAACTACACTTGAAATAGAAAATACATCACTACTTCAGAACAATACTGCAGCTGCAGACATGGGGAGAATTGGTAAGAGATTAAAAAAGCTTCTGTAAAGTTTAACTTTCCTCAGAATGCAAGTTCTTGAAAGCTCTCTGCTTAAAACTTGGCACTTACTCCTCAGTCCAGGATGATCAGCATCAGAGAGCCAGGGCTCTGCAATTGTATTTTTCTACCCCTCAGTCACAGCAGGGGCAGGAAGGACCATGCCTTCTTTACATGCCTCATCAATGCTAAAAAACAAACAAACAAAAAAAATACCCTGTAGGGCATCTCTGAGTTCTGGTCGCATTGCGTATTCAATGTTTTCCTCTAATTTCTGTAGAAGACCAGAGTTTGTATTCTCTGCATTTTTGTTTAATATTGTCTTAATGCAGTAAAGCTATGTTATCTACCTACCAAACAGGATGAAAACCCAAGTTCACACATCCTTTAACTATTGATGCTGTTCAAACTTGGTTATTTGTTAATTGCGTGGAACCCAAACCATCATAATCAGCGTTAAAATTAACAGTGGTCAAACTCTGAAACTATCGATATTTCCACAGTGTGCACTTGCTGCTCTCTCTGGCACAACAGAGAACTGTGCTTAGCTCAGGTATTATTATTACTTTTTTGTGTCAGCATAACAATATGACAGAGATTCAGCTCAGCAAAGTACTGAACCAGAAACTCAGCAACTCCTGCTGTATCTCTAGTAACTAAACTGTCCTCTTTCACTTCCAATAGAATGAGAAAAAATAATCATGACAAATATGCACACAACTTTCTATTTCCCAACACAAAAATCAGTGAGAAAACTCTCTCATTTACGACTTGTCAGAAGGAGACTTTGTAAGAAGTGGTGCAATGTCAGATTCACACGTAAGCCAACCTCCTCTGTCACTCAAAGAATGCTGTTTGCTATTAGATGTGATGCCATTTCCAAGAATATAACTGGTATGAATGATAGCTCCAGCTATGAAATATGAACAGAAACATTTCAAAGAGAATTGACAGTCCAGCATTGTAATTCTTGTCTACTGATGTAAACGGAGAAAAAAACAACAATTCCATGACAGTACAAACTAGAATATAATATCCTGGTGAAAAAGAATACTAGACTTGCACCCACAGCTTATAAACCCACAAGAACTACCAAGATAACTCATCTAGCATCTTTTGTGGTGAAGAACATCCATTTTAATAATACTTGTTTCTTTAATTTCTTAATGCACATACTTTTACTGATACGAAAACATACTGGTTCTTATTATCTTACTTACTACTTTTCAGTTTACTGAAAATATCCTGGGAGAATAAAATTAAACAGTACACAATGCATTCCTATTTTTCTGTGTAGAATACAAAGCTGCAACTCAACCTACAAAAAACCCATAAGAAAGGGTATAGCAGCCATAGCTCCCCATACAGCCACCGAGATGCTTGCAGCATAAAATTAACCTCCTTCAGTTCTTGCAAAAGAGATCTAACTTGCAGGAATAAACTGGTGAGACACCAGCACCATCTTGCTCATGACACAATCCTTATCTTCATTGTATGTTATTACAAAGAATTGTTTGCAACACTGATGACTGCATACTTTATTTGTCAGTTTCTAAATGCTTGTTACCTAACAATTTACCTACCTATGTAGCACATGTAGAGTTCTGTTACCTGAATCCTCTGTTAACTTATTTAAGATTTCAGGGGGCTAACATTTTATTCATAGTATCATAAAACTCATGTGATATATCCTGTCTGACATACAGTTATTATGAACACTCATCACACCCCCATCATTAATTAATTTTGGTAGGCAGCTTTTATGTATAAAGTCAAAGTCCTAAGGATTCTAGCTTGGAACATAGTGTAGAGATGTGTTCCCACAGCTGTCCACGGTTCCCTTTGTCTTCTGAAGGCAGTTCCATATAAACAGAAATTCAGTCCTAATGGCTGCTGTATTTCTCTGCTAAAATGCATAATCACAACTTTGTTGAATCTTAAGAGTTTAACTTTGATGTACCCCCTGTGAGTGCTGACCTAACTGGCTATGGCACAGCCACTTAACTAAGAAGGTGTACTTTCTATTCATCAGAGTTACACAGGCTCTTGCAGCCCATTTTGAAAACTCTTCCTTAACAAGAATTATCTCTAACTGCTGTATTCCAAAAAAAGCCATTATAAGAAACACCATTACTACACATAAGTGCTCTAATTTATCTGTAATACAGTAACTTAAAAAAGCAATTACTTGAGCTGTAACAATTACAAGAATTAACAGAGAGAATTGAAGTATACAAGATGTTAGTGAGACAAGTGAGACAAAGGTCTCTAACATCTGCTTGCTATAATAATATTGAGATAGAGTCAGTTTTAGAAGTTTACCACACTCTTCCCTTCTGTTTGATTCCCACCAGCACAACTCATAGCTCACTTAGCAAATAATTCCTGTTTATTTACTCTAATTGTTGCATTTCAGTTACCACAACGGCCTAAAGAACAGATCAAAACACTCAGGTTATGATAGAGACTTTGATGTATTGTCTATACAATACTATACAATAATTCTGAACATGAACACCATCCTTCTTTCATATCACTATAGATAAAACAAACATTTTTGGGCTGAATTGTTGCTTTCTGAAATGATTTGTTTATGCAGCAACACAGTGCACGCAGCCCCCAGAAGCAGTACAAAGAAGGAAATGTACACAGAACAATTTCATTAGGAATCTCTTACTGCTTTGAGTGTCTGTATATTGTTCATATGGAACCTGTGCTGACACACTGAACGGTGTCAAGCAAGGCAAGATTCTCCCAATCCCCTCTGTTGATTCTATAAGTTGAGTTACATAATTGAGCCCACAGCACTAGCTTGGCTCTCCCACTTGCAAACCAATGACGGTCCTTAAGAGAAGACTATGTAATTTCTTATACCATGGTATAGACACTTACAAGAATGGCATTGGTTTTTTAAGGTTATTAAACATACCAAATGTTCTCCATCTCAAAATGCTTCCAGTTTGTTTTCTATCATAATTAAAAATTCTCAATCACTAAACTAAAAAGACATTACTCAGGAAAAAAGGAAGAGGGTGCATAAAAATGGACAAGTCCATTCAAAATAGGAATTTATCAATAAAGTATCCTATAAAAGCTGTTAGCTTACCACTACTATAAATGTCCTCAAGGAGCTGCATTGGACTGATGGTTACTAGACAATTACTCATCTTTCTGTTAACTTCAACATCAGTAGAAGGTTATCAAGCTCACTGATGTAAACAGGTATTGTCATATTTTAATCTGATACTCTGTAAATGTTCTACAATATTCAGATGAAACTCAGTGTTTCCACTAATGCTTCCTTAGTAGACTGAAAATACTTGGGGAAAAAAAAAAGTGCACAAAAAGTTCATGAAATTAACTAATAATCATCAATTCCATACGAACTTTAACTACCCTTTCCAAAAACCATTTTGAGTAAAGAGACAAAAAATATTCTAATTTGTTTGTATGCATTACATACGTCTGATGTTAAGGAAAACTACACTGTTATTTCTAGTTGTGTTGCATCACTTCTCTTAGTGATAAGGTACAGAAGAACTCAAGGAGAGAATCTTTTCTACCAGAAAAAGACTTCACAACACAACTGAATGTAACATTAACAAATCTCCCAATGTAAGATGCTTACAGATGACCTACAGTGACACTGAGTTTGTAAAAATGTTTTCATTTATATCGTTGCCAGCTCACAAAATAACTTTTCTATTTTTCACTGCGATACAAAGAAATACATAGAATCTTTTACTGCAAGTAAATACTAAAAGAACTGCCACCACATATGTACAAAGCTATGATTTATTCTGATTATTGTACAGGTGTTACAGACATTAGTTCCATTTTACTTTTCTACTTATCTTTTCTGAGAACTATGGCATATGTGATTCAGTAGAAACAGCCTAAGAGAAATGCTTACAAGAGCAAAATGTGTCAGAAAAGTGAAATTACCCTTCCATCATGATGTCAAGGAAAGCTGTTGATGCTTATTATCTGCCTATCCTCCCCAAATCCCACTGCAAATATATGTGAATTTATTGCTTTATAAGAACATTCAATTTATAAAAAACTGCAAGCCTTTTTCGTTCTCATTTTAAATTTTAAGAACAGCTTAAGCAGGCTGCAGAGCCTAACCTCCTTAATGCTCCTGTGAAAATTTAAACAGTTACTGGTAGGCCTTAGAGTTACCAAAGCCATGAAAAGTTACCTAAGGCCTTGTCCATCAGGATCAAATAGCATCAGCACTAACAAGAGGACTGATCACACTTCCCAAAATCTCAATGCATAATGCATCTTCCACTGCAGATGGATTCCCCATTAAGAATGCAAAGCTACAGGAACTTGCTTCCTAACAAAATCTGCTTCCTACTGGATTAGTCCTATGCCTGACAACTAGAAAATTACAAGGTGAAGCTCACAAAGCTATATTAGTTTTAATAGATTTTAATTAAATCATGAAAGTTATATGCATATTCCAATTATTTTATGAAGTCATATCACTTTTCTGTCTGCACTCCTGTCTCAGATTCCTTCATTTATAAAAGAGAGACTATCTATCCTTTTTTTATGATTGACAAACTATATTAAAACTCGAGTATTATTTTATCTTGATTCCTTGCTTTTGGTCTTCGATAAAAGAATTTCAATATTTGGGAGACCTGGAGGTGAAACATGAATTACAGCTTCTGGGACATAAAGGTCCCCACCCAACATCCACAGAACAAACTAACAGAAACCAACACACAAGATATACAGAACTGATGCACTTCTAAACTATCAGAACACGACAAAACCATTAGCTTGCAAAATCCTTACAGAGTTATATAGTCAATGTAATCAGGTAGAAATAGCTTGTATTGCTGGCTTGTCAATATCAATTTAGATCACCCTCTGGTTCTTTTTTTCTTTTTTTTCTTTTTTTTTTTTTTTTTTTTTTTTTTTTCTATCATCGATTCTGCATTTTTTGTACAGCTAAATTCCTCCTAAAATGACAAGGCCTTCAGGATTTACAGACATTTCTCTAACTGTAACAAATTGCTATTCTTGTTAGGGTTCCAGCTACAATCTCCTTTGAAAAAATGTTATGAAAAAGATACCACCCAAGTGATCCTTGGCTGCCGATGCAGAAACAAACAGAATTTGTTGTTAGTTAAAATCAAAAGGTGCACAAATAGAAGTGAGGGGATTTATTAAGTTACAGTCATATCTCAGAAAAATTAACTTTAAAAGAAATAATGCACTTCAAAAGTTTAGAAAATCTAAATCCTTAGTTTAATTGCACAGCTAAGAATCTTCACTTATGCATTAAAAATAGACAATCTGGATCACGCTAAAAACAATACTCAGCTGTTTTATTCAGAGGTGGGGTCACGTGGAATCATAAGATAATTTTCATACACTAAAATGACTTCTCCCAAACTCTCCTGGCCAGTGCACACGGTTTACATTTCTGTAGTACACCATGTATTGCCAAATGAGCATTGGTGGTACTGCACACATGAGGAAGAGGCATGATCAGCTCACATCCTTAGACAATGTTTACAGTCTAAGTTAGGCAATTATTTGCCTCTGTCTATGAAATACTCTGAAAGAGTTGTTGTCGGGAAGAGGGTTTGCAGTTCTTTACTTTGACAAACACAGCAAGATTCTGTTGGGTGAGACTGAATTAACTGAGACCCATTGGCCCTGATCGGAACTTTGGTAGAAGAAATTCAAACAGAAGAGAAGCAATGAAGACACCTCCAAAGGGATACACCTCACAAATTCAGTTTAAATTTTCCCATCAGCATTCAAAATTTCAGCCAAGTTTTTTGATATTGGACTATATGGAACAAAAGCCTTGCCATTTAACAGAAATTAATTGATTGTGATATAAAAAACCTGACTTGTGAGGTTCAAGGCTGTATAAAAGTTCTATTAAATTGGGATGAAATACATGAAATAATAAAATTTAAAGATGATAATGCCCTTGGCTACATGAAAGTGGAAAGAAAAACATCAATCACTGGGTAATTAATAGATTTACTTAAATAAGATATTACATAGAGCATACAGAGCCACTTGATAATGTTTTAATGATTTTCCATTTAATAGCTCCTCTAAAGAGTAACCACACATGTATTTCCTATAACGAAGAGTACCCTCCTGTGTTGAAAAGAGTTGCTCTAGTCAGGCCGAGCAATGTGATTTCTTTCCTTATCACAATTTTGAAATTAAAAATTACTTTATTGCAGTGATTTATTCTGGTCATCAGACATTGCAATTACTGCAATAAAGATAACAGAATATAGTTAGGTTAAATTAATTACTAAAACATATCTTGTATTAATAGATTAAAAGAGTTTAAATGGGAAACGTCAGTTCCTGCCTTTTAACAGCAAATTCCTAAGATGGTTACTATATCAACAGGATATAATACATAAAGGTACTTTGCGTTAAACTAGAAATAAATTACAAATCTCACTGAATAAATCATATATAACACAGGATTTCTTTCACCTGAGTCTGAAAGGAGGTTGATACATTTGACAGCCCTGTATGCCTCCACCCTGGTCTACAGTTACTGGGAACAGTTTGGAACGTTTGCATTCTATCTTTGAAAAGACATTTTAATTGAAAAATCATTTGCCCATAAAATGATCATCAACTTACATTCTAAAAAGGGACTGCAATTATGGCTATAAAACCATTTGTAAGAAGATTCATTTTACTACTAAATCACTTTACATCATGCTGTGAATACACTGATTAAAACAGGTTAGCGTTCTCTTGGCAAAATAATTACATTGTTATGCATTTCAGCCATACCGATATGTATATTAGTTAGTCCATTTATCTTGGTGACAGAACTTCTATACTGAATCGACAGACTACGTTTTATTTACCTGATGCAATTCATTATATGCACAAAATACTTTCAGATTTAGTTCTCGTAATTAAGACAGCTTTATCAATTTAGTTAGGTCTCTTGGAGAATAAATACAATTCCGCGTATAAGTTGCAGTAGAGTTTAAAAAGAAGTAAAGGTATGTAGTAGAAGTAGGTCACCTACACAGAACTTGCATGGTTAAATCAGGGCATGCTGACACAGTGCCAGTTGGTGCACTGGTCTTAGAGACTAAATAACTCATAATGAGCTAGAAAAAGAAAAATACCAGTTCAAAACCAAGAGTTAGTGGCCAGTGCTTCAAAGCATTAAAAGACAATTTCAATGAAATCTTAATATTTGGCTTGCTCACCTTGGTGAGCCAAATTTATGTGACTACGTAAATTGCTCCCGAACAAGGAGTGAGAAAGTCACGTATAGATGAACCACAACCCACAAAAATTAGGCTCAAGAGCTATTTTTTCTCTATGCAAATAATACAAAACCAACCAATGGACAGCACCTCACAGAACATTCCAAGGAATTTCACAGCTCATTCTCACATTCTGAATTGGGCTCAGCATCCATTTCTTTGCAATTGGTCATCCGCATGCCTACTTGAAAATGTATGGCCAAATTAGCATATTTTTATTTTAATCATTTTTATATGAAGGAATTGTGCTCCATTCCTGTTCAATGTAAAAAATCTTTTTAACTGCTTTAATTCCGCAACTCTACAGCCTTCAGAAACACGCAGCAGTATTACAGCTCTCCAAACACACTCCATTCTCATTAAATGACTGATCTAAAACTAGCCAACCAAAACACATAGAATAACACATAGAATACAAAATGTTTTACTGCTAACATAGAACTCAAATTATAACAAACCACAATTATATCTCAGGTTTGAATGCCTCTCAGGATCATGTCCTCTGATGGGTAATATTGATGATGAGTAATGTTGATGGTTGGACTAGATGATCCGACAGGTCACTTCCAACCTTGTGATTCTATGATGCAATCTTTTTTGTTCTTTTTTTTTTATTTTTTATTTTTAATCTAATGACCAATATTCAGTTCACGAAAAACAAACAGCTGTGATCTGTATAATTTTTGAACATAAATGTAGTCAAACTGGAAACAGAAGTTTGGCAGTAGCAGAGTATGAGAGCTCTACCACATTTCAGTGCAGTATTACTGGAGCACATCTGTGCATCCACTCTTCAAAAATAATTATAACAAGAAGAAAAACCTAATAACTAATAATAACTAGAAAAATCAAGTAATCTCTTTAGTAGCACCAGACTACTACTACTGCAATCAATAACCCATGTAAATAACAATATACTTATGAATTCCTACAATATTCTAGAAGTAGCCATCTATAAGCAGTAAAATTTCTAATACTACAATAAATAGATCTTTTTTTAAAAAAATGTCACCATTCTAAAGGATATTGCCTGAAGCCAAGTAATACAATTATATATAAAATAAACCGTGTAATGGTCTTTATAAAGTGATTGAAGATGAAATATATACATTATCGTGCAAATACAGAGTCTGACCAGGTAAGTATTATATCTAGTTATCCTATTCTATGGGATTAGTTGAACTGCTCTTTCCTTAGATTCAACAAAATATACCTAACTTAGGACATGCAATTAAGCATAATAGAGAATACTCACTCATAATTTACATCAAATCTCCAGCTTAAAGCAAGTAGGTTATACACAAGAATCCCTTTTGCTCGGCTGGTATTTGCAGTCTACATATCAAATGTAGATTCAGCAGAAGCAGTGAAAGCAGTGATGCTGCATAGCTTCCACACTAATACTATTGTGCCCCTTGAAGACAAACTCCACTTTTCCTTATTTTCTAAAAAATATGCAAAAATCAAAGGGATGAGCTAGAGCAAACTTAACATCTACCAGCTGAAACCAGTAAGCCAGATTAGAAATAGCACAGTTTTGTGTTCCTTTATACACACAAACAAAACCACAGGACATTCATCTTGTAGTCTATCAGGGACTTAAAATGAACCACAACTTGGAACAGCGGAATATTTTGTTGCTGTTGCTTTGCTTCTAAATACATCAACCCTCCAAATAACAACACTTTAAGGGGAAAATGCTGGGCTTATCTCTAGCATGTACAAAGATTCTTCCACTTTCATTATTCTCAGTTCCAAGGCTGAACTCCAGCAGTGCACTATTTAGCCAACACTCTAGTTGATCAAGACGACTAAAAATAAAGGCAACACTCAAAAACTGGAAAAAATAGAGAATCTAAGAACAATGTGCTTTTTATCCTAGTCCCTAGAAAGAAACCAGCACAGGTCACGAGCATCACAAAAGTACTTCACGCACGACATTTAAAACCACCTATTTCATTCCAGCAGAACAAACAGAGGAAATTGAAGTGTCTAGATAGTACTGTAAAAATGGTCAGTAGTATCTTCAGTCATTTTAAATATCTTCGAAAAATCCAATGTATTTCACTGACTTTTGATCAAGTGCCTACTCATAGGTGGCCATTTGAATAGCTAGCAGAAATTGAAGGTCCATGAAAGGTTTCTGCCCATATTTTCTAACAGCCTGTATGAGAATTCCCTCAAAACCTAACAAGGCATCCACACCTTGCCAGAACAAATAGAAACATCCTGTCATGTTTCTTAGAGTGTTTTTAAAGCACTCTATTTTATGGTCTCAAAACCTTGTGCATTTCTTTTAAAAATTTCCAGTGCAGCTCAGTGCATTCACCATCACCTTACAATGTTTTTGCCTAACAGCCATTTATGGAAAATTTGAAGTCTCTGTAGCATATCCTGCATAAAAATGTCATTCACTGAATGATTTAAGCAATGGAAGATGATACCGCTAACTTAAGTGCTTCATAATACAGAGGATTCTACTAGCAATAATGTTGAAAGACTGCTTTTCTCATGCAATTTAGGGGTCAAGCTTCTAGATGCTAAAGACAGCCAAGCATAATGCTTTAAGACAGCTTAACATACAATAAATTGTGGCATCTCCATAGTAATGGGCTCTACCTCCCCTGTGTTTTATTACATACATCACAGAACTTAATTACGTTAATATTCTCATTTCTATCTGATACCTGTAAAATATCACTCAAACAGTGCTTTAACTCCACAATTTATCTTGGTAGTGATTAGAAATAGAGCCACAATAGGGATGCCTTGAGTTTATTTAGTGAATTCCAGGTGATGTCAATAAAGGAAATAAAAGTCCCACACTTACATGGCAGAAACTGTCATTTTAAAACCATCAATACACCTGTGGGATCATAGTGATAATGAAAAAAAACGCAACCTGAGTGGTTTGATTGCTGTATCACATATTCCCTTAACAGCTCTGCTACACAAAACTAAGAAGGAAACATTTTCAGATAATTTCTCATGATTTCTATCTTTGTCTAAAACATTTAACATAGGAGAAAGAGATAGCTAACGCCATGCAAAGCCAATAACAAAAACCAAATGCTATCTGGAAAAGGACAGGTAATACAATTTGGGGAGGTGAGGCAGGGGGAGAAGGAGGTGCAGTGAAAAACGTGGACAGCGCGAGTTCCATACAAACATGAGGAAAAACTTTACTTAGTGACAGAGCACTTGAGCAGGCTGCCCAGAGGTGGGAGTTTGTTCTCTGGATATATTTAAAATTCACCTAAGTCAGTTTTCTGTGCAACCTACTGTAAGGAACTTGCTTCAGCAGAGGGTTGGACTAGATGATCTCCAAAAGTCCCTTCCAACCCCTACAGTTCTGTGATTCTGTGACTTTAGCAATTCCAGTCTATTGAAATTCCTTATATGTTCTTAAAATTATATTTCTAGCACTCCCTTTATAAGAACTTTAACTTAACATGTAGACATTTGGAGATAAAATACTTACAATCATAATTATAAATTTATATATTGTATAATCACAGGTACAGTGCATGCTCTGCAAGAAATTTGTTTTATTTAAATAATTGGGTGCAGCGAAGAGTCACACCATGCCCTTGAACAAGGAAAAAAAAGAGAAAAGAAATAGAGCATGGATTACTTTCAGATAGGTGCTCAAAAGGCAAGCTAAAAACTCTCTACAAAAACGATTTGGAGCTTATTCATTCAATCAGTTATTTAATTATGAATAATACAAACAGTGTTCGAGCACAAGACAAAAAACATGAAATGCACTTGGAGGCCTTAAAGGGTAAATACAATTATACGCTGTAATAAAAGCTAACATCTTTTCAGCCAGTGGTTCAGAGCACTCAGATACGCTTTTGGAGAAGCATAAACAATGCAAAAAACCTATAATTGCAATGTCAGTCATGGTGTCCATACAGAATACCAAGTACAAAATCATATCGTACTTCATTTGTATCCATGGTTCCCTGGCAAAATAAAAAACTCAAAGCTAATCGCAGAAGCACAGTGTCCTCTGCTGGGGAAAATTACTTCAATGTCTTGCCGGAACATAAAAAAAAAAATCTGTTATTCTCACAGCCAAAACTGAGGTGGACCAATCCATCATTGTTACAAAAGTCCCATTTTTCATGACCTACATAAAAATAGTAGACAGAAGACCATCCCGGAGACACTGCTTCAGTGACTTCCAACAATTCAGGCTTGATTAATAGCTCCATAGCTGTTACTTACATAATTCACCAGAAGTGATCTTAAAATACTTTACTTTTTCATGAACACTGTCGTTCTTGAAAATGACTGACTGAATCATTCATCAAAGCTAACTAAAAGGGCTCTGAGCAACAAATAATTGCTACCTTTTTCTCTTTTTTCCAAGTTCAGAACTTCACTATAAAGTTTGCCATCTGTAAATTCAAAACAGAACAAGAACCGAAGCATAAGTTAATTGCTCTCTTTGATTACTGGATGCGATCTATTCATCTAAATTCCTCAAGAAGCTGCCTTCTCTTCTAAGACAGCCTCCACCTGCAAAATACCTCATAGTAACAGTCAACAGCACAAGTGAGTAAACTTGAAAACTGGATGAAGCCAGCAATTAAAGGATAAAGCCCGCAACTTAAACAGCAAATACAGCATTTTAAGGGAAAAAGGGAACAAATGAATAGAAAAATAATTAACAAAAACATCAACACCTGTTCCCACACAACAAACAACAGTTTATAAATATATAAATGCCCCGTAAACATTGTTCCTATACTTTGAGTTCAGACAGCAATTGCCTTACTTGCACAAAAATATTCCTTTATATTTAAGTCAACTGAAAAAGTTATGTTCCACTTATTTAACCAACGTATAATGGCAGAAACCTCACAGCAGTGGTATAACAAAGTGAAATTAGTTGCCTTTCATGGACAAAATATGTCCCTGTGTACCAAATGCTTACAGTCAATGTGAGTTATCTTGGTTTTAGTTTGCACTACTGGAAGCCACAACACATGCTAGTAGGAAAACATTAATACATGCCTAGAGACTTAGAGAACAGAACATAGCTTGTGTTGATCTGACACCCTCAGAGGGAATCATGGCTACATACATGTTACAAACAGACTAAACAAAAAAAAACAGGCAAGAGCAACTTCTCTTCAAAACTCATTGGCAGTGCTTAACATGTTCAACAACAGCGAAGAACTCTACTACTGAACATCCAATGAGTTTATTTGATAAATCTCCTAGGCCAATCACATAGTATTCCAGCTCTCTCATTGGGTTAGGATGTGGAAATTAAAACACAGGTGGTTGCTGATAAATCAATACATCAGAATTTCATACTTCAAACCAGTCCAGTTTATGTATCTGTATATAATCAACAACTGAGAAGCTAACAACTTTCAGTAGTAGTGTGATTTGGAATTGCAGACCATTCAACCAGAGTGATCATCATCTTTTCCATTTCTTTAATTCAATGGATACTGTTCAGAGCACCACTCAAAATATTCTTGGTTTCAGCTTTGTGGCACAGTAATAGCTTACCATCTTCATTTTTTCACTTGAGAAATGATTAACTTCTGAATCTGTTGTAGTGCATATGAGATTTTCACGGACAGGTTCTTTTCAAGCATCATTTCAAATTAATTCTGCTGTGCATTATGCATAGGTCAGTACCAAATGAAGGGAAGGCTCTGTTCTCATAATCAAGAGAAAATTCAAAGGCAGATACAATTACCAATTAGAATTGCAGACTGCTCTTAATGTATAGAAATTTTTAATAACACCACTGGAAAGAGAAATAGACCCATCTCACCTTTACCTCTCCAGCAGTACAGAGACAAACATTTAAAATGCTCAGTAGTTCTTCAGAATGCTTAGTTTGTATCTTACAGCCAAAGATGGCAAAAGGACATCTCCTTCATTTTGAGTTCACTGACTTTTCTAACACTCAAAACACATCCTATGTCTGCTTTCAATCACGCTTATATGTGCATCGTAAAAACTTGCATGAAAATAAAGCACTTCTGTAGGTACTTGATGCCCACAGAAGAAAGTAGCAGTACACGCAACAAAGCATGTATTAACTCGCAATAATAGTTGGTTCCTACTAGCATTTCACTTGTACCCTGATTTCTTTTAAAAGCAAACAACCTTGAAAATGTTTCTTTTCTTATCTTGCACAGGACCTTTGCACCCATCTCTGCTATTACTCATCAGAGACTTCCAGGGAGATCTAGCAGCAGAGCAATGCCTTTGTTTCATACGATATTCTTGTAGCGATGTTCAGCTCACTAAAAATCTCACAAAAATATGCCATCGCATCTCTAATGTCACATTATCATAAGCCAAAGTCTAGAACTTCCTTTAATTGTTCAGTTAGTTTATCAATATATTGATTTTTTGGAAAAAGTAGTGGAGAGTGAAGAGAACCACACTGGATGGAAAACACAGATGATAAACACAATTGCTGTTTCAGCTGGAGCATTCTCCATAGATGTTTTATGTTTCCTAGTCTGCCAATGGAGTAGGAGTGTCATCATTCCTGTCTGCTGGTAAAGCTTTGGAAAAGCTACCACAATCACTTAGTTGAAGACAAAGCACGGTCAGAATAATCCCCTAAGTCTGCCTTCTGAAACTAAATAAATGATTTTCCATCTTTGTTTGCCGTGTCACAAAAGATAACGGAACACATCCATTTAACATTTGTCACTGAAGCACATTATCCCTCCAGGAGTAATATGTGAGAGTAGCACAGACGTAGTGTTTCAAATTAACCAGGAATAGGATTAATCATGCAAGAAATGGAAGTAAAATGTAATCTTTCACGTTGAAGTTAGAGCAATAGAAAAATATAAGAAGTGCATTTCCTAGCTACTATTTCTGTTGCATCTAAAGCTTGACTTTAACAGTTGGATTTTTAATTTCTCAGCCATAATGTGTTACAGGACAAATTGCACTGTATGCTGATCTGAATCACTTCAGAGAAGAGCATGGGGAGTGCAGACTACAGAGTGCCAGAGGGCAGTGGACAAGAGCTAGGCAGGCCAACAGAAGTGGTGTTTCTGATGGTAATGAAAACACCTTCTGACAAGTTTGACAGAACTACTTTGTTGATATCAGGAAGGACGGAAACCGACTAGCCAAATTCCAAGAAAAACCTGTACATAACTGGTAGATGAGAGTCAAAAATCAGTATTATCACTCTGTAAAGTGCAGAGAAAAATGCACTTCTTCCATTTAGATCTTTTTCAATCCCTATTTTCGTGTTTTACAACGTGCATAGTAGTACAGAGGCATGCACAGACATATGAGGGGTGCATGCTGAATTATTTTTTTAATAATGAGATGTGCAAATAAAAAAGGGTTTGGTAACCACTGTACTAGGCAGTCACATAACCGGTATGATTCAACCTGAGTGCATTCCAATGCAAGTTCATAATTTGTTCATTATGAAGTAAAAGAGTAGAGATGAGTTTTGAAGTACACTCAGCTGTACAGTGGTCTACAAGCATATTAAGATTCAAAAAAGAAATTCTAAATAAAGCTCCAGTTATAAGAAGGCATGCAGAAGATTTCTGTGGATTTAGTAAACTCTTCATGGATACTGCAAAATTTAGGACAACAAAAACCTTTCTCTAAACTTGGACAGCTTAGTTATCCAAATAAAGCATCCCACCAGCAGGTGGTAAAAGAATCCAAAGCACTTTCAAGGAGGCACAGCTTAATGTCAAAAATTTTAAGTATAAGCTAAACTTGCCCTTCTGTACAAACCTTTCTACTAGGTCTGTTAAAATGAAAGGCACGGCAGATTACTCCACAAAAATTCAAAGGCTATTCTACTTAATGCTAACCTTGCAAACATTTAGCAAGGCAAACTCTAGGAGCAAATTCAGCAGAAACTCTGAAAGGACCACAGGAGACAGTAAAATCCCACACATTACTCTGCTGTGTGATGCAAATTTCAATTGTTAGTTAATTATGAGACTTCATGGCAAGGATCTACTGGTCTGAATCAAAGTACAGTTTACAGCAGGTCACAAAGCAGTTATATTCCCACCTTTAAAAGGAGTTTCAGTTTAAAAAAAAAAGCAAAAAAGCACACTGAACAAGACCCAAGCTAAGATTTGTAAACTAATAAAAAGAAAGAGTGTTGAGCGTAAACCTTTCTAGACTGAAGAAGAGATGTGAATCTTTGAAAATTAATCAGCTGGTTATTGAAGCCAGTGGAAATTGCTTTTTCTTAAGTGCAACAAATTTTTAAGATTCAAAAAAACAACTGAAACACCCAGTGTCTTCCTCATGTCTTCACTGTGACATTTCCACTGTGTTTAATCAAAATATTTTAATGATGGAATTAAATCAAAAAGTAACATTAACCATATTAATATAGTCCCTCTCACATACCAAAAACAACATTGGGTGCAGACAAAAGATAAAAATAAAAATGAACAGGGTGGTTTTAAGTGCCTTTCCTTACCCATTTCCACTCTTTTCTTAATTAAACCAGCAAAATTCCCTTGCAGAAAACACACATTGCTCAGTTTTTAAACTATGTGACTGCAGCATTATTAGTCAATTCGGTTGCCTCGCAATGCCCCTGCAGCATGTTTTATACTATAAGATGTTTACTTTTTCTTTCTAATATCCAAGTTCGGAGCCTTCGTTACTGAGCACAGCTACATCGTAATTTTTTAAAAATTTATTAATGATGTCATTACAATGCTTAATAGGCCATCTCAGGTAGAACTCCATGAATATACACACAAAATTATGTTTAATTTGTCAAGAGGGAAATCTTAATGAAGAGATGAAAACAAAACATGCATCTGAAATGAAGACCAAAGACAGGAGATTCAGAGACATAAGCATCTGAAGAGCAAACAGATGTTACCGATTCCTCACTCAAACAGCAAAGCCACTTTCATTAGTAATTAAAGCAGTTTCCTCTATCATATGCTTCGTCAGACAACAAAATTGACCTGTCCTTCCTGCATTTTTCAAGTAACTTTGCCATTGTTAAGAAGGTCAAGAGTGACTTCCTAGTCCAAATGGAACCATTTGGATTCAGTTTTAAAGGTTATGGAAAAGTTTTGTTTTGATCAATCACAAACCCAAAGTTAGGAACTGATGCATTGCAGTAAGTCTTGAAGAATGTTTCTCAGATTAGTAAACATGCACACCAGCCCCAAAATAGCTGCTTGGGGGGGAACTTGCAAGCAAAGCCTCACTAATAACTTGTGCGTCGCATCACTTAAGACATGAACTCTAGCATTCTATATAATAAAAATCTGCTTAGTAACATTACTGCTCATTATCTTGCATCTCTCACTTTGTCTTCAACTTAAGGTCAAGTAAACTATGCCAACCAGCGTATGCTCTCACAAAATGCACTTCTGCGTGTATTCACATCTGTCTGCTCGCACCCCTGAAATCTCTGTACTTATCTGCCAAGTTCAATCACTGACAGATGGATTGGCATCCCAAAGTTAATTACATTCTTAGAAGTTCTATTAAAGCCTGCATGATAAAGCCAACTTATTTCGTATACCAGAAAATGGATTATAAACATCCCAATCATAAGAAAAACTTCGATTTGCCTTTTCAGATATGAGAATCCAACCACAGATTGGAAACCAAGGCTTATTACTTCCACCACTTTCAAAATTAACTACTTGTGGAAAAGTTTGTACTTTTTATTATTTAACGAGAAATGATGCAAGTCAAAAGTGGTACTTATTATTAACCAAAACCAAGGCAATTTAAAACAAGTCAATAAAAAAGCAACTAAACCCATAGACAAGCAAGGGAAATAGAAAATGACTCAAAGAAGCCCAGAGCTTTTAAGAAGAAAAGAGCATCAAGGAAAAATATGCAGCCAAAATAGAAAAAGAGAGATCAATTTTCCAATTGCAAACTTAGAAAAAGACTAAAAGGAAACATCTCTTCAATACTGAATATTTTGTATTCAAACATTAACTTCAAAAATACATGGAATTTCAATGAGAAAAGATGTAGTTCAAGGGAAAACAACTGAAGATTTCTAAAGGACAGAATAACTTTGTGAATGCAACAAACTGATGAAAAATTTCTGGTGAAGTCTCAGCCCTCCTCCACGCACCAGAGAGAGAATGGGAACAGCCATTAGTCTGCATATTAATACAAGCAGCCACCATTTCTCAACAATTAATTTCCTTTTTTAGTAATAATGAACCGATGCAATCTGATCAAGAGAACTTTTTTATACACTTGCAGTGGTAAGACTTACTCTGAAGAACTGTCCAGTGACAGAAATTTCAATTAAAAAAAAAAACTTGCATGACACCTCTCTGCAAACTACTCAAATTGCACTTTCCCAGTGTACCATTTTACACTAGCTGTAGTTTTAGGGTTTGACAATTGATGACAAAGGGGCATTAAAAGTTACCTCTTGCTGAAATACCATCGTACTTTGTGAGGTCTTCCATATCATCCTAGACGTAGATCAACTTCTGACTAATTTCAGACAGAACTGAAAGTTTGCATTTGTTTGTAGAAATGGTCTTTGAGTACATGATACAATTTTAAGTTTTAGAAAGCTTTAGCAGAAAAATTATTTTATACCTTCAGCCTTCAGGCTTAATCAAATCACACTTGAATGAAAACAAGGCACTCTAAGGTGTGAATAATATTGAAACTAGCTCTTCCATCTGAAAAAAAACTAAGAGAATGCTGCTGTTCAGATACAACTCCAGTTTATAAATAAGCTTGGCAGCTCCTAGCAGAGGTGACATTGCCAGAAGAATTGTGCCATGCTCTTCAAATTGTACCTGCACAGTCTTGTTAGTGTGTGATAGCTTCACAGCAACAGTATGAGAGATCAGAGAGCACTTCTGTCTAGATCTGCCATTTCTGCCTTTGGCTTCTATCTCAGGATGATTCATTTTCTAAGTAGTAGTTCTGGCTCCCTCAGAGATCCTGATAAAAACTAACCTTCAGCTTTCAAATTCTTTACAGACCACTCTTGGCTTTCCCAGCCTCAGAAAGGCAACATGTTCTTCAGAAGACAGTTCTCAGAACTGACATATTCAACCCCAGCCATAAAGATGATCACAATGCCCAAACATCTCCTTAAAAATAGAAAACAGATGCAGTACATCACTATTCAGTTAGCTGAAAACAGTTAAACTAATACTCTGATACTGTTATTGAACAGTTGATCAGTTTCCATAGGAACAGCTACAATGTAAGTTCAGATCTGTGAAGGTACACTGTCCTTTCAGAAGACTTTATAAAGGAAGTATCTCTTGACATTTCCATTGTTTGAATAAATTACTACAAGACAAGGGCTTTTGAGAGGTTGCTGATTAAAGTGCCCTTTATTGTTATAAGTGTAATTAAGTAATACTTGAATTTATAATTCTCTTCAGGGAGTTCCCAGTCCTTAAGAAATTAGAAAATGGTCCAGCCTCAAAGTCATCTAGTTAATAATACTTTTCAATTATCACAGCTAGCCTGTGTAGCATTCACATTTGCAAGGTCTCATTTTATTTTAAGAAATTAAAGTGCAAATCCAATCACCAAATTCTCCTGTTACGCATTGTCCAAAGTCTATCAAGCAAAATATAATCTTAAAACAGCACAGATTTATAAATAGCCTGCTGTTTGGAATAGCCTGTCAGTCTGTTCTCAATTACATATATTTAGCTAACAGCTCACTAATTAGCACTCACTTCTGGTTCTGCAGATCCTAAAATGTTTACATTTTAAGTCACAAATTACTGTCTAACTATGTTGACTACATTATTTTACATAATATAAATATCTGTCCATGCTATAAAAAGAATCGCTGTCACCACTGAATGACTAGATTATATCCCATCAATATCTCAAGTGTTAGAAAAAGCTTACAAGAAAATATGAGAGGCAAAGAAAAAGCATTATGGACTGATCACAAACCCCAGTCCCTTATCCCCCACACTACTCAAGCGGAAGGGTGGATGGGGTGGGGAAGGTGGCTTTAGTTTGCTAGTATTTCTCACTGCTCCAGTCTGTTAGTAACACTTACAATTAATTGTATTAATCTTCCTAAACTATGTTTTGCCTGCAACAGTAATTAGTGATCCAATTCCCATTTGCTGGAATTAGACTGACACTTTTAAACTTCAGATGACGCTTCGTTGAGATTCCTGCCTCTCCTGTACAAAGTATGGTACCCTCACAAAGATGCAATAATTTTATGTCCAGCGTGCACCTCCCATTACTCTCCACTACTGCAAGAACTGAATACTCAATAGCTTCATAAAGAATTTCAGAATACACCAGAGGAGAACTCATCATCCGCAGAACACAAAGGATTATCAAGGTTGTACGGAAACATTCTTGAAAATAAAGAGTAAATTAAAATCCTCTCATGATTTTTTAGGCATCACACAAACAAGTTGTCCATGGAAAAAGATAAAAAATATTACCTGATATTTAGTCTTAGCTACATACCATGTGTAGAACAAAATAAAATTTAAGAATTTAGACTATAAGCTAATTTTAGCTATTAACAGTAAAGTTGGGCACTCCTTCAAGCTGGTCTCGTGGGTTTTTTTTTTATCGTTAGTGATACAATATCCATGTGTTCCATAACCTTCAATTTAACAATTTTTGATGAAATGGTTACATAATAGGAAATCCAGCCTTATTTATGTGTTTATTTTCCTTTTTAAAAAACAACAACAATATCACCTTTACTAAACACTGTGAAATCCTAAATGGGATTTTTTGGCTGAACATTATACATGTGAATTGAGTTTAGATGAATATATGTAGCAATCATGCCTCTCTTTGTAGAAACCTGCGGGCACCCTCCACTCCTATCCTCTTCCATGAACTTATAACTAAGAAAAATAGGAAGCATTCTGTTTTTCACATGAGGATATTTACACAATGATTGCCAACCTGTGGCACCATTCACTGAAGCTATTCAAGATAAGGTATAGCATGGTTACTTCCACATTACATTCCATTCAATGCAGGGATTTGAATTATGTTAGCTGAGAGGTCTAATCAGCTATTGCAATTCATACGCCAAGCAGAAATGATATTTAAGAAAGCAGTGCAGTACGAAAGGAAGAGTCTATAACTAGCTGAAGACTAATTACTTTAAACTAACGTAGCTGGAGAACTATCATTCTTTGGAAAATAACTGTGTATTTCATTTTAAGTTTTTGGTTTTGTTGCTTTAGAGACATAAACAATCTCTATAGCTGGATTTGAAATCAGTGTGTATTAACAATTCTTAGAATAAGGTGCAGTTTCTGACACATTCAGTGAAAGAACCGCAATAATTTCAGTCGGAGATGCACTGAAGGCACATGAACGTCACCATCTCATATCCTTAGGAGCTGACATCAACAATTTAAAAAGCGACCCAGGCTCATCACACATTTTCTCTACATAATAATTGAGTTCTGCTTGTGAATTATTCTCCCTCCTCCAAAACACAAATAAAACAAATCTGAAATAGCAGTTTGCTTCCTCTAGACCTTCTAAATTAATAGTTTTGCTCCCTCATCTGACCTGTTTGGTGAACTCTCCTCACCACTACAAGCATATTTGCCAGGCTGCAATTTCCAACTTACAGATGACTCTTCACTGTATCAGAAAACTCCCTAAACACTTCCCTATCACTAAGAATATTAACTGTCACATATAATTAGGTTAATGTCATGTTCAGATGAAATGTGCACATTATTAATGCAAGCAAACATATGAAGCAGTTGACCTTGCTTCTAC
The DNA here is from genome assembly GCF_019232065.1 of Centrocercus urophasianus. Classification (NCBI taxonomy): domain Eukaryota; kingdom Metazoa; phylum Chordata; class Aves; order Galliformes; family Phasianidae; genus Centrocercus; species Centrocercus urophasianus. The sequence continues at coordinate 5,609,659 of NW_024884755.1, read as the reverse complement.
CAAAGAATGTACTTAGTAGTAGTGCTTACCATTAGTTGGCCATCTCAACTACTGTGAAAGATGAATCACATCTGCTAATCCTAAAATTATTATGACAAAAACCTTCTACATTTTTTCTTTTCTTCTGAAGGAGAGAATTTGAGGCAGGAAATAATGTTGTTCCAAATCTTTAGCACAAACAGCTACTACATTGAGTTAGAGGGATCCATATGCATGTTACCTTTGATGTTCCTCTCCTAAAATATCCTATAACAAACCTGACAGACCAAGGCTTCCTGATAATAAGGTGTTTTCCATTTTTTAGAGTTCAACTAACATGAATTCCTGTGACAAATTCCACTTAATCATTTTATTTCCAAATTGTTTTTTCGCTTTACTGATCACTTTATCTGATTCTTTTCTTACTTTCTGAGTAGTATAATGCTCAGAAATCACAGAAATCTTTAGTCAGAAATCACATCAGCTTTGAGATATTTGAGATATTCCCTACCAGAAAAATCTACTCAACTTTATTATAAAGACTAAAACTTGGAAGCCTAAGAGGAATCCAACAGAGATTATTTTCAACTGCTTTCCCTTTACCTCTCACTACTCTATAGTGGGGGAAGGGAATGAGAAGTTTCCAAAGCCACAAGATTTATATTTTTTTAATTATAAAGGTTATATTGTAATTACACAGTAATAAATTCATTTAAAGGATCAATGTCCTTGAAAAGGAAATTTCTGTAACTCTTTCATGGAATTCCAGGTTCTAGAAAAAAGAATTAGAATACAAATAGAGAAGACTCACATTTCAGACTAGGACTCACCAGTCTGGGGTGTCATTCAAAAAACAAAACTCACTTCTACTTCTTGTCCATTTGTCTCTTTTAATTTCTACATCACAGAAGTCCCACTAGAAATATCACACCTCATTCAAAACTCAAAATGCCCAATTTCTCAGCTCAAAGACTGCTGAATTCATTCTGTAAATTTAGCAGCAAATGATTTCTTTCTGTAACCTCCGAGGAGCTTAAAATAAACAAATCCCTACTGCTATACATTCATTAGTATCTGTCCGACAAATTAAATGTAACTGGTGCTTCTCAGAAGTGCAGACTTTTAGTTTGTTCCTGTCAAGACAAGCACACTTTTTCATAACATAAACTCATTATTAGCACTGTCCTTCCTGAATTTGTATGGATGCTATCTCACATCATTATGGAAGTTTAAACCCATAACCTCATTCATTAGGTTTTTTTTCCTTCTTGCTCTGTCAGTTCTCCCTGCTCCTGTGATACGTCTCAGTGAAATACACACATGCCACTTCAAGGAGGCAGCTGTAGAACAGCAAAGTCATAAGAAGATTGATATACAAGTAGTTTCTCTGATACTCCCTTTTAAAGAGGTGACACCTGCCTGGAGGGAGCAAGACACATTCACAGGCTTTCTAAAAAAGCTCCAGAGTCAAAGCTTCAGATGTCCTTCCAGAGAAATACTGCCAGTAATCCCAACCTGATACCATGGTTCGTTGCTGTAAGAAGCCTTTTTAACCACCATTATCATTTCTGTGATGAAAAGTTTTGTTTCAGTAATTCTTTCCCACAGTCAATAGGTGCAAGTGAAATTTGCAGGCTTACTTACATTTTCATTTAATGAAGAGCCACTTAATTTGCATTCAAATTGATTTTTTTAATGGTAAATATTTTATTTTAGATTAACTGAGAATAATTTTTCATCTAATTACTATCAATAGAATCCAATACTCAAAGGAGGAAAAATGATGCACTTCATCTGCTAAAAAGAAAACATCCCTTAGCGCAGAGTTTATTAAATCTTACTTGAAATCAGTTATCACAGCTAAGTTCAATGAACTGTTAATTCCCATTGTTAGAAGCCTCCAAGTTGATGGAATAAGAAATACATCAATATTTTGGAGAACTTTATGGTTATTTGCCACCTAAGAAATCCTTTAACTACCAATGCCTGAGCACCTCCTACCTTCTAGTTGAAATCTGTTTATTGGAGTGAGGTCACACTTCACTGTTGTAACTAATGCATGTAAAGCAAGGCCGACCAGGGAGAACAGCCAGCTTCACACTGCAGAAATCTCTGGGCTAACAAGAGCTGACTTGCATAAGTTAAACGTTTGGTTTCTCCCTAACTTTATAGTGCAAATCCAATTCACCCTGACTTCTCACACCACCAAAAGGCAATTTGCTGAAAATCTATAGGTTGCATGCACTCTCAACACATGTCCATCAACTTTATCAGCACAGAAAGAAAAATGGCATACTGTTACTTTGAAAAGATTTGAAATGAGGGTGAGGCATGCCAGACTCCTTAAAATTAGTTTGGTTTTCTGCTCTATTAGCAAGATAATCCCTGTATGCTTAATTTTGACAATTTTTTCCCCATAAGTTTATTTAACCACTTCCTGAAGTCACAGCTTCACGTAGATTAGGAAATCACTGAATCTGTTAAAACGTGAAGACCTTGATATGTTCTGGTCAACTTAGCCTGAAATCAAGTATTTTCTAGGATATTTCAAGTATCAGGATGGTATAGCTTAAGTCCAGTTAAACATAGCTCCCATTTTTTCACAGAAAAGAGGGGTTTTTTTCCTTCTCAAAAGAGTTTGTTTCAAAAATCAGCTACATTAACATGCCTTGTCGTGTTACAGTTTGCAGATTCCCTTAAATCCTTTCATGGAAATATTTCATTTCACTGCTGTCATCTTTTCCTAATAGCTCATCAGTTGTGCTAAGTGTCATAACTTTAATCTCTTTATGACTCATATTTGATTTTTTTTTTTTTTTTAAAGGTAATAATACTGGTATTTAACTAGTAAAAAGCAAATAGCCCTGTCAGCATTTCAGGAACCAAAGTAATTTCCCCATCTTGTGATATCAAAAATAAAAGTCTGACTAATATTTGATGTGTTCATCACTAACCTAAACAAACATGCTTCCAAGAAGAGTAGAAGATAGCACTGTCTGCCATACTTGTTTGAGATTATGGTAGGAAAAGTTACATACTCCTCAATTTATATTTACTTTGCTTCAAATCTGTAATCCAGGAGAGAAACAATGTAATATTTGTTACAAATTATTAAATAATCATTAAACGTACGTTGCTGTGAGTATAATTGAACCATTAGTCTGTAGGTTTTGCTACTGCGGTTGTTCAACTTCAGCTTTAGCAGAGGTCTCCAAACAATTTCCTATTACCTTATAATGACTTTCAGTAAATGCTTATCTGTATCCAACAGATTGCTCTGTTTCAATACACTCTACTGCAAGAGAAAACCCACTGAAGAATTGTCACCATGAGCTAATTATTTGTGGCTGAAAATATCAAAGACTCTCATAACTTGCTGAAGCATAAAATTTGCCCTACCTTTAAATTGTTATAGTCTAATGAGATTCCAGGTTATAACAGAACATCCCAATGCTTTCTCTGATACTGTTTTAATCAGATTTCTTTCTTTTATTTTATAAGCTTCAGAGAAAATATTGTACGTTGCAAACATCACATTAAAAATAATCTTTAATTGCTAATGACCCACAAAAATGGCTTGTGATTATTGAGTAGCTTCCACTAGCCGAAACTGTTCAATGGGCACCATTTGCTAAGCTCTGCTATGTGCTCAATAGACCTACAAGAGTCCTCTTCCAGCAAGACCAGCTCTTCCTTCTTATTGGGAGTTTTGTTTGCACCTTACAAGATATTAATAAAAGCTACTTTTACTAAATTTAAACCAATAAGTCCACCAGCTGACACACACAAGACAATGCCATTTAAATAAATAACGAAATATGGTAGTATATTAAAAATATGTATATGTATACATTTGCATCATAAAATTACTGTTATACATAAAATCTTGCCAATTTTGGCCCACCGACTTGTGAGAAAAACTTCAGGGCCACTATCAGTTCCCTACTGAGCAATACAGAACTATACATGGTCTATTGGCTAGACTTCAGGAATTCATATGAAATAGATTTCTGCTTCTACTGCTCTTACAATAACAACAGAAGATTAGCATGTTCCTATGAGCATTCAGAGATGCAGGACTACCAGTCTGTTTCAGGAACCATCCCTACTATCAATGTGTGATATGTTAACAGGTCTCAATTATAAAAGCAATACAAAAGCAATTAAGAAAACTGAAGGATTACTAAAAGACCCAGATGTGGCAGCCTGTTTCTCATTCTAATGTATCTATTTTCTATTGAAAGTGAGATTAATCTTCATAAACATATAAAAAAAAAATCTTACTACAGCAAATTTCTCCCCTCATTAAATCAACTCCTGTTTTGGCAGGAATTGTAGAAACAACGTGCCACTTCAGGCTCAACATTTGCTACTTATGTTCTGCCACTTGAAGTGTCACTCAGTGAGATCCAGTCACAGTAAGAAAAGGAGCTACAGGACCAAAATCATCACCACAAGATGGCATAGCCTGGAGAAAGGCATATCCCTGTGCCATCAGAAGACACAAGTCACAAGCACAAACCTCCCTGTTCATATACTGAGCTTTCTTCAGATGTATCACTAGCACCCAAGGCTTCCAATCTGTAATTTGTTTTCAGCTTCCATGTTTCCCTTACAACCGAGGACCCAACACACTGATAGTTACCAGTACAGAACTCTGTATCAAATTGCTTGTAGATCATCATTCTAAATGTATTACTTTTGAAAGTTCAAGCTTGCAAACAATCTTGATATATTAGAGTAGAATTGATTTACCACATCTTATATATAACATTCTAAAAAGCTCTTCTGAGCTAATTACATACTCAGTTGATCTCTAAGTGATTAACAAAGTTCCTGACTAATTTTCTCTCTCTTCTGAGCTGCCAGATGGAGTACAGAAAACTCTTCTGTATCTCATAATGCAGATTCTTTACATTTTTGAATAAAATTTACATCTAGAATAAAGCAGGGAAGATTTCTCTGTTTTAATTTTACATTCCTAAAAAAAACAAACAACAACAACAACAAAAAAAAAACACACAACGAAACAACCAAAAATCAGGCTTATTTTTTTTTAGGTCTCCAATCAGAAATCTGTTTGTAAACAAAGGCCGATACACAACAGTACCATTGACTCAATCCTTTATAAGAAACTTCCTTTCATGACACAGTTCAGATTGCCTTTGCCTATATACCTGACATCCAGAGCTGACATAACATTACTAGTGCTTGTAGTGACCATGCTTCCCTAAGACCTGGTTAAGAAGAGTTAGTGCCACATTTGTCTCACAAATAAAAGCCATGCTAAAGGTGACCTTGTTGGTTTTTGCAATGAATGCAAAAAGCAATCAGATAAAGCTGTCCAGTGTTTCAGATCTTTCAAGATAATTCAAATTCATTTGTCCCTTATAAGATTCAAAGAAAAAAACCACTGTTCTTAATTTAGGCAATTAAGAGTACTTTGAAAGCAATATCCAGTATGCTAAACAACCTTTCCCTGGAGTGCTGCCTGTAGACCACGAGAAGTTAATTTTTAAGAGTATTTCATGTGAAGAAAGGTCATTTCCTAGATGTGCTCTATAGATTATAATTTCTAATTGGTAAGTTAAATGAGAAGTTATTTTTGTCAGTAAGGAATGAATGATTATGTGAATTAGAAATGAAATTTAATACACGCATTACATTGTACTGCTTTAAATGAAACATACCAACATTTATCTTTCTTTCGAATACTGAATACAAATACATTGCTTTCTTCACACCACAGTCTAAAAAACTCTACAAAAAGAGTTCATATTAAATCCAGGATCAACTGATATGAATGAAAACTTAAGAAAGCCTAAATAGGCTATAACTTCAGCTCTTCAAGAGAAGAGAGTATGATCTACAGCACAACACGGATTCTGCCCTACAACTCTGCCACTGACATTCACCAGCAAAAGGCAGCCCCACACATATATATAAGATTCTCTTGGCTCATCTAAAAGCCACTTGAGTCACTTTTGTGAATTGAAGGAACAGAAAACTGAAGTGAAAACTTGTTGTCAACTGATGGCATCAATTCTATTATTGTATATATTGCCTAACTGCAAATGGAAATAGACTGAATAATGGATAATTCTAAAGAAAATTGTATCAAGTAGTAATGAGTCCAACACAGACAGAAATAAAGAAAATTATCACATTCTGTCATAAAGGAAGGACAGTGATAAACTTCAATTTGTCAAAATGAAAACATTGAAGTTCATACGACCATTTTAGCAGTCGCATTCTGCACCATTCTAGGTGAGTTATGATGCTGTGACACTGTGAACAGATTCACATCAAGCACATGCACCACAGGCTGTGGTAAGTCCAGCATAAACCCACTGTGATAAAAATAGGTGTTTTTTTTTTTTCTTTGGGGCTAGCATTTATCAGGTGTCTTTAGATGTATTCTTTATCACAAGCAACAAAATTTGAGTTGAGTAATTCTTTTGTTTATTTGGGCATTGCTAACTGCTTTCATTGTTATACTACTGACTCCAAAGCATGTCACGTTGGTGTGTCTTTATCACTGTGATAAGTTATTTCATAGACTGTGCATCATTTAAAACTAAACAAACACCTTCTGTCTTTACCCTGGCTCTACTTCAACTTGTTAAGTACTACAGCCTGTCATCTGTTTCCCTAAACAACCTACATGAGAATAGCACTACAGGATTATTATTCAAGAAAGTGAAGAGCAAGCAGCAAAGGGCACACATAGGTAGTCACAGTTGATTTGATTTAAGTAGACATTTTCATACAATCTCTTCCACCCAATAAACATGTCTATAAGCAACATTTAAAAGTAACCTTTCTCCTCCGGGCACTATCTTCTTAAGTAATGCAATACACGATGCATTAGAAGAAACAATGAACAAAATCCTCAAAGTCATCCTACAGCATTGGTAAAAGAAACCTTCTCTTTAGAGCATCTGCTGGAATTTTTCTTTAATAAAGCTAAATCCATTTTGGGAGAGCATTTATCAGACAAAAAAATAAGTTTGTTAACCCGAAGGAAAGGCAAGTATTGACAGCATTGTTCCAACCTTCTCTCTTCAGCCTGTATATGAAGCACACAGTCAACAACTCTACCACCAGATAATGTTTGCAAAAAGTGTTTTTTTCATCAAGAGCAGAATAAGATGTTTTCACAACATATTCTTGACTCCTCCTGCACTGGCAGAAAAACAAAGCAAAGTCTAGAATACAACCTAATTAATGCAGGAACAAAAATATTTGCATTTTCTCAATGATGCAAATTAACAGCAAGCGTGGGTGCTAAGTATTCACTTTATATGCCTGCTACAGAAACAGAGACCCAGAAAATCTGATTTCATTTAGTTTCAGATGAGTTTTATGTCTATATTCAGGATATAATACTTTCAGCCAATTTAATATCACTGAAGTCAATGGCCTAGCCTCCAAGTCATACTGAACTACAGCCAAAACTGCATTTAGATTGGACTTCACTGCTTGTTGATTTTTCCAGTGAAACACATTCAAACACAACCTCTACCACAGGAACTGTTGTGAAACTTGATTACACCAAATACTTTTGATTTGGGCAAAAATGAAGTAAGCCCAGAAGCTTGGTACAGATTCCCTCTTCTCTACAGCTCACTTTGACGCACAGGGGTGTCAGTGGAAGCACTCCTGAAGGTTCACATCAGCTGCTCTACTGCATGAGAGGGCCCTCTCTGACCACATGAAGTTGTGCTAACCACTATCTGTGGGGCTTTGGGGTGGCCTGGATCAGAGAACGAACCCAGCTTAAATAAAAAATGACTGCAACGTGTTGCTTATAGCAATCACTCTGGGTGGTGCTAGGGGAAAAAAGAAGTAGAGTTCTAGTCTCCACACCAGTTAAAATGAAACATGCTAAAGTAAAACAGTATGTAGTAAATTAGAAAGATGAAATCTAAAAATAAAAATGTAACTCAACATACGCAAGTAAATAGCTGAAGAAGTAGCAGGAGATGGGTAGTCTGTATCATCTCCGCTGTCATTTAGAGCTGAAATACCTGTCCAAACCTTGATTCTCATAACTGCACTGGAGTAGAAGGCTGCAGCATTTTCTACTAACTTTACAAGTAACAGTGAAACTACTGGAAGCCAAAACTTACAGTGCTCTCCCTTTAAAAACAAGGAGACCACTAAAGCTAATAAAGCCAAAATATTTTTCTTTGAGACAAAAATGATTTCTATGCAAGTTGAAGACAAAAACCCTGTTCATCAACACTTGCAAAAGAAAATACACGAGGAACAGAAATGAATTTATCTCAAGTGTACATTAAGAAGGTCTTCAAGCAGTTAATTTTTTTTTTAATCCTTTACTGAACTAAATTTGGTCCTAAATATGCACAAGTCAATAATAATTAATATGGATATTTAGTGACAAAAATTTCTAATGAAATACATAATGAAAAAATGATGTTTGGAATAATCCATATTAATTATCTTGATCCTGTGAATTCCTGTAAATTCCCTAATTGGAAGGGAAGCCAATCATAAAGAGATTTTAATATTTTTTTTTCAAACCCTACTGTATGGATGATTGACAAAACATCAGTGATGTAGGTCATGTCATGGCCTTCCTGAGAACAGCCAGCCAGGCAGAGAAGACATTTCTCTCCAAAGTGTTCCTGAACTTCAAAATTTCAAAGCATATTAAAAAGTAACAGCGTGAACTTATTCAAAATCCAAAGGAATACTGCAAATATATGTACGGGACTTCCTACTTTAGCACCTGCATTTCCACACTATCCACATTCATTTGGCCTGATCATCAGCAAAGACTTAGTTCGCCTGCGGTGCCAACTGGCACACCAGCATATCAGGGCTGTATTTTTAACTGGTCCCATTAAAAAAATAATAATAATTCTTGCAATAACAATTTAAAATATTAATGACCACAGATCAAGAGTTTGGTCATTTGCTCCCAGTAGGAAATATTTTCAAATACAGTCAGTTGAAAAAAAAAAAAAAAAAAAAAAAAAAGATGCCTGTTTGCAAAAGGAATGAATTTGGCTTGCCTGCTTTTCCACTCATGTACTCCAATCCTTATAATTATACAAGACTCTGATTTGAACAGGTCTCATAGGCCTGGACAGAGGTTATGCAAGAGTGAAACACCAACTCCCTGAATAATTTGAACATAAGATATAAATGCAAATTTACAAACCACTACACATATCTGAAATGTAAACTACATTTTTGCTTATTAAGTCACTCCTTGCAAATTAGACCAATTTTACACTACAACGTCTAAGAGGGTTTGCCTCCCAGAACCTCTGTATCAAGCAGAACAGAATTCAGCCCCTAGATTCTCCAACTGACAAAATACAGGTTGATCCTATGGACTCTGCAAATAACTTGAAAAATCTTAATCCAAGGAAGATTCACTTTGATTACTTTGGAGACTTTCTATATGGGATGAAGAACATAAGATTTTCTCATTTCTGCACGAGAATTCCTCATTATTGGCTTTCTTCTCATTTTTGATGCAGGTTAGGAAAGGATATCACAAACTGAAATTCTCCCTGTAAGGTCACTAATTATATTAACTTGATTTATATATAATTTTATGCGAGCAGAAACACTCAACAGAGCCTAACATGATGAATTTTTAAGCGAGTCCAAAAGTAAGTCAGGAAAGTGAACTGGCAGGATTCCGCCATGATAAAATTCAGATGATAATTAATTTACCATAAAATGAAAATGCCACTAGGTAAAATCTTCCAAGTTTTCACAGCACTGGGCAAGTTACCCTACTTGAAGTACATTAATTCTGTCTTCTTTTAGAATAAGGTCTGAAAAGAGCTTCCATGTGAACTGCTTTTAATCCAACAAAAAACTTGATAACCTTCTCTTCAGTATTCAATCTTTTCTGAGTTCAATCTGCTGAAATAACAGAACAAAATCACCAAGACACATGGAGCTGTAAGGACAAATAGCAAAACCTGGAAGTCTTCCCCATTTACTTATAATTAAAAAAAAAAAATTAAGATGTATTCTATTATTACAAAAGAAACAAGATAACTTTTATTTATTACTATTATTTAACTGCACACTGTAATGCAATGGACAGCTCACTAATGACAGCAGAGCAGCAAGATCACAGGCTGCAGCAATTGAGGATTCATTCAAACGCAACAGCCATAGGCACAGAAACAAAAGAAAGAAACTGCTTACCTTCAGAGGGCCTCAGGTACACAGGGATCTTCAGCAAGATCCCTCACCTCCACTGCAAACCCTTAAATAAGGTCTGAGAAGGGGTGCATCCTGGCTGCACACCTCCTAGTCACTCAGGCACATTGCATGCACCTGAGCTCCTCTGGGCTGGCCCTGCCTTCCCACCACGTGTTCAATCACTGCTTCAGGCTGTGACTCAGCATTTCTACTACATATAGAGATTAATAAATTATTTTTTGCCCATTTTGTGAATAACTATGCAAATATTACAGTTATCTGCAGAATTACACATTAGATAAAAATGGCTGAAGAGGTGTCTCATGCTCAGTTTGTGATGTTCTCCTTCGCAATATTAATTATAATCTACTACAAATGTACAGAACTGCTTGTGAGTATGACAGCTAAATTGATAAGCTAATAGGAAAAAAAAAAGAAACAGAAAACTAAAAAAAAAAGATTAGATAGAATTAATTCTAACTTATCCAATCAAATAGAGAAGTTGAAGACCAGGTGCGCTTCTCCTCACCTAAAAGTATTGATCTACTTCATATTAATTAATGTTGTTGTTCTCTAATCCGTGGTCACAGCTTTCCACAGGAGCTGGAACAACTTAGACAACAAGCACCTTCTGCAGTAGACTGGAAAATCAAGGACAGTGTTGCAGGAAATGCAAATGCAAAAGGCTGAAGATGATAAGGAGGGCTGGCTGAAATAAGAGGCTTCTTGGAGATACTGGTTATGTTAAATAAAGAAATTTTCACTATTTTGCTCCCATTAAAATATTCTAAGCACTTCAATTTTTCTTAGATGTATCTAAATAACAACTCACAGGCTTTTGGTAACAACTTTTCTATATATTGTATTACGGGACTACAGACAAGCCCAAGTCCTAATAGTTTCTTCTTCAAACATTGAATTAATTGCAAGTAAAAAAAGAAACATCAATAAAGGAGACTGAAGGCCTCCTCATAAGCTGTTACTGTTTCTGAAGTGGACACTCTCAAAAGAAATGCCACCAATCACAAAACACAATACCTAATTATCCACCTGCAGTCTGTGATATGTTGCCTCAAACCTTGCTTAGATTTAACAATATATAAATACAGAGTTGTCTTCTGATTTGCAGTGTAAGCTTGCTTAAAACAAAACAAAAAGAATGGAGTACACTTCCCTGAAGGAAGGAACTTGTAATCTTCGTTAACCCTATTATGTGCAATATCATTTCATCACCCTAACACTCCCTGCAGCTGTAGCAGTCTGGCAAGCACAAATCACAAGAAAAACTCATTTACATAGGGCTTCTGGCCTTATTCACTACAAAAAATTGCCAAGACAAATTACAGTGTCAAAGGAAAGCTCATTAAATTTTTATATCAGATTGCTATGTTACCCTTAGCTCCCAGGGTACTCATCCCTCTTTCTGTCGTTACTTTTCAGACCTTAAGGCTCAAATATTTTCAAGGGCAGAAGAGGACCAATTATAAAAAAAAAAAAGTTATTTGCTTACTGGTATAAATTGAAGCATACAACCATCACTAATTCACATTTACCAAAAATATAGCTCAATTACCATGTCACACTAGACTGCTGAATAGCAAGATATTCCTGCATGCTTTTAATTTAGTGCCAGTAGTTGTGCTGAAGCTACAACAGCAATTAAACATACTGAGATGGGGGTTAAGCACATTTTCCACCATTTGTCTGTCCGTTATAGCAGTGTACCATTCAAAAAAGGAAACCCTGCCTGTTTATTCCATGCCCATGTGATTATTTCAAAAGATTTAAAAATCTTTTGACAACTAGAGAGGTTAAAACAATTATAATCTTCATCTTGATCAAAATTTATATGGGTTATTTTCAAGGAACAGCCCTTTGAAGGATCCAGGGACATGAAAGCTACATTCCCATATACCCACGAACTAAGTAAATAATTCAGAAAGGTTTTTCTATTTAAAAATGGTAAATCGAAAAGTGTTTATTTCCCACCAAAAACTCTGCTTAAGAATTTATTCTATTCAATTCTAACTTAAAAAACAAAAAACAAAAAAAAAACCCAAAAAAAAAACAAAAACAAAAAAAAAAAACCACACAACTGTGTTTAAAATACAGATACTTTAGGAAAAAAACTCAGAAATTGCATACCTGGCTAATACACCACTACGTATTTCAAACAGTACTTTCATTCCTGTTCCAAAAGAGCAAATATATCACAATTGTGATTTTATTTGCCACCACCTTTAGGCTTGGCACATCGAAGCATAATTTGATGGGAGGCAGCCACTCCCACCCAGCTCAAACCAGCACAGCAATTGTCAGTTAGGATCCAAGTCAAAGCAATTGCTTCTGAAACTTCATAGCAGGTGGAATTTCTCCCTTACAATTGTATGGGAGAAACAATATTACAATTAATTTACAATATTAAATCTTGAAATGCCTCTTCTCCTCCTTCTCTCTTTTTTAAGCTTTCTGGGTTCTCAGCATTTTGCTCATTTAGGATTATACTTCAAATCCAATGTCAGCTGCTGATCTGCTTTATCAACTACCAATAATTTAGCTGGGTAATTAACCCAAAGGAATAGTACACGAGCCCTCTGTTTTTCAGATGCCTGGCTCATACTGGAGCTCACCATTACCAAAGTAGAGTCAGCTTAGAAAGCCCTAGAACAAAAGCATTCATTAAAAATAAATAATAGCTAAAAAAATAAAAGACAGGGGTGGAGCAAAGCCCTGAGAAGAAACTACTTCTTATAGGAAGGTAACACATGGGGTACTCACTGAGAAGTGTTGCTCCCGTAGAGGAGGCAATTTGAGGTACACAAACACATTCACCCTGACAAGCAGTGATACAAACATGTTACAAATCCCATCACAGTGGGTTACTATCTCTTACTTTGTCAACTTCCATGATGCGTCAAAGCATTACAGCCTCTCTCGTTCCATTCCCTCCCGGACTCACTAATCAGACAGGCCTGCAATGTGGGGGTTCCAGAGGTGTGCCATTGCTGAAGTGCCCCAGCCAAGCAATCACAGCTTCTGCCTGAATATCAGAGCTTTCGTGCTGACAAGAATGCAGCTACGAGTCAGAGCTACTGATTCTTCGTGAGGCTTTCCATGTCCATACACAGGCGTGTAGGTGCACATTCCCAGCAAGTGAAGTAATGAATGAAAGCTTCATGCATAACAAGACAGAGAGCTCAGACAAGCAGCGGAGGCACACAGCTTACCCAGTGTGAGCAGTAACCAATATGTCCAGCAAAGCAGATCATATTGACTCTTCTAGGGAGAGAGGAACGCACACCTCACACTTGAACAATTTTTTCTATTTAGTTGTATAAAAATAAAACTAGAAGTAACCAGTTAGCATTAAGACAAAGTTATCCAGCTTACATTCCTCACATTTTATCCACCACTAGTAAAATATCTGCATAGAGATGGGAAGATGCTACTAGAGAAAATGTGCTTCTCCTAAAAGCTAGCAGCAGAACCACGCCTACGATGTCTCACTTAGCAAAGTTTTATTTCTTTTACTCCATAGTTGAATATGTATTTAAGAGGCATATTTTTCAGGAAGCTGCACAACTTTTTAGGCTTCTTAGTGAGCCTGGAAGTATTATTTTTCCAGTTCATTTAGTACAGATCACCTAAGGTATAAAAAATTGCTTAAATACAAGAGGAATTCGTCCATTTTACTTCAGTTTTCCATGTTTTGCTTTAAGTTTCTCTTCAAATCATTCCTTGGTTGTTTTTTTTGTTTTGTTTTGTTTGTTTTTTTTTTTAGCATAAACTGACTCCATTTTTCACAAGTTATTTGCACTCAATATCTAATATTACCTAATTAATTTATATTGGCCTTACTAACCTGAACCAAGGGCAGACCAACTCATTTGACATCTCCACAGCTATAGCTGCACAGCACCAGCCTTTAATGCTGTGAATGGCCTGAAATCGCTACCAATTTGAATTTGTGTAGACCAAAGACAACATCGATGAACAAAAATAACAACAGGTGTTTCTTAAACACCTAAAGCTGTCTTCTCAATTTTCAAACATCAGCTAAAGAATTGCATTTTGCTTCTCACTGCTAGCTGAGCAAGGCAGCTCTTCTCTCCAGAGCCTGTCAGTCTCCTAAATTAATTAGAGCCAGTTCATTGATCCGTAACCAAGGTACTTTCTACAATCATTGACAATTGATTTCCATCTAATTCACAACGGGACAAGCTCTGGCCTCAAGTACGACCCAATATTCTTTCTTCACCCATGTGTTACACGAGGGCTGAATTCACATAAGGATATATAATAAGAAATCCGTGCCATTCATGTCTCAGCTTTCAGAGATGTAATTATGGTATCTGTGAACAAGTAACAGAGGGGATTTTCAAGTGTGTTTTTTGAGAGAAGGTTATTTTGTTTCTTTGTGAAGGCGCCTTTCCAAATTTATAGCACTAATGAGGCACAATTAACAGACACATGTTATGTCACTTAGAATATTTACTACGTCTGCATAAACCCCCTTGGCCTTCACGAAAAGTTCAACATACTGGATGCGCTACAGAAAAATACAGAAGATCACAACAAATAAAACTTGAGTAGAATGACGATGACATTTGTTGCTCAAATTTGGCATAAGCACATAATTCTTCATTACCATCCCACCTGAGGGTTTGGGATTACATTGGTGCGACAGGCTGCTGACTGAGGCTTTTGCCCATTGGGAAATCCATAAGCCTGCTAGGCCTTTTTTCAACATTCTCTTTCCTAACAACCATGATGATTTAGTGAATTGTGTGTTCTGTCATTCTGAGATGAATTCAGGTAGGAAGGGAGGAAAACAAAAGAAAGAAAAACTAAAAAAATGACAGTAACTATCCACAGCATATGTCTCAATGCTGACAAAAACAATGTATTCTGAGGATCAGAAAATGGAGGTCAGACACTGGTTAGATGAACACTGGATAGAGCAAGATTCAGTTAAATAACAGGGTACGTTCCACTTGGCACAGCTCCTGCAGCCTGCTGGCCCTGCCTCGGGAGCTAATTAATAGAGTCAGGCCAGACTTAACTCTCTTACAGAGGGCAGTAAATAATTAACTGCTCCCTTCAAGAAAGAATGTACGTATTTATGTATGGCTTAAAGCGAGATATTTGTAACTAGCACTTCCTTCAATATACAACCTTTGCCTTTTGTAAGAATTCACACCATTTTTTCAGCAGAAGTGAGGAACATTGAGGAAATAGGAGTTAACTTTTTGTATGTTTGTCCCCAGAAATCTTTCCTGAAACTGGAACATTTTGCGATATGCTACTACTACATTATGGCCAAAATGTTCAGAAACATCTGTCAGAATCCATTTAGCTTAATAGTTTAATCCACCTTCCACATTAAAACTTGCACATTTTTTAAACTAATGTTATGTTATGACTAGCAAGACACTTCACATTTCTTATGATGACTCAGAGGATATGTTCTTGAGCTCCTTTGACAACACTTTAAAATCTTCCCTCAACACAATGCTGAAAACAGCACAAAGATACAAAATAATGATTAACTAGGTCTAGGTTTTGTATTCTTCTTCATATTCTTTTCCTCGTGCATTCTCAATTGCTGTAGCACTCAAATTTCACCCACACTCAAAAGCACTAAGGTGAAATATCCAGCAATGAGCTAAAACCCCAATTTTGTGTCCCAATGAAGTTAAATATTTAGCAGCACTAAAACCTCAAATTCAGGCTACTTGAACCATAGCTAGCCATAACTTTGGAAAATCAGAGCAGTGAAAGCAAATGCTTCTTAAGGAGCTGGTCTGTAGCACTTTTGAGAGCCCATTCAAATGATGGCAGATGATCCTTCTTAAGTCAGTGACAGGGCTTTTTCCTCCTATCACCAAGCATTAATGCAAGAGAGCAGTGCACTGCAGAAATAGCTCACTGCAGAAATACCTTACTGCAGAGGGGAACGACTTGCATTCTTTCTTGCTTTTTTTCTGCAAACAAAAAACTTGCACTAGGAACAGCTATAAAAGGCATCTTCATCAGTAATGAGTTTAAGTATAATTTATGTGAGTGAGCAACGTGCACAGGAATAAGATTTAAAAGGATAACATTTTGATTTGTTTGAAACACTAAACTTGCTCAAACCCTCTGAAAATACATATTAAATTCTGAGGTACAACACCGGAATAAGACACACATGAAGGAAATGGCCATCTTATGATTTTGTGCCGCAGCCAAAGTCTCTGTCATCATTCTTTCCAACAAGCCCCTTGTTGGACACATTCATGTCAAACTTCCAACCGACGTTTCAAAAGCCTGTGGGCCCACGCTGGCGATTCTGCACAACCATTAATTCTCAGAAGGTCTGACCTGACACAAATATACAAAATATAAGAGGCATCCCTGTCATGTTTCCCTTGTAGCTTCAAAAGTTTGAGCTTTATAGGCATAAATTTAAATAAATAAAAAAGAAGAACATTCATTGGAATTTTAACATATCTATATCAGTACTGTCCACACAGGAGCTATTCCTCGTATATCATCAGGTACTTTTTAAGAACACTTTAATACCATATCATTATAAAGGCTGGAAGTCCTATGATTAAGACTAAAATGAGCTACACACTTCAACTGAAAATCCGTACTGCCTATAATATAGCAAACCTTTCAAGCAGAAAAACATTCCCTCTTACGTTGATTGGGTGCTGTAAGGCCAGGTCTGTGGGGGGGTGAGCCCACTTCAGGAGAATTCCAACTATTTCTGCCTGAGTTGCATGTTAGGATTCACAGCACATCTACAGTTTGTCATAGGCACTACCCTTGATACCATTTGATTTCAAAGCTGCTTGCTACAAATCCTCTGCAATCAGGTTGTGCTTGTTATTAATACCTTTAATCTGACCTCAGACAGCAAATCTAGTGCAGTGTGATTTGGCCAAACAGACTGAACAGTAATCAGCAATCATATCTGATGGATTATGTTCTTTGTACAATATTTATGGTGAGCAATGAACACAAAAAGGCAGTTATGCTCATACTGTGCGTTACTGTGCATGCTGCTCAGGAGTTCAGTTCGTTTGTATGCTCACCATTATTTTATTTGCATCAAGATCAGTTGAAAGGAAAACATTTTGGGGAAAAGGGCCATACTCACCCTCTAACAAAATGAAATATTCACCTCTTTTATCAGTTAAACAGCAGTATTATAATTTGCATATACTGTGAGGTTACTAATAACTCCAAGCACTGTCACACACATATGATTTTCTTACGCATATTTAGCTGGAAGTCTGGGAGCTGCTTAAATCTTGGGAAAAATAAATAACCATTTCTATTCTCCTTTAGGAAAATGTCACTCATCACTTCACTATTACTCATCTCTTCAATTTAGGATTAATCTAAGCTGCCATTACAGCTATAATTCTGAAAGCCATGACACTGGAAGCCAGGCACTGTACTAAAGTGGATTTGCCTTCTAAGGAATTCAATTCTGACAAATGTTCATCCCTGTTTTTATTATTACTTCCTAATTTCAATGATTATTGTTTTTAATACAAAGGTTAATTTTCTCTAGATTTAAGTCAGCCATCTAGTCCACACCAGCAATCAGTAAAAGACAGCAACAACCTGTCTGATCAATGTGTTCAGATACATTCTCAAGACCCAGGACCTATTGAATCAGTACCTGAAGGACAAAGCTAGGGAAATCCTAAAATGCTTCATCCATTTGCCAAGATTATCCTATCACATTTGGATATACTCCTAATACACACAAAAATTTAAGCACTGCTTGTAATTTTTATCTAAATTAAATAACCAAAAGGCAAATTTGCAGCAAAAATATTTTCAATTTAGTAACGAAGCTCAGAATAAATGCTGAGGAATTCTGATGCATAGATCTGGTGGTATTATGTATAAATAAATATCTAGATTCCATCATTTGCAGGCTGGAATGGGTCAATCACATTGATAGTCTGCAAGGAAATTTTATCAATAAACAGAATATCATCATTCAAGGTTAATGCAAGTAAACACGTCTCAAAGTGTTTCAAAGTCCCTTTTTTGAAAAAAAAAAAAAAGTTACCTGCCAAATAATAACTGTTGTCACTGACACTCTGAAATTTACAATAGTTTGGTTACTAGTTTTGGGTTTCTCAAGGCGCTGTTTTGGTTTGGTTTTGGGGCGTGTGCAGGATTTCTGGGTTGCTGGTTTGTGGGTTGGTTGTTTTTTTTTTCTGAGAGTGTTGGAAACAAGCAGCATAACTTCCATCTGCTACCTAGTGATTTTCTTCTACCACATAAGCATGGATCTGTGTGCTGAGTTGCATCTAAAATGTTCACTTATGCAGATCCCTGGGATCCACCAAGTCTGGATAAGAAATGACAGACTATCTGGGGAGAAAGGAAGAAAACAAGTAGTCCAATATTCATGAAAATAAATAGCAGGCAATGTGTATATTGTAAAAACAAATCAAGTCTAACTAATTTAATTTCCTTCTATCATAAGGCATAAGAGATTATAGATATAGAGTAATTGGCAACATTCTTGTAACTGATCTGTTTGAGGGTTTTTTTTGTCACCATTTTATGCAACAGTCCTAAGGAATCTGGGAAAACAGAAAGACAGAACTATTGCATGGTAAGAAAGAAAACGGTTGAACAACCCCGTTCAAACACCAATTATTAACAATTACCTGTCAAGAAGTCACCAAGAAGGTTCCCTCAAGGTATGTTCAGCAGTTTTGCTTATTACCTGGATGATGGAGTTAGGACTACCCCTAACCAAAACCACAGGTGATACAAAGCTACGTCTACAGTCACAACGAGAAACAAGCTTAGAATTCAACATGAGAGTGTCGAATATTACAAGGGGTGTCTGTAGCATATCAATATCGATAAGCTCAAGGAATTATAGTAAGACAGAAATAACAGCCACAAATACATGAGGAGAAGAAGATGATAAGTAGCAAGTCCACACTGGAGTTACAGTCTACCACATGCTGAACGTAGGTTAGCAGTAGCACTGCTGCTTAAAAATCAAACACCATACTGCAATGCACAGCGAGAATCCAGGAAAACCTTCCTGTTCTACACAGACTATTGAAGTCTCAACCAGAGAACTCCAGCATGAGAGACACACAGACTGACCAAAAAGATTCCAGAAGATGATCTCTGTTTAGTGGAACATTCCTTAACAGTCAACAATATTCAACAGAACACTGAGGTTAAGGAACTGCTGTTGCTTAATCTGCAGAATCAAAGAATCAAAGAGAGTAAGTAATAAATATTGAAAATACCACCAGAAATAAAAAGCTGTAATTCCATGGAAGAGAATTAACATTCTTAAATAGCAACCAAACAATCAGAAAAAAAAAAAAAAAAAAAAAAAAAAAAAAAAAAAAAAAAAAAAAAAAAAAAAAAAAAAAAAAAAATCACATCATAGGTGAAAGAACAAGTTATAAAGGTGAGATGGAACACCACACATCTCTCAGCTGCTACTTATTCCAACTATATTAACCACAACCCATGTATAAAATGAACTTTCAAATATAGAGCTTTAGTTCAAGGAAACATTACATACACTCTCACACCATGGACATTCTTCATTCTTCTATTTAGCAGTCTAGGTCCAAGCCAAGAGAGATTCTATGTTTATTTCAATTCCACATTCTTCTTAATTAGAGTCACATTTAATACACAAATCAGCACAAGCAAAATCTTGACACTCAGAGGCAATCCATCAAGGGAGTATTTATCTTAGAAACAAGGAAATAGCATTGAAACAATACCTCTGATCACTGATAGCTCACTGTTAGCAGGACTAAAAGCATGAAGTCTAGCTGCAGAGAAAAAAGATTAATCATTTACATGCAATTTATCCTCTTTATAGTGATAGGTCATTGATATTTAAAATGCACTATTATTGAGTTGCCTATTCTATTCAATCACCTCTTTTCAACACAAGCTCTACTCAACATTATTTTTAAGTTACAGCCATAGGAAACCAAACACTGGCCTTTGCAGCTTTCTAATTCTTAATAGAAGAGAGCTAATTGGGTGCCTAAGGTATTTATATGGTGTCCATTTATTACAGTATCTGTGCAGATCACAGTCATTAATATAATTATTCTCCCAATATCACTGTGAAGTTCCGTTTTAACTGAAATTTATTTACTCTTCACATGCTCAAAAAGGCAACTGTAAATTGTTTTATTAGCATTAAACATTATCCTGATGTTCAAAATGCCAAAAATTGAAGCTGAAAAACAATAATTGAGCTTTTCTGATCTGATTTTTGCCAAGGTAACACATAAATAATCTTTTACATCTAAACTCTTGCTGCAAAGGACGAGCATTGTTCCCTAAGGATGCCATATTTGTCCACAGTTTCCTCTACAGATAAGCACGTTGGTAACTAATTCACTCCAAGCCTCTCTCCTTTAGGTTGTAACCAAGCTGGTCCAAGGCCAAAAAAATTAAGAAAACTACTTCTTATTTTTGCTACCAGCAATACGAAGGACCAGCAGCCAGGCATGCTGTACTTTCAATGTGTCTGCAATCAAGGCTTCAAATAAAACTTTTCCCTGAAGCAGCTTTCTTAATCTTCAAGACATCTGAATATAGAACCAAAAAATACAGACATTCACAAAAAGACTGAATATGAAGAGTGAGATACCCTCACATTACAGTGATGTGTGTTTGCCTTTAAAAGTGGACCCCACAACACAGAACGTGCTTTGGCAGGAAAGTTGGACTCAATCTCTTGAGTTCCCTTCCAACCCCTGCAATTCTCTGATCATCAGCACAAGGAAACTACCCATTATAATTTTATAATCCTGCTCACAAATCACAAGGATTAGTTTGTAGATGAGTAATCACTGAAATAAAGACAGCAGCTCTCCAAAATTCAATTCCTCCACATACATCCTTTCAAATCAGAAGGGGCAGAGAGTAGCTAACCCCAGCCCATCAAGCACCAAGTAAGAAGAAATGGCTCCAGGAGGACTACATTGATTAAAAAAAAAAAAAAAAAAAAAAAAGAGAAGATACAGATGCTGGAAATGCTTCATTCCTAATTCATATGCATGCATTCACAGGTTAACACCCCTACAGTGCATCAGAGCACAGACACATCCTGGCTTTCAGGGAGTTCACACAATTCAGTTGCTGTTGCTTTGTAAATTCCTTGATAAATTCCTTTTTAAATTCCTCAATAAAAACAAACAAAACTATTCAGTCAATAGCCTGAAAGCAATTTGCCTGTTCTTCGCCATCGGTTTATGCCACACTGCAACACTTCGTAAGCAAAAGCAGGACTCCAGAAAACATGTCATTGGGCTTTTAGTAGAGATCAGTTTTAAACTATTTCTAAAATAAAGAAATGAAATAAGTGCTTCTGTGAAGAAAAAAAAAAAAAAAAAAACACAAAAACAAACATACATCTTAGTGAAGAATTTCTTCCCATCCTACCTGCTTTACATTGGCCACTGCTATCATTTGTACTAGCTAAAATGTGTATCTCAAAGTACAGAAGCCAGGCCATAAGACATAACTGTTCTTGCACTGAGTCACCAGCTCAGCCTTGTGCTTGCCCATTAACCAGAGCAGTTACATTGTTCAGCCTATCTCCGTCCCCACTATTGATTGATTTCTCAGATCAGGATGAAATTCCCTCAGTGTGAAAGACAGCAATGCTGACTTTACCAGCTTAAATTATTTTTAAACCTGAAAAAAAAAGAGTTCTGACTTTGAATAAATGGCACGGCATAATGAAAAAGCACTGCATTAAGCACTTGACTGTTGCCAACCCCAGCGACACCTCAATTAACACAGCAATCAATGGTATGGGAGCCAAGCAGCCCTGATGGGCCACACACAGCAATACTGTGTCTTACGGCTTTGTATTTTCAGGATGGCCTCTACAGCACCAGCTGATAAATCAACACATAAGCCATTAAATGGTTCATTATCCCAGTAATATGATTCACTCTCTCTGCCAGGAAACACAAGACATGATGGGCACCATCTACTTGCAACCACGACTGTCCATCAATATAACAGATTAACTGTATGAGGGAGTTCGGTTTTCTGTAGAGGTCAATGGGATGCTTCACATGGTAATTTTTCTTCTGCAAGTCTTGACCTCTTAACAGGGAAAAAAATAGCAATGTGGACAAAGAGAAGATAATGCAGTTATCCTGCTGCAGAGACAGCTTTCTAAACTAAAACAATAATTAGATTAAAAAGAATCATGACTGTAGAAAAATTCAGGGCTCACATGCACCTGGCAAGCTCTTTCCACACATGTGAGCAGTTATGTTAGACAGATTCCTTCTTAGGAAAGCAGAACTTAGTTTCAGTTCAAAACAGATAATAGTTCTTGTATAATCCAAATATGGTCACTTGAGGAAAGGAAGAAAAGCTGTTCAGGACAGCAGGATTTGTGTGTGTGTGTGTGCGCGCGCGCGAGAGAGAGAGAGAGAGAGAGAGAGAGAGAGAGAGAGAGAGAGAGAG